>NW_017731728.1:0-32859 GCF_001890085.2 Hipposideros armiger
GCAGCCCCACTGCAGCCTACACCGTCGCCGTAGCCTCACGGCAGCCCAGCTCCAGATCAAGCTGTTGTTCACCATCTTAGCTATAGAAGGTGCAGCGTCACTGGCCCACATGTGATATCCGAACCGGCGGCCCTGCTGCTCAGAGCTGGCGTCCCAAGCCAACTCAACCAATGAGCCACTTGGCCAACTCATTATTATGGTTTTTTTTAGAACACTTTGAAAGGATTTTATTGGGGAACAGTGTGTTTCTCCAGGACCCAGCAGCTCCAAGTCAAGTATTTGTCTTCATTCTAGCTGTGGAGGGCGCAGCTCAGTGGCCCATGAGGGGATCGAACCAGCAACCTTGATGTTACGAGCACTGCGCTCTAACCAACTGAGCTAACTGGCCACCCCAACCTATTATGTTTTTATCTGACAAAGAGAGAAGAAAATGGGATTGGAGTGCAGAATGAAATAATTCATTTTGACCCAATAAGTGAAATCCTATTCAATCAAAGGGATGGGCTAGGGGACTCTTGGCACCTGATTTCCCTCCCCTTCTTGGCAGGCTGGTACAACCCCTTACTTCCTGTGAAATGGGGCCAGGAGCCTCTGTGGGCAGTTCCTGCAGAGCCCAGGGGGTAGGCAAGGTTCTGAGAGGCTCTGCCACCTCTCTCCCTAGACCCTCTTTCAACATGCAGCACTGGGCATGCCCAGCCACACTGCCCACACACTGGTGGGGGGGACCTTGGGTCCTCGTCCCCTCACAGGAAAGAAGCCGCCTTCGCCACAATGCTCTTGATCAACCTACAAACTCAGACCAGCCTCGTAAAAGAGACTTGAGCTAGTGGAGGAGGATTCGAAATGGGAATTTCTGGTGATGACACTAATGCCCCATCAAGAACTGTGTCTTGACTCTGCTTGCAAACCGACAACTTAGCCTGCGGCAGTTTCAGGGGTGTTGATCGACCATGAAAGCCTTGGAGCAGAGACGAAGGATGATTTATTATTACTCTTGGCAATAACAATAGCCAGCATCCTTTTTTCCCCCCACTTTTCACTGTATTAACATTTTTTATTGAGATCCAAATCACGTATCGTAAAATTCACTATTCTAAGGTGTACAATTCAGTGGCTTTTTGTATACTCACAAGGTTGTGCAACCATCACCACTAATTCCTGAATGTTTTCATTACCCCCCAGATAAACCCCACACCCATCGGTAGTCCTTCCTTCCTCCTCTGCCTCCCAGCCCCTGGACACCATTAATCTACATCGTGTCTCCCAAGGTATAGCATGTTTCGGTACTCCCTTTTTATGGCTGAATAATACTTTACTTCATGGGTATACCACAATTTGGGTTGTTTCCACATTTTGGCTATTACGTATAATATTGCTTTGAACATCGGTGTACAAGTTTTTGTGTAAACACATTCCACTTTTCTTGGGGACGTACCTAGGAGTGGAATTCCTGGGTCACATGATAACTCTATGGTTAACTTTTTGAGGAACTGCCCAACTGTTTTCAAAAACAACTGTTCCATTTTACAGTCACAATAGCAATCAATGGACGGGGATTCCAGTGTCTCCACTTTCTTGCCCAAACCTGTCTTTTTCACTGCGGCCATCTAGTGGATGTAAGTGGTAGCTCATGGTGGTTTTGATGGCATTTTCTTGGCGACTGCTGAGCGTCTTCTTATGGGCTTGTTGGCCATTTGTATATCTTCACTGGAGAAGTATCTGTTCAAATCCTTTGCCTATTTTTAAGTTGATTTGTCTTTTTGTTGACTTGTAAGATACACACACACACACACACATTCTGGATACATGTTCCTTATGAGGTATGATTTGCAAATATTTTCTCCCATTTAGTTGTCTTTTCACCTTCTTTATGGTGGTGTTTTTTCTCTCACCCTCAAGCACATTTTGTGAAAACTAGTACTTGCTGAGTCTGCTTGATACCAAGTTCTTGACCTTGGCTGCATATTAAAATCATCTGGGAAGCTTTTAAAAAACTGACCCTTTTTAATCCCCAGAGATTTGGGTTTTGTTCATCTAGGGTGGGCCAGCATTGCACTGGTAGTTAAAAAAGAAAAAACAAACAAAAAAAAGAACTCTCCAGTTAAACCTTGTTTGCAGTCAGTGCTGAGAACCATTGCCAAGGAACAAGGGTTGGTGAACTTTTTCTGCAAAGGATCAGGTAGTATTTTACGCTTTGCAGGTCATGTGTCTCTGTTGCAGATACCCAACTTTGCTGCTGTAGCATGAAAGCAGCTAGACAATAAGCAAATGCATTTGTGTGGCTGTGTTTCAATAAACCTTTATTTATAAAAAAGGCAGTGCATTGGATTTGGCCCGTGGCTGTGGTTTCTTGACACTTGCTATAGAAAATACAAAAGTATTAAAAAGTGTTCTATTTTTATTTTATTTTATTTTATTATTATTTTTTTAAGCTGAGCCATCCTGTTGGCAGCTCAGCGGCTGCTCAGCTCGGGCCGGGAATCGAACTGCTGTAGCTCAGAGCTCAAGCTCTTGAGCGAGCTCTTAACCAACTGAGCCACTCAGCCAGCCCAAAAGTGTTCTATTTTTAATAAAGGCAAAACCTGCAGAGAGGAGAGCTGTAGTATTGCATGATATAATGAAAAGAATATAGGATTTGAAGTTAGAAGCCCTGGGTTCAAATGCTGACTGGAACATGGCTGTGTAATCTTAGATAAGTCACTGAGCCTCTCTGATCCGTAATTTGTTTCTGGGGACGCGGCCAATGATAGTGTGCATTTCACAGGTTGGGTTTAGCGATGAAATGGGGTAAGGTAGATAAACGTGCTTTGTCAAGTGGAAATGCTCAGCTTGTGCTCACAAAGGGCTTGTTGCGCAGCATCTTGTGGACTCGTGTGTAATAACCATTAAACATTGAAAAGGAAAGCCAATTAGAAAACGTGAATTCAAATGTACCGTAAACATGGAGACTGAGAAAAATGAGGTGTACATAATGCATTTTTGTTTTCCTCCACTAAGGAAGTGACTTTAGACTGGTGAGAAGATTTGTATGAACAGTCGACATTGTTTTCCCAAGACAGAGTTTTCTAGGGGAAAATGGGTGTTCATCATGGTTGTGGGATTTACAACTGCAACGTGCAGCTGGGGAAGCTGAGGAAGGAGGCGGTGGGGAGAGGTGCAGGTGGGAGCCCCAAGGGAGGCCTGCCCGATGGGGTGGGTGGTCGGCCAGAGCGGCCTGACCTTCAAGAAAGCGTTTTCTGTAGGGCTGGAGCGGAAGCCAAACTGCGGCGGTCAAGAGAGAGTGGGCGGAGTGGGAACGGAGGCGACAGTGGGGCCCGCTCTTTCTACACAGCTTGGCAGAAAAGAGGAAGAATAGGGTGTAGCGCCAAAGGGCATCCGGGTTAGACATTGCCTCAAAGAAAGTGGGCGGTGCACAGATGAAGACAGACGGAGGGGTCCTGGCCAGCAGAGTGGGGAGGGTGGGATTGGGGGCCCCTGGGGCGGGAGGCAGCCTGAGGGCAGAGAAGTGTCCAGAGAGGGGGGAAGGTGACCCTGTCCCTGGGCGCTGGAGGCCAGGCTGCAGTGAGGAAAGTGGGCAGAGAAGACTTGCAAAGAAGGCGGTGGGTGTCAGCAGCCCACGGGAGGCTGACCAGACCGATCGATGTCACTCGCAGCGCGCTGCCACCCATGTCTTCTTACTCTCAGACTTCACTCTGCCCCAAGGGTAGGGACAGCCTCGTGTGTATCCCGCTAAACTAGAAGCCCCTTGAGTGCAAGGCTGATGTTGAATTCACATCAATATCTACTGGGACGCTCAGCGTGAAGCTTGCCTGTAGCACATGTATGCCGCAGGTCTGTTGGGAAAAACGGAGGCTTCTGCGAACACAAGAGTGAGTCGGCCACGCAGAGTAGGTTTGTTAAAGCGAGCCTCCTCATCCAGGGAGGGATGAAAGCAAGCCAGCCTAGATTCCTAATGAATTAAAAGCCACTTTCTCCTGGGAGCCTGCCCTGACCCTTCCATTGGCATCTGGGTGAGATACCCGTACCGTGTGCTCCCGTAGCTACCTGTACTTCCTCGGTGTGGAATTCGTCGCCACAGGCGAGATGTTCTGTGTACTTGACTGCCTTGTTGGGAGCCCCCCTGGACTGCTGAGCTTCTGTTGAGGGCTAGGCTCGGATCTTTCAGGTCTCTGTATGTGCATCACTTAGCACAAAACCTGGCCCCCCTAGCACCTAACAGGCTCTCATTAAGTATGTGTTCAGTCGAGCGCAGATTAGCTGGTGGGGGAGCTAAAGCCTTGAGAACTGGCTGTCGGTGTTGTCTCCGAGTCTCTTTCTTTTTGAAACCCTCCCATTGTAGGAGGATATTCGGAGCCTCCTGAAGGACTTGGGCCCGCTCCGCGTCCATGAAGTCCAGAGTGGCTGCAAATGGTACGGATGAGTCTTGCTTTGTTTTCTTGGGGAAACGGCTCCTTTCCTCTTGATCAGTTTTGCTGAAGCGCTGACGCTGCAGACCAGCTCATCGGCTCCCAAATCCGCACCCACTGTGACTTGGCAAAGTGGCATCTGGGAGACCCCCTTTCCACGGTTAACCTTCCGACTCAGCAGCCGATACTGTCGTGTCCATTCAGCCTTGGGTTAGGAGTCCAGAGACCTGGATTTGTATTTGATAATATGTCCTTGTTCTGTGTTGTGTCTGGAGGTAAGTGGCCGTACCTCCCTCAGCTTTGGTTACCTCTGGAAACTGGACCTTCTCATATTTTCCCTTTGTTATTTTCAAGGCAGTAACAGTGCTTTGAACTTGGGTGGGGTGCGGGGGGAGTTGTATGAAAGAAGCCCAAAGCAGGGACTATAAGGTGTATAGTGACAGTCAGTGCACGGCTTCTGATCCCCAGACCCCCAGCCCAAGCCAGCCCCTGCCCCCCCACTTGTTTGTGTATCTGGAAGCGCCGGCTCTGTGGCTGCAGGGGAGGGGGAGAGGAGACTGCCTGTGCGGGGCTTGGTCCCCCGCCCCTCTCCCCTGCGTGTGCTCAGAGCCTTCCCTCTCCTGTCTCCCCAGTTTCGCATTTGCGGACCTGGGCTCAGTGCAGAAAGTGGCACTGGCGACCCAGGAGCTGAATGGGAGGCTCTTCCACAAACGAAAACTGTACGTGAATTCCAACAGAAGTTCTCCGAAGAGGACCCCTGACGTGGCCGAGAGGCCCCGGGAGCTGCCAGTACTGTGTCCCACCTCTCCGTGCTCTGGTGGCTTTCTGCCCCCTCGCCTGGCCCACCTGTCTTTCTGTTCAGCCTCCTCCAGTCTGGTCTCGCTGTGGGGAAGGTGGGGGCTTGGATGAAATCACGCCACTTTTATGACCTTGAACAGTCAAGGGCAAGGTCAGGTGCAAGAAGACTTGGCGTTTGTAAGTAAACGGAAGGCCGTATTCTTGGCAAGGAGGAAAAGGCTCCTCAGCTGGGGCTTTTCCAACCTGGGATATGGGAATTGAGGGTTCTCCTTGTTGAAAGTAGGGTGATGAGTATCTGTTGTGTGCACAGCCTTGTTCTGGCTGCTGGGGTGAGGTTAGGACGGAAGTGAACGAAGTCTGGTCCTTCTCGGCAGGGAGACAAATATTGCCGAAATGTGGGGTATGGGGGCAGTGCGCGGTGGGGGCCGCCGTTGCGGGCAGAGAAGGGAAGGCCCCTAACTAACCCCAGGAGCTTCCCTCAGGCGAGAGCTGAACCAGGAGCAGAGGACCCCACTTAGGGCCTGAATCGTTAGAGATCGACTTGGCTGCGTACACGAGGAAATCTGAACGGTGGTGACGTAAACAAGTTAGCTCTTTTTCTTTCCCGGAGAAGAATTCAGGAGGCAGGGAGTCCACGGTTATGTGGGAACCCCATGATGTTGTCAGGGTTCCAGGCAGGAGGAAGGGGAGCGGCGAAGAGTAGAGGGCCTGTGTCCCCATAAAAGGCGCATTCTCAGAAGCCCTGACCACTGCTCCAAGTTTTCTTGTGGAAAAAGGCAACTCGTGGCCTGAAATGCAAAGGAGGCTGGGAAATGTCGTTTTTCAAATAGGCACATTGTTGCTAAACTTGGGGTTCTGTCAATGAGCAAGGGGAGAGCGCATGTTGGCGGGCAGTTAACAGGGTCAGCCAGAGCTGGGGAAGCTGAGAGGTGGATTGGAATCACCACAATAATTCTCAGAGGTGCCCCTTTTGCTTGTTCCAAACTACGTTTCTTCCTTTCTCTCTAAACCCTCGCTCTTTGGAGAGCAGACTGTCACATTACGCTACTTACTGACCTTGGTAGCAGTCATCTACCATCATTTTCTCGGTCATGCCTCTTGAGTCACTGATAACTTCGGTTTCTGGTTCCCTGTCTTTCTCTCCTATCATCGCTCAAATTCAGTGTCCATGAGGATGCTCCGTCTGAGAGTCCGGCCCCTTATTCTTTGGACCATTGTATTTTTAGTGATCTTTTCTTCCATTCAGTCAGTTTCTCATTCCCCTAGCTATATACCTCAGACCTTGTCATTGCTCATAACCCAACGGCTCCAAAATATCCGTTTCAAGCATCCCGTTCTGCCCTTTCCCCCTTCTTTGCAGCTCTCTTATTCGAGAAGAGTGGTTCTCAAAGTTGAACAGCATCAGAATCAACTGACTAGCTTGTTAAACAGCTTGAGCCCCGCCCACAGAGAAACTGATGGAGTGCCTCTAGGGCGGGGCCTGAGAATTTGCACAGGTGCCACGTGGTGCTGGTCCTGGGACTACATTTTGAGTAGCAAGTCTCTAAAAGCCTGATGATTAGACACGTTGGGACCCTAACGCCACTGCCCCCACCATTTCTTCACTATTCAACACTTGCTTTACTCCCTCACTCCCCTTCTTAGCTGAGATTCCATAGTGATAATCACCTTCATTCAAAAAGGGAGTCCTTAACTCCCTTAACTCACTAGGTCATATCTTGCAAAACTCCACTCCCAGTTGAGCCCAGCCCTCGGAGCTGTTGAAGATGTTCACATCACCTTGTTAGCTGGTCTCAGTATGTGTCCATTACACCTTTCCCACGCTTCCAAACTGACCTGTCTTGGAATTCTCTAATCTTTTCTGCTATGCCCAATCTGCTAGTAAGCCCATCTAATGAGTTTTTTCATTTTAGGTAGCGTGTTTTTCAACTTCCATTTAGTTATTTGCTTTTCCGGTTCTCTGCTGAAACCTTCCATCTTTTCACCCATTGTGTCTATCTTTTCTTTTATGTTCTTTAACACACTTAAGATAGTTATAAAATCATTTTCTGCTCATTTCTATCATTTTCTGGTTCATTTGTGACTCTGCTTCTGTTGACATTTACGTCCTTGATTATGGGTCAAGGCATTTTTACAAATATAGTAATTTTTTATTGTATGTTGGATATTGTGAATGTTATATTGTAGAGACTTTGTATTATGTTCCCTAGTGTTGAATTTTTTTTCTAGCAAAAATGAAATTACTAGCCAATCTTTTGATCTTAATCAAGCTGGGTTTTTGTTGTTGTTGTTGGGATTGGTATAGTTCAGTTTGAGGCTTAGTTTTCGGGCAAAAATCTTTTTCCTAAGGCTTGGCTCTCCAGGGTCTCAGGAGAGGGCCTCAGGTGCTCACCAAGGTCTCTCCCCTCTGGCTGGGTTGGGCCTCCATTGAGTCCTCAGCACCATGAGACCTCTGAGGCCTGTGTTCCTCTCTCAGCTCCCTCTCCCTCACCCCCTACAGCAGCTTTTCTGTTGAAGACCCTCCCAGAAATTACCTGGCATACGGGCAGCTTAGGGTTCAGCCCAAGACCTGGAACTTTTCTGTGGCTCCTTCCTCTCTGGTCCCTTGTCCCACAAATTCCCAGCACTGAAACTCTTATCTGTGTTTCTTCTGCCCAGAGAGACTTTCTGCTGACTCTTCTAGCCCTCTGCTGTGGTTGGAAAAATGCCCCAGACCAAAGGTGAGAGTGGCTGTGTGTTCCTTTGCTCAGGCAAATTGCCCTCTGCTATCTACTATCTCCTTCGTCTGTGCCAGAAATGGTCAGCTCATATATGTTGTCCAGTTTTAGAGTCGTTTGGGGTGGGGGCGTAAGTTCAGCAATACCAGAAAAGATTGTTGTGGGGTTCGCATTGCTTCCTTTTCTGATGGGTGTCTTTTCCCAGGGACATACATTAGACACAAGTAACCAAAGGGTGAATGAACACAAATCTCCATACATTTGGAGATTTTAAAACACATTCCTGAGTGAACAACACGTAGGCCAGAGGAGAAATCGTACCAGAAATGTAAAAATACTTAGAACTAAACACGAAGGAAAATAGTTCTCATCAAAAGTTGTGGGATACGGTGAAAGCAGAAATGGATCATATTGAACGCTAAATGAACAAAGACAGGTGGAAGATCCGTGAGCCAAGAGTTGACTGAAGAAGTAGCTAAAAAGTAAAAATAACCCCAAATAGAGAACAGACACAAAACTTTAAAAACAACTTTTTTTAAAGATTTTTATTGGGGAACTGGGGGGTTGGGAACAGTGCTGGGGAATTGGGGGAGGGGAACAGACAAGTTGCTGTCGTTTTGTTCTTCAGTCTTGTTGTGGAGGACGTTGCTTCACTGGCCCAAGTTGGCACCATCATTGCGCTCTTCNACTTATTAGGGTTCAGTGCTCACAGGGGGTGGTCAGGTCTCAGCCAAAAGTCTGCATCCATTTCACTTAGAAATGAACTAGTTGAGTTCATCGGCTGAGTACTCAGAGAGTAGAATGTAGACAATAGTATTTTCATCCCCGGGAATCTTGCTATCTATTTGGGGAGACCAGACCAACAAATCTGAAATAATTACAGAACAGCCTAAGTCCTTAAAATGTGTCATAAGTGCATCTGAAGTACAGAGGAAAGGAAAACAGAATGTAATCTACTGAATTAAAGCATCCCCTGACTTTCATTTTCAAGCGTCTGCTGTATGTAAAATAATGTGCTTGAACTTCAGCACGCTTAAAGAGAAGTAGCCAAGTCTTTGCATTCAAGGAACTTAATCTTGGAAGAAAGATGAGAAACTAACCTTTATGGAGACGCTGCTTCGTGCTAATCATGCTAAACATTTTTTTTTTAATTTCCTGGTCTCCGTGCCCCCTTGCCAGTCTTCTCTGCCCAGGTTGTACCTTATTCCTTTTATACCACTTACTATCTTTTAATTATCAGGCACGCTCCAGAAAACAGGCTAAATGCTTCATTAGTATGCTTTTATTAAATTTTTCCAACTCTGGGTGCTGGGAGGTATCTCCATCTTGGAGATGAGGCAGCTAAGGCTGTAAGAAGTCCAAGTGCACAGACCTCGTGAGTCGTCAGTCAGGACTTGAATCCATGTCCAGTTGCCCCCGAGTACCAAACCATATAATAAGTCATGTAAATAACTCACCCTAATAAAAGATGGACCTATTATGGTTTTCTTTTTAAAGATTTTATTGGGGAACTGGGGGAGGGAACAGCATTGGGGGATCGGGGAGGGGAACAGACAAGTTGCTGTCCTTTTGTTCTTCAGTCTAGTTGTAGAGGACATCGCTTCACTGGCCCATGTTGGTATTGTGATTATTGTGCTCTTCCTGGCTGAGGCAGTCGGTCGCCAGCCATTGGATGGCCGCTTACACCAGCTGCCGGCCACTCACGCTGGCTGCCGGCCACTCACGGTAGCTCACGGCAACCCGCTGCAGCCCCACTGCAGCCTACACCGTCGCCGTCGCCTCACGGCAGCCCAGCTCCAGATCAAGCTGTTGTTCACCATCTTAGCTATAGAAGGTGCAGCGTCACTGGCCCACATGTGATATCCGAACCGGCAGCCCTGCTGCTCAGAGCTGGCGTCCCAAGCCAACTCATCCAATGAGCCACTTGGCCAACTCATTATTATGGTTTTTTTTAGAACACTTTGAAAGGATTTTATTGGGGAACAGTGTGTTTCTCCAGGACCCAGCAGCTCCAAGTCAAGTATTTGTCTTCATTCTAGCTGTGGAGGGCACAGCTCACCGGCCCACGTGGGGATCAAGCCAGCAACCTTGGCGCCATGAGCCCGCGCTCCAACCACCTGAGCCAACCGGCCACCNACGGGGTTTCGGGAACCTCTAAGCTCTAGCCAGTCAGAAGCACAAGTGATAGATGACATGGGTCTGCAAGTGACTGGCACCTGAAGGGGAAGGGGGGTGTCCTGTGGGACTGAGCTCTCAACCTGTGCAATCTGATGCCGTCTCCTGGGAGACAGTGTCAGAATTGAGTTGGACTGTGGGACACCCAGGTGGTGTCCGGAGTGTTGCTTGGTGGCGTGGAAACCCCGCATTGGAACCGGTGACCAGCACCCTTAATAGGTTCTGGGGGTTAGGACCTGGACCCCTTTGGGGGTGCCATGATTCTGCCTGCCCCGGTACCCACTCAGCCGTGCTGTGCTGGTGGATTATCCTCTAACTGTGGCTGGTTGGCTTCGCAGGAAGTCCTGTCGGGGAGAAGCTGCAGCGTGTATGTTGATTCCCTTTGCCACAGAGAAGCCTCCGTCCGCTGGGCAGCTTTCTCTCGCTCCCCTTCTGCCTCACTGCGCCCAGAGCTTAGGAGTCATCCCTGCATTTCTTGCCTGTTTTGCTAACCCTAACTGTGCTTTAACAATTAGCGATGAAAAAGGTCCCGTGGAGGGCTTCCTGGCGTGGAACCTGAGTCTGGGAGGGTGTGGGGGCTTGTGCAGGGAGAGCCCTGATTCTTAGCCCTGATTCTTATGCCCAAACTCCTTTTGCTGGAGTTCTGGCCTGGGAGGGGCGACACCGAGACCTGTGTGTGACAGGTCCTGGAGCACAGGTGACTTCCGGCCCTCGGCTCACCGGTCAGAGAAAAGTGGCGTGTTGGAGGAATGGAAGTCTCTAAGTGAGTCAGCCCGAGGGACTGGTTGGTGCTGGGACCCTNAGCATCTTAGCTGTGGAGGGCAGTGTCACTGGCCCTCATATGTGGGATCTGAACCGGGGCCCTCTGGCGTCCCAAGCCAGTTCTTAATCATCGCGCCACTCGGCCGGCCCAACAAAGTTTTTTTAAATTTAAAATTTGTAAACAAAGCTGCAGTGATATGTCAATTATACCTTAATAAAGCTGGTGGAGGGGAAACATAAAAAACAAAGCTACAATAGAATGTATCAATAAAGCCAAAATTTCATTCTTTAAAGAGATTAATGAGATAAAATCTTTTGCAAGATTAATCAAGAAAAAAGTAAAAAAGGGCATGAATTAATATTAGTAATGAAAACAAGATTATAACTATAGATCCAACAGATTAAAATAAAAGAAGGTAATGTGGTAATAAATTTAAAATTTGAAGATATGGACACATTTCTTCAAGGATTGGGTTGTCGGAAAAGTCATGACGCATTTTTGCAACGAAAAACAGAAAAAATACGTCATGACTTTTCCGACAACCCAGTATATCGTTTTTAAAACAAATATAAGAACGCTGGTAGTCCTATAACTGTAACGTATTTGACTCGTGGTATATAATCTTCTCACAAAGAAAATGCCAGGCCCAGATTGTTTTACAGGTAAATGTAACCAAATTTACAAGGAACAGGAAATTCCAATATTCTATAAATTCTTCCAAAGGATAAAATCAGAAAGCTGCTCCCTAGTTCATTCTGTGTGAGGCCAGCATAACCTTGATATCAAACCAGACAAGACAGCCTAAGAAAAATTGCAAGCTGGTTTCCCTCATGAATACACACGCAATGTTTCTAAACAAAATATTGGCAAAATGAAGTCAGTATTGGCTAATGACAGTAGTGTATCATGACAACTTGTTCCCCGCCCCCCCAAATACAAAAGCAGTTTCTTGTTAGAAAAACTATAAATGTCTTTCACTACCTTAACAGGTTAGAGGATAAAAACCGTATGATCACCTTGAATAGACACAGCAAAGGCATTTGGTAAAATTCAGCACTAATTTATGACTTAAAAAATAAAGATTCCAAGCAGCTAGAAATAGGTTATTCTTAATGTGATAAAGATTGTCTACCAAAATGCTTACAGAAAACAATATTTCAATGGGAAAATGTTATAAGCATTCTCCCAGAATAAGATAAAGAAATAATTTAAAAATAAATAAAAGTAATTACATTAAATAAATAAATAAATTTTTTAAAAGGGGAAAAAATAACCCAGAACAAGATAAAGATACTTACTACCACCACTTCTATTCAGCACATACCAGGGGTTCTAATTTTGTCTACTAAGACAAGAAAAATTAATTAAAAAGCATAAATTTTGGAACAAGAGAAACAAAACTGTCAGTATTTACAGATGATGTTTCTTTACATATTAATTATTAGGAATAACCGTTTAACAAGGTAGCTTGGATATATAAGATCAGGTATACCAAAGTCAGTTGCATTTATATTTGCCATGAATAATCAGCAAAAATTAATTTTTTAAATATACCATTTGCAATAGCCATTTAAAAAATTAAAGTAACCTAGGAATAAGTCCAACAGCAAGTGAGCATGGCCTATCTGGGGGAAATAATTGAATTTTATTGAAAATCTTAAGGAACACTTAAATAGAGAGAGTGCCAATTTCATGGGTAGGAAGATGCAATAAGCATTATTTAAGAGTCATTTCTCCCCAAATTGATCTATTGATTTAGTATAATTCCAATCAGAATTCCCATAGGTTTTCTCAGGAATGAGACAGGCTGACTTTAAATTTTATTCGGAAGTCCAAAAGCCTACGGATACTTAAGACATATCTTCCTGAAAAGGAAAATGGGAGGCCTTGCCTCACTAGAAGACGTTGTAGCATTGTCCTAGGGATGTAATAGCAAGTAAAATATAATTGACCCCAAAAGAGGTCATGCAAATGCCGAAACTCCATTCTGGTTGAGGTGTAGCTCTCTGGTGAAAGGATGGACGCCCTATTGCTTATTCATGTAGAAAAATAGGAAATTATATCCGTCTTACCTCATGCACGAAAATTAGCTCTCGATGGACTAGAGACTGGGTTGTGAAATGCAAAACTAAATCTTTTAGAAAAAAAAATGTAGAAGGATATTTTTATGACCTCAGAGTAGAATAAAATTTGTTAAGGCATAAAGAGTTAGCTGAAAAAGAACAGCAGGATGAATTAAAATGAAGAATTTAATCTTCTTTGAAAGATAATAGAAAGGAAGATAAATTCAAGCTAAAAACTGGGAGAAGATATTTGCAGTCATGTGACCAAAAAAGGATCAGGAAAGGGTTCAGCAGACTTTGGCCAGCGGTTCCGATGCGCCTGCCCACTGCCTGTTTTTATGCTGCTGGCAAGCTAAGAATGCTTCGCCTCCCCCCCCCCCCGGCTAAACTTTATATTTTGAGATCATTGTAGATTGACATGCAGTTGTAAAAAGCAATACAGAGAGATCCCCTGTCCTCTTTACCCAGTTTTCCCCCCATTGGTAACATCTTGTGAAACAATATTCCAGCCAGAGTATTGACACGGATACAGTCAAGATACAGAGTGTCTCCATCACCATCAGGACGCCTTATATTGCCTTTTTGTAGCCACACACACTTCCCTCCCATCCCCACCTTAACCCCTGGCAACAACTAAATCTGTTCTCCCTTTCTATAATTTTGTAACTTCAAGAATGTTGTATCAATAGAATTATACGGTGTGTAATCTTTCGAGACTGGCTTTTTTCACTCAGCATAATTTTTTTGGCGATCCACCCAGGTTGTTGCATATACCAACTGTTGATTCCTTTTTCATGCTGAGTATTATTCCATGGTTTCTTAACCACCCATTGGAGGACATCTAGATTGTTTCCAGTTTGGGGCTATTACAAATACAGTTGCTAATGTGTTTCTTGGGGATAAATGCCCCAAATTGCAATTGCTGAGTGGTATGATTGTTGCATGTTAACTTGTTAAAGAAAGAGCCAAACTGTTTCCAGAATGGCTCTACTATTTTATATCCCTGCTAGAAATGTCTGAGGGGTTCGAAGGCATCCCCTCCAGCATTTGATGCTGTCACTGTTATTTATTTTAGCCATTCTGATAGGTGTATAGTGATAGTGTGGTATTAATTTGCATTTCCCTAATGCTAACGATATTGAACATCTTTTCATGGGCCCGTTGCCGTCTGTATAATCTTTTTTTTTTTTTTTAAGATTTTATTGGGGAATTAGGGGAGGAACAGTGTTGGGGAATTGGGGAAGGGGACCAGCCAAGTTGTTGTTCTCAGTCTTCGTTGTGGAGGGCACCAGTCGCCATCTGGCTGCCCGTCAGCAGCTCATGGCCTCTAAGTTCAAGGTGCTGTGTTCAATCTTAGTTGTGGGCGGGCTTAGCCACCATCCCATGGGGGAGTCAAACCAGCAGCCTTGTTGTTAAGAGCGCAAGCTCTATCCACTGAGCCATCTGGGCGGCAGCTCAGCTCAAGGTGCTGTGTTCACTCTTAGTTGTGGGTGGGCATAGCCACCATCCCATGCGGGAGTTGAACCAGCAACCTTGTTAAGAGCGCACGCTCTATCCACTGAGCCATCCAGGTGGCAGCTCAGCTCAAGGTGCTGAGTTCAGTCTTAGTTGCGGGTGGGTGTAGCCCACCATCGAACAGGCAATCTTGTTGTTAAACCAGCTGAGCCATCCAGCCACCTGTAGGCAGTGACGGCTCAGCTCAGGCGCAGCGTCACTGGCCCATGTGGTAATTGAACCGGTGACCCTGTTGCTCAGAGCTCATGCTCCTAACCAACTGAGCCACTTGGCCGACCTGAGATTTAAGTTTTGATTTTTTAAAAATTTTATTAGGGTACAGTGTGTTTTTCCAGGAGCCATCAGCTCCAAGTCAAGTAGCTGTCCTCACTCTAGTTGTGGAGGGCACAGCTCACCGGCCCACGTGGGGATCAAGCCAGCAACCTTGGCGCCATGAGCCCGCGCTCCAACCACCTGAGCCAACCGGCCACCTGAGATTTAAGTTTTAAAGGGACCCTGTAGGACACTCTCCAGGGGCCAGAGTAGAAGCAGGAAGACCTGACTTGGGGGGGTCTGGGTAAGAATGGAGGAGGCTTGTCACTCCAGCCCCAGTGCTACTCCACAGACATGCCGGACACATCCCCACTGTGGCCTCGGGTCTGCTGTCTTCAACCCGGAGGCTCTCCTCCCAGCCTGTCTGGGGCTTTGCTTTTCTCACTCCATTCACGTCTCCGTTCAGCTGTCACCCCCCACCCCACCCCTCACACTTCATCCCCTCTCCTTGCCTTATTTTTCTTCATGGCTCTGAGGGCCCCCAGCGGTATAGCTGTTTACTAAATCGTAGTGGCAATGTCTGGAACGGACATATTTTATTTTATTTATGTATGTATGTATGTATGTATGTATGTATGTATGTATGTATTGGGGAACAGTGTGTTTTTCCAGGACCCATCAGCTCCAAGTTGAGTAGTTGTTTCAATCTAGTTGTGGAGGACACAGCTCACAATGGCCCATGGGGGGCTCGAACCGGCAACCTTGGTGTTACAAGCCTGCGCTCTAACCATCTGATCTAACTGGCCGCCCCGGGAACGTACAAATTTTGTAAATATTGGTGGGGCAACTACATGTGGGCTCCTTGAGAACAGGGTCTGCGTCCTTGGTCTTTGTCACTCCGTGTGTGACACACAGACGTGTGAGGGGTGTAACTTGGATGAGAGGGAAGCCATTGAGGGTTAGCCCTGGAAACCTTGCCAGGTGTGTCCTTCAGGTGGCAGCTCCCTGAGGAGGGTCAGGGGCCTTAAAAAGAGGCGGCCCACGCCCACAGTGACCAGCCGCGGTCCAGGGGTGTGGCGGCGAGTTGCTCGGAGGCTTTGGGCGGGGAAGTGGCCGCTGGTCTGAGTGTGACATGAGGCCCGCACCCACGAAAGCGTCTCCCAGATGTGTGTGCGGGAACCGCTGGACCCCCTCCATCCCAAAGCCTCTGGCCGCTGCCCCTTCTGTTCCCTCTGTCTTCTTTCCCACGGCCCAGCCTCACCAGCGTAATTCTGGAGCGGGCTACCTCTTATAACACTTGACCAGCTGGCAGCAGGGTCCCCGGACAGAGCTGGTGGTTGATTTGGGCGCGAGGGCCACTGTGCTGTGGCAACAACAGAACTTAATTAAAATCGGCCCTTTGGCAGACTCTGGGATGCTGCTTTGATATCTGTGGCGTCCAGGTGGCCACTTCTGGGCTCCACACACATCCTGAAATTTCAGGTTTGTCTTTGGGTGACGACGGCCCTGCTGTGGTGGGTGGTTGATAATTATGTAGCTTTTCCTCTGAAACTTCATTTCACAGACTGTCAAAACGGGCTTGTTATATTTATCTCTCCAATCATTAGGGAATAATAATTGGGCCAAGAGTGGTTTAAAATGTCTCTGTATTCATAACAATTTTTAGCTTGAAACTGCTGCTGATAACTGGTCCTCGGGTTGGTATTTAGAACTGTCTTAGGAGAGTCTAAATAAAAAGGCGCGTTCTGCGCTTGGCGAGAGGACAGTTGACAGCTGTTTGCGCTGTCACTTTGCTTTGTTGTAGGGACGCGGGGGTGGGGCAGAGGGTTTCAGTGGGGATTTGCTTTGAGTCTCATGGGCTGCCCAGGGCAGGTAGCCCGCCGGTGGAGGGCCCACTCTGCAGGCTCCATTCTGATCGGTGCTGCGTGGACTCATTTAATGATGGGAGGAAGTCACTCATCCTGCCCCCACTTACCAGGCACCTACTGCGTGTCCTGTCCTGGACAGATGCGAGCTCAGCTAAATCTTCACATCATTGCAAATGGATTGGTGGTACAGAAGAGGAAACCAAGGCTTAGAGAGGACATAATTTACCCCAGGTCATTTCTCCCTCCCTCTCTCCCTTCCTTCCACTCATCCACTTATCTATCCCATCCATCCAGTCATTCAACGTATGTTGACTGGCAGCATTCTAGGCCCTGAGGTTTCCTCAGTGATTGAAGTAATTGTCAAAAGACCAATATGATTCTTATTCTCATGATGCTTATATTCCAGTGGGTAGAGACATACAGTAATCCAATTAAGAAGAAAATGCCAGATAATAAGTGCCAGGCAGAGAATTAAAATAAGGTGATGTGATGAAGAGTGAGAGGTCTCTTCTTTCGCTGCTTCTGAGGGAGCTACCCCTGTGAGGAAGTGACACATCAGAGCGCATCCTGCGAAGACAAGACTGTTCCAAGCCACGGGCACCTGCCGATGCCCCGAGGTGTGATGAGGTGGGAGCAGGAGTGGGCAGAGAGGAGCCCGGTGGTAAGGAGGTCAGCTCGTGGCAGCCAAAGTGGAGACTGGGTTTGGTCTGGAACCACAATGGGAAGGCGTTGGAGGGTTTTAATCGGGAGTGATGTGACCTGGTTTTTGTCTGTAAGAGATCGTGTCTGCCGGGTGGCGACTGGATATGGGGCCAGTGTGACAGCAGGCACTCTTTGGACACTGTTGCTATGGTCCTGGTGAGAGGTGGCAATAGTTAGGACTGGGCTGGAGGATATAGAGAGAGGGGTACATGGTTTCTGGTGTGTTGGGAGGAAGACGTGGCGTGGCTTGCTGATGAGTTGGACGTGAGGAGCTGGGGAGAGGGAGGAACTTGGCCTGAGCCACTAGGTAGGTATGAACGTAATTTAGGAAAATCAAGGAAGCTGGGAGGCTCTACTTTAGACACGTGACCTGGTGATCGCGTAGCTGTCCTGTCACGTGGGCCCCTCCGTATCTGAATTGAATTCCAGAGAGCGATCCGGGTTGGAGGTGTGGAGTTGGGAGTCTGCCGTGTACTGTTGACTCCTGAAGCCACGGAAGTGGAGGTGACCGTGGAACTGGGGTCCGGGGAGGAGAGGACCAGGTCCCGAAGTGTGCCAGCACTTACTGGTTGAGCTCATTTAAAGGGCCAGCCAGTGAGAGAGAGAAAACCAGCTGTGCGCAATGTCCGGAGAAGCGTTCTTGGAAAGAGGGAGCAGGTGGAACACCACACGTCAACCCGGAAGGGAGAACCTGGGGGCTCGGCAACGGGGGCGGGGAGGTACCAGAGGAGGCGGAAGAGGGCGTGACCAACCGCAGGGCTGCTGGCCTTGACGAGAGGAGACGGTGTGAGACCTGGAGCCACTAGAGCAGGTACACGGTGGCCAAGGTGACAGCAGGGATGGCGCAGGGGGTGGTGTGGGGGAGTCTGGCGGTTTGGGTGGCGAGAAGATGAGGGACCCCTGTGCCCCTGAATCCGTTTTCCCCTGAGGGAGAGGCAAGTTCGCCAGCAGAGGTGGGCGGGGGCGCGGTGGGTCTGAGGGCACCGTGAAGCAGTCCATTCGGGGAGGAGAGGAAACTTACTAGAGCCTGTGGTGGGACCGCGCGCGCGCGTGTGTGTGTGTGTGTGTGTGTCTCCACATGGGAGTGGTGGCCAGACGTGTTTCCAGAGCGGGTGGCGGTCACAGAGGGCGGGTGGAGCGGGCCTCTAACCAGGGTTGAGGGTTTTCCCTGTGAGAACAGGCAGAGGGAAGCCAGCGTGGCTGGGGGGCTGCAGGGCTGTAGTGAGGAGCTGGTGCCACACCTTCATGCCTCCACACAGCCCTGCGCCCAGAGTAACCATTTGCACCTCTTCCTCCAAGAAGTGCCAGCAGAGACCCCCTGTCAGGCTGAGCAGTCCTGGGCTTCTGGGGCTGTAGTCCTGACACAGCACCCCTGCGCCCCCCCCCCGTTTCTGAGCATCATTTCTTTGGTTTGCTCAGGATCCCGGTAAGAAGGGAGAAAGAAGGTGGGTGTCCCCAAGTCAGCTAAAGCCTGTGTCAGCACAGGGGCTGTTGACACTCTGTCTCCAGCTCCACCTGGAGTGACTCAGCTTGTAAATCAACAAAAGCAGCCCCGCTGTGCCTGAGTGACCCCGTTCCTTTTTCTCCCAGGCTCTGGAGAAGGCTTCCGGTCCAGGATTGGCCAGCATCACTGGTGAGGCCCCGAGCTGCCATCTGTCCCCAGGGCGTGTCTTTGCATCTCCTGACTTAATTCTCCCAGCCTCCCTTACAGCTTTGTCCCCTGTTGACCCCTCAGTGTGGGGACAATCTTTTGCTGTTCTTCTAGGATGCTTTCTTGGCTGATGACCCTTACCCAGCACACTCTCCCTCCCTGAGGATCTGAGGTTGGAGCCAGGGCCTGGGGGGGGGGGACAGGGGGCACAGTCCTCCAGGGACAGCTCTGGTGCCTCCAAGACTCACCCCTCTGCTTTCCAGCATGTACACGGCTCATCCCTAAAGCTCCCAGTGACACCTGAGAGCCAGAGACACACAGGACAGCCTTCTTTGCAGTTCCCATGGAAATGAGGTTAGCGGAGGTGTGGTGAGGCCACCAGAGCACATGGGGACAGTCCCTAGAGGGTGGGGGCCGGGGTAGTACCAGTGTGGGAGTGAAGGTTTCAGGAACTTTTGTGCCAGATGCAGGCTTGGCGGCTGTGACCCACGGTCACCTAAGAAAGTGCTTCCATTGTTGTATAGCAAAGGCCTGTGACTGTCCCCCACCCTGGACGCCAGGTCATCATGTCCACACACTGTGCTTTGGCAGTGGACACCACCCTTCATGGCAGGGGCACCAGAATGACCTGAGTTCAGATGTTACAGGAGGAGGGGGTTTTGTTTTTCCAGGGCAGCAGGCTCGCCTTGCTGGCCTCGTGTGACTTAGGTGACAGAGTTCTTGGAGCGGGTGCGTGAAGTTTGGCACATGTAAGATGCAGGGAGGAGTGACTGGGGGATTGGAAAGGCGTCCTGGGCTGGGGACAGCCCACACTCACATCATGTGGAGGTTCTCGAAGTGCTCGGCACGCTCGATCGGCCCAGCGAGGGCTCTGGCCCATCTCTCCCCTGGGGTGTCTGTGTTTTGGGGACTCCCCCTTCCCAACTCTCCCACCCCGGCACCCCTGGCATCGTGCTGCCTTCGCTCTGCGCTGTGCACATGTCTCGTCCCCACCTGGAGGCCTGACCCTCCTGCTCAGGGTGGCTCTCCTGCCTGGGCCTCCAGGACAGAGGTTGGTCGCATCGTTCACTCAGTCACCCCGTTCTGCGTTCTGCTGCTCGTCCCCCAGGGGATCCTTCCTGGTGCTGCTTCTGAGGGAATGCTTCTGAGACCTGAGCTGGCTGGTCACTATCGGTAACATTGGTGCGGAGGTGGGGCTGCTGGTGACCAGAATCGTCCCGCAGACGCCGTTCTTCTGGGCCATGCATGTCATGGAGGTACGGGCTTGTTGGTGGCCCTCGTGGTGTGGTGCCTTCTCACCCAGCCTTCCTGGGGTGAGCGTGGTGACGGCGCCATCAGAGGTGGCATCCAGGATGACCTAGCTTCCCTCTCCTTCTCTCTCCCACCTCATCCTACTTTTGGTTCCCTTGGGGCAGATGAGCGGTGCTGATGCGACGGGTGACACCTGCAGAGATAGGTGTGGCGTGATGCAGGCAGTGAGCTGTTGTGGCACCTCCAGACCTTGCAGGAAAACATGCAGATGCCGTTCGGCGCCCTGGCTATGGCCAAACAGCAGCAGCCCTACCCGCACCACTCCACCGCGCGGCACGGGACCTGCGGCCTGGCAGAGCATCACCTGGGCGACTGTGGGCGGGCCTGGAGCAGGTGTGTGCTGGGCGGGGCCCCTCCTTCCCGCCTCTGGACTCTGGGTTCTCTCCTTCTGCCTGCTCTCTCGAGATCTCTGATTATCATCCCTTCCTCACCCAAGGACGAGGAAAAGCAAAGGGAACGCTGCTCCTCTTAGCCTTGACCTTGAAGCCCTGTTAGTCCAGGACCAGGTGGAACAACCCTCCTTTCCGTCTCCCTCCCTCCGGCCAGGTGCTGGGTGGTGGGCCACGCAGACGCCTGGGCTGTGGTCACGTTCATTGATTTTCGCCCGTTGGCCACCATCCGGTGCAGCCCCTGCGCAGCCTGGACAGCGATGACTTCTGGGCCATCGCGCCTCTGACTCAGCCCTTCATGCTGGAGGAAGGTAAGACTCCCTCCGTCTGGCCCTGAGGACTTCAGGCACAGCAGCTGTCCGGCCTCCAGGACCCCCGCGCGGTGTGGTGAGGGGGCAGCCAGGCCTCCGTGCCCTCCAGCTCTGTTTGTTCTATCTCGCCCCAGTTTTTGGGCATCTGCCTGCTCCTTGCAAAGCCGCCTCTTGACACCTGGGTTCTGGGCCCCAACAGGTGCTGCCCCAAAGCTGAGCTCTCTGGGTGCAGGGAGGCAAGGCGGGCTTCTTACTCCTGCTCCTGCCAGAACTGCTCAGCTGTCAAGTTTTATGCGCAATTTTTGCTGAAGATTTTATTGGAAAAAGATTCTGAAACAGAAGAAAACTGGGATCTGAGAACCAGCGGTAGGGGTAGGGCCCTGGACTCGGGTCTCCTGATGTGCTGTTTTTTCAGACCCAGGCAGCTGTTGGGGCCTCAGATTCCACATCCTTGAAATGGAGGGGCCCCTTCTCAAGATTGGAGTTAGGTGGGCTGTGAAAGGGTGAAAGAATGCTTTGGGGGATCAGAAGGAACAGCGCAGGTGAACGCACACCTGCCCGTCCACGCCAAGACTCCTTGGAAGGCTGAGGGGAATGGCGCCCAGTGGTCAGGGGCACCACCCAGAGGTCATCTTGGGTCATTGCATGAAGAGGCCCCCTGCTGCCCAGTCTGGGAGTAACAGGCCCCTGCTGGGCTCCGGAGCTGCAGGCTGGCTGAGCCTGACTGCTTGGGTGTTAGGGGGTACCCAGAGCAGAGGAGCCCCTTCCCCAAAGGGCAGCTCCCAGTCTGTCCAAGAGGCCCAAGGGCCCAACCCAAATATGGGGGAGTGCTCAGCTCCTGTGTGGATGCTGACACGGCCCTGAGAAGGCAGGCAGGCGACTGTTCAGTATCCTCCCTGTGTGATGCGGAAAGTAAGGCTCAGAGAAATGACAGGAGCTTCCTCACGTCTCATAGCAACAAAATGGCACAGCTGGGGATGGAGCGGAGGTCTGGGGCCAGGGTTTGGGGTGGCAGGACGGTGGGGGCTGAGTGAGGGCAGACCCGCCTCGGCCCCAGCATCTCAGGACACTGGCTCATCTCGGGAAAGCAAGCGTCTTGGCTGCTACCCCGCCTCTCTCCAGCCCAAACGCGCAGAGCAGGGTTGAGTGACATTTTCTGTCCCCAGAATTTCCCGTTAGAGAACAAGCGTAAAATCCCAGATGCCTGTAATTATTTTAGCAACGATAGTAATGCCTCCTCCTTTTATATGCTCTCGCCATGCCCTCCCCCCTCCCCGCTTCCCAGTGTTTATCATCTCATTTTGTCCTGGAAGCTAGGAGCGGCACCACGGACTCGCAGAGACTTGTTGGTAGGGCTGGTCTGCCGCGGAGCAGTTTCCCCGCAGCCCCGGCCTCTCGCTTTCCCCCGCTTCCCCTCCTGCCTGACCCAGAGCCACCAAGGTTTTTGTCGTTTTCTTTTGCAGGCATTCCGAGTTCATGTCAGGTGATCCACCGCATCCTCAAAGGAAAAATCACGGGAACTTTGACCTTGGAGGTAACTGCCCCTTTATCTCTTTCGACCCTTTTTCCTACACCCCGCCCCCCCCCCAGGGGTGTCAGCTGCAGGCCACTGCCAGGCCTGAACCTGCGTGTTCCCCCGGCATTCCCTTAGAACCAACCGAAGTTATCCATGCGTCGAGGGGTCGGGTGACCTGGCTGGGGGTGATCCTTCCTTCCCACGGAGACTTTCTCTTTCTCTTCGAGTCGCACATCCTTTAGTTTTGAAGAGTTTAAAGAACGTGGCTCCCATCAGAACGTTCCCTGCCCTGTCCACGTTGTGTGTGCTTCACCCTCTCATCTCCCTTCCACTCTTGAGGCGTTGGGGTGACAAAAGGCCACACTGGTGCCCAGGATTGATTTGGTTCCTCTTGGCTTTTCCCCTTAGCTCACCTCTCAGAGTGAAGTCTCAATTTGTCAGGTGTCTCCAGCTCCCTACTCATCATGAACCAAACACAGGCAGCTCTCATGAGGTCGAAAGCCTCAGGCGGCTGTGTATTCCCCTCCTATCTCTTCTTTGCACCCCCAAGAGCATATCAGTTGCCCTGAGATATGCTGGGGAAGGGGGGGGCCCGCCGTTTCATTTTTCTGCATTCCATTATAGAATCAGGTGGGGAGCATTTGACCGCGAGCCAGCACTGTGGTGAATGTCAATGTCGGCACGTTGTATGATTTTGGGGTGATGGACTGCTGTCTAGCCCCTCCGTCCCCACCCCAGCCGTGCCCCTCCAGCCATGGGGAGGCTGCTGTGTGCCTTGGGTGCTCATTGGACTCGCGTGGGCTCTGGGCCGGCCAACCCTGCCTGGGCCACAGATGCACCCTTGAGGGGTAGGGTCCCGCCCCGAAAGAGCTTGTTTCATTTCTTCTTGTCTTCTTAGTGGAGGGAAGGAAATTGATTCAGGATGGTATGGCTTTGATTCTTTCTTCTTTTTAATTTTATGACTTGTAATGTCATTTGAACCCTATACTTAAGGTCATAAAAGAGAGCATTAGGTTTGACAGGAAAAGTGGAGGAAGTTCCTGTCCCTTCTGAGAGGTGATGGTGAAGTCCCTTTATGTCAGGGGAATGTGGACCCCATTATTCCTTTAAATAATTTTATTGGAGCCAAACTATTTAAATAACTTTTATTTGTTTCATCCTTTGGTAGATGAGAAAAATACATTACAAAATACATTATACAGAGGACAGCTCACAGTACACGTTACTAAAAACACAAGCTACGTTTCCGCCAGGGCTGGTGATAGGCTCAGAAGAGAGCAACGGAGGCCTTGAAAAGCAGATCTCAGCGCCCTGGCACGAGTTTTGCCCTCGGGTCCCCGTTTTACCTGACCTCAGCATATATTAGCACCCCGTATCAGGCGGGTGTGGGGAGTTACAGCAGCACTGAGGAGATTGAACAGTCCATCCACCTGAAGCAACAAGACAGTCCCTTGAAAGACAGCGAGGGAAATGACCCCTGTTAACAGAAAGCGTTCCAGCTCAGCTCCGTCATCCTCTCGGTTCCCAGGCAGCTGTCCCGAGTCGGGGCTTTCTACGATCAGCGTCTCCGCTTAGCCATCGCTGGCCTGCCATTGCAGTCACCCCCTCTGTAGGCATCCTCTGTCCTAAGAGGCTGCGTCAGCCCCACATTAGGCCTGACCAGGGAGGTGGGAGCACGTGCCACCCAGACGGCACGCCCAGACTGACATTTTTAGGCGGCATGTACAGACAACACAGCACCGACAGGTCTAGCTCAGCTGTCCCCTCCCAGCAGCTCCCAGAGCCTGGGGGGAGGACACTGACGTGTACCGCCTGCCCCTCGAGCTAACCTTTCCAGAGGACCCGGTTTATGGGAGTGGCTTCAGAGAATCCACAATTTGCCAGAAAACTTCCTTCACGGCTGTGCCTGTTTTCTCCGACAAGCCCGAGTGAAGCAGGAGCCTGGAAGGTCAGCAGAGACCCTGCGGTGCCAGCGAAGCCACTCAGAGGGAGGGGGCCCGACGACCCTGCCGCTGTGGCAGCCATGCGGCGTGGCGCTGAGACCGGAGGCCACGGGCACGCCCGGGACTGCCTCCGTCCCCACGCCATCCGTTTCACAGCAGTGCTGGGAGACAGCCTCTGAAGCATCCTTCCTCATTTCCTTTTTCTTAGGCATTGGAAACATCTGTGACTGGGAGAGTGGTGCTAAGCGTTAAGGTCATCCTTTCAGCCGGCTACACTGCGGCTCGGCAGGGCGGGCTCTGCATTCCAGGGGACAAGGGCCGGTCGGTCCAGAGGCCTCAGAAGCAATCAGGGCGGCCGGGCCAGGCGTGCGCTTCGGCTCCACCTTCCTCTGGCTTCAGCGTCGAAGGGCAGCCTGTCTCTCCTGAGGCTGCAGAGGACTCGGCACCCCGCCCCCACCCCAAGTAGTTCAGGGGATGGGGGTGGGGTGGGACGTGGGAATAAAAATAAAGATGAGTCAAGACCACCATCTTCAAATTAACAAACTGTAATTGTTTTCCCAAAGATACATTTTTTTTTCATACACATCCATCATACACTGTAACCAAAAAAAGCAGTGTACATGAAATAAGAGAAAATAAATTAAAAATCCATAGCATAGGTAAGGAGGCTCTAGTCTGGAGCACAGCTGAGTTTCCAGCAATGTAAGGAGGCTCGAAAGTTTCTTTGATAAGAATGCCTGCTAGCAAGGGTTCCAGCCAGGTGGTTGGTTGGTCTGTTAAGTCAGTCTTGAGTACGTGAAACAGTTCTGTGTGTTTTTTCCTTAGCGTTTAGAATAGCCATCATTGTCCTGCAATACGCAGAGCTATCACGTCCAGGAAAAACGAGGGAGGGAACCACAGAGGCAGCGTGAGATCCAAATACAGCATTCAAAGGTAATTGGTCCAGTGGTGCCTGGGGAAGGAGGGAGGGACGACACTCCGGGGTTAGCCATCTTCCTTTGGGGGTGTGTACCAGCCTGCAAAGAAACCCCAGGAAACAGTGAGCTGGAAGCTGGAGTCCCCCTCGCGGCCCCATCACTGAAGACGTCTCCACGGTTAGGAGGACCAAGCCTACGTGGGGCTTCCCAGTGTGTGGAGAGAGGCGAACGGGCAGCCGAGGTCTTAGGGAAGGGGAGAAGGCTGTGCCCAACCTGAGGGGACAGGGTGGTGGGAGAGGGGCAGCACCGAGTCTACAGGTGGTGCGCTCGCTGTGCTTTTCTGGGAGAAGAGGCTGAGGTGGGAGCACCGCAGCCCTTCTCTGGAGGACCAGTGGGTGCCCTCCTGCTGGCCAGCAAAGGCCCACAAACCAAAGGGTTCACGCTATGGGGCTGGAAGCGAAACCTCGGGCTGGGCAGGCGTCCGAACATCCCATCCTGGCTCCAGCCTCACCGTTTTTTTCGTGGATCTGCACCAAGGACTTGTAGGACTGCTGTGCTCTTGTCAGACTGTACTGAGACTGGGAAGGGAAGCCACCAGATCAGGCCACACTGTCCCCCGCCTGATACAAGCTGCCACCCAGCAACCCAGGAGCCTGGCTCCCAACCTGTGGCTGTGAACAGACTACCCTCCACCTGGAGGTTCCTCTGGGGCGCAGTCCCATGGCCTTCCCTCCCCAGAGTCTTAGGATGCCCATCAGGCTGCGGCCTGGTCCCTGTTCCCACTGTGGGTGTCCCAGGCCCCCTCATCCAAGGCCCCCAGCCCAGAGGCCTCCTCCTCTCGGTCCCTGAGAGAGGGCAGCCTTGGCCTGCTGGTGGCTCGGATACGTGGCCCGGCAGCCCCGGCCCCTCACTTTGTTGGCTCCGAACTGCACCCGTGCCTTCCCCTTAACCAGGGTGGCGCTGATCTGCATGATCACGGACTCTATGGAGTAGGCACTGCTCCAGCCCTGGGGACGGAGACAAAGCAGTCAGTCAGAGCGTCCCCACAAGCCCTGCTGCTTCTCCGGCACGGAGCCCTTGCCCCTCACCCCCAGGTCGGTCAGTGGGTACAGGTCCCACCCCGCAGAATCGAAGGCCACAGCATGCCCGGCACCCAGCAGGTGCAAGAGACAGGCTCACCTGTTTGGTGAGAAGTTCCATGCAGATGGCACCTCCGCCCAGAACATACCTGCAGAAGAAAGGTTAGTCAGTTGCGCCTAGCCAAAGCTCCACCCCTTCCTCACCCTCGGTAACAGGAGCTGCTGCCGCCCTTGCCGAGCCACTCACCCTCCGGAGAGGACTGGAGACACAACCCTGACAAACGGAGGGTCGAAAGGAAAGTTGTCCTGAGAGAGAGAGAGAGAGAGGCACCGGTCAGGGGGGTTGGCTGGTGGCCTCCATGGGCTGGCAGGCGGAGACTGCAGCCTCGGCCAAGGGGGTGGGGGTGGGGTGGGATGGGCAACAGTCTCACCTTAAAGGAGAAGTTTAGGAGGATGAAGTCAGCGCCTTCTTTCTCTTTGAGGATTTGGAGATCGTTGTGCAAAGCGCTATCCTGGTCAACTCTATGAAGAACGGGTCTGGGCTCAGACTCCTGTCCCAGCTCAGGAGCCTCGTGCCGGCTCCCGCTCCCCCAGGCCAGCGGCCGAGGACAGCCCATGCCCACACCGCTCCTGGAACTGCCCTGAGACTCCTGGCACAGGGGCCTCACCCCCACTACGCCCCAGCTTCCTGTCCAGCCCGAGTCCCCACTCACTTGAGGAGTTTGACGTTCCAATCATACAGACTGTCATTCACGAGTTCGACTGCATAGTTTCCTGGAAGGCAGGAAGAGGACAGGTGTCATTAGGACACTCCAGGGGATGGGTGGCCCCCGATGCAGACCCCCCAGGCTGAGAGGAAAACCTCAAAGGCTCCAGGTTCAGGCCTGACGGACAGGCAGCCATCTGAGCCACGGGCTCGGGGAGGGTCCATTCTGGCCTGAGCCGTCTGGAAGCTTTGGTGTCCCCAGCCTCGTGGGTCCCCTGGCCATCATCATGTCCTCTGTGCAAAACTCCCGCTCAAGCCCCTCCGAGGCAGACTCACCGCCTTTGAAGCTCTGTGACCGGTATATGTCCCTGAGCTCCTTCATCAGCCGGTCAGTGGCCTGGACTGAGCCAGACACCGCCCCCTGCAAAGGAGGCCAGAACCGTGTCACGGTCACGTGGTGTGGAAACACGCGTTCGAGACCTAAGGGGCAGTCTGGCAGCTTGCTCAGCGTTTAGGCAAAGATCAGGAACGCCCATGACCCACCCAAAAAGGCGTCCGCTCCCCAGACGGATGCGGGCTGGCCTCCCGCCTCCCAGCCAGTCCCCACCAAGCCGTGGGCCCAGCCTCTCCCGGGAAGGTACGTACATTTAAGTAATCTTGCCTCTGGTTCTTTTTAATTTTCTCTAGTATGGCCAAGTTTTCTTTCCCAATGCCATCATCTTCCGATTTCTTGCCCTCAGCTGGCTCTTCTTCTTTCATTTCATAGTGATCTAGGTCTTCTGTGTCCTGGGGGAGCCGTGGGGTGGGAGTGGGACAGAGGAGGAAAGAAACCAACACAGGTTGTGGAGAAGGGCCGTCGCCTCCCAGGGCCGCAGCTCAGGAGCGGTGGTCTATGGCAGCTAATGAGCACAGCACCCTTTCAGTCTCTGGAACAACTCCCAGTCTGCCCCTCACAATCTCAAAGACAAAGCTAACGCTCCTTCTGTCCAGCTCTCCAGCAGAACTGCGGAAGGACTTGGAAAAGTCAGCAGGGGCTCGGCCCTCGTGCTCCCCAGACCGACCCTGCGCCAACCGTCCCTCACACTCTCCCTTGGCAGCAGAAACTCTTAATTCCTAGAATGACTTTGGCCTGACACTGCGACTCCAAGCTCATGTTTCACCAGGTGACTATTGCACCCAGAAGTTCCCAGGCCTACAGGCCCGAGGGAGAAACCGGGTCAGAAATCTGCCCACCGGCCACAGGGCCTCGGTCGGGTATACGGAGGCAGCCATTGTGCAGACGCGAGTGGGAGATGGGAGAGGTCAAGTACACAGTCAGCCCCTCCCCCCTAAGTGCCTGGGGAGGAGCCCGCAGCCAGGCCCGGTCAGACGCTGGAGGGGTGGGCTGGAGGGGTGGCTTCCACCGTCAGAGGGGAAGTGAGGTGAGCGTCACATATCGCCGGTCCTCTGTATCTTAAGACCCTAACAAAGCTGCATAAGCGGGGACATTAATCCAATGCTAGGAAACAAAGTGATCAGATTGACTTCCTGGCTCTGGCAGGCCGTGGTAACACTAACCCCCTAAGTATCACATTAGCCGCCGACACCTCCTGGAGGTTTACTCTGTGTCAGGTACGGCGCACACACCAGCTCATTTAACTCTTCAGCCTCCCCGCTGTGACCACTGTGCCCATTTTACAGATGCGAGGAGGAAGCTGAGGTCTGGTGAGGCCAATTCTCAGGCCCAAAGTCATCCAAGTCTTAGCGGAGCTAAAAGGTGATCAAATTCTGTCTGGCTCTGACGCTCAGATTCTTAATCATTGCTGTATTCTGCAGAAGTATGTTTTCAGGGAGTGGATCGGATAAATCACCTAGCACTTACCGTGTCCAGTATGAAGCATTTCACGTGCAATGCCTCATTTAACCTTCAAGACAGCCGTATAAAGTAGATATTCTAATCCCGTTGTATAAAAGGAAACTGCAGCTCAGTGAGAGTAGGTAAAACTCCCCAATTAAGACAGCTAGGAGGTACAGGATGCAAGCTGTGGTCTGACTCCAAAGCCATCGCAAATTAACCTGTTGCTCTTTGGTGCAGACAGAGTTACACCTGACTGTCTTCAGTGGTTGGATGTGGGTGCCCTGTCTCCTCTGTTACACTGGCTGTTCCTCCAGGTCAATAAACTGTCATTATTCCTGTGGCATTGTCCTCTCCCTCCCTAGTTCTGGACCAAAGCTCTGTACAGGGGGGTGCTCAGTGCTGCGGACTGACAGGCCTTCCCGCCAGTGCTGCCTCAGGTAGCAAGCCTACCTCAGGCATCTCCTCGTCTTCATCCTCTGAAGACACGTCTTCCTGTGTGCACTGCAGTGGGGAGAGGAGAGATGGGAGATCAGAGCCCCGGGGCTTCCCAGAATGCAGCCTCTGCCCCGCTCCCCGGAGCTCCAGGCCTGGAAGCCGTGTGCCTGCCCACAGTGCTGCCAGCCAGCCTCTCCACCAGCCCGTGGAAGCAGCAGCCCAGGGAATGACTGCACAGCCAGCCCATTCCTCTCCTCCTACCATATGCCAAGGAACGAGAGAGAAACGAATGGCTGTTTCTGTCACCCACCTCACAAATCCCAGCGTAATCTCCCCAGGAACCCCTCCTTTAATCATCTCTAGACAGATATGGTGGTCCTGCTTCTTAACAGGGGCCTGAGACCCCAAGGCCACCAGCTGACACTGGTAATCCCCCCTCCTCTCAGCATGAGGGGTACTGCCCATGAGAGGGGGGTTTGATAGGAGAAGAGAAGCTGCTCGTGCTCCATCTAGCTGGATTGCCACGTGGAGAAGAAACAGGCCGAGAGTCACAACGCGGGTGTGTGTGGGGAGACGGCTGCGGCCCCGTCCCGATCCACGGCACCCCCATGCTCACCTGCTCTGCTGGCAAGGGCTGATCCAGCATCTCCACATCTGGGTGCTGAGGGAGGTTATAGAGTTTACACAGGTCGGAGATGATCCTCTTCAGATGCTGCAATAGCTGGGGGTGGGGACCAGTGACATCAGTACCGCTTCCCACCAGAGCCTGGACCGGTGCACGGACGCACTCTCAGCCCAAGCTCCGAAGCTGTACCTAGTTCTCTAGACCTACGGGCCACGTGGCCGTGGGAAAGACGGTACTGGACCAGTCCCGGGCTGTCCTTCCGGCCGCAGTAAGCAACTCCCCTAAGAAGTCTGACCCGCAAAAGTTCGGCCTACTGCACCACCCACTTTCCAGATACATCTCCTGTCACAAGCTGTCTTCATGACACGGGACTCATAGGAAGAAAATGCACCCCACCCCAACACCCCCGTCCCTCACCAGAGTATTCCCCTTCTTTATGTCCACCAGCCTCTCCAAGACAGCGGCCAGGTTCGGGTCATCAGACTCCACTGACCAGATGGGGGGTACAGCAGGGTACGACTCCTGGAGGGGAAAGGAGCGGGGAGAGCAGTCAAGATGGGCGGCTCCGGGGAGAGCTAGATTTCACCTGCCCTCTGCTCCCCCCCAACCCCTCTCACACACACACACACACACACACACAAAAGCCCAGCCCAGCAGGGCAGCATCTAACTAAGAGGCTTCCCAACAACAAATCCTGGACCAGGAGAAGAGGAAGCGCCCGCCAGACTCAGGCAGCCTGGCAGCGAGGGACGCTTCCTATGCAAGTTCCAAACCTGCAGCTCTCCCACACTCCACCCCACCCCACCGCGTCCAACTCCAGAATCAGCTGAGGAAGGGACCACCTCACCACAATCACACTCATGTGAGAAAAGGCACAGGCTGCCGATCCCTTTCGCTTTAGCTGGGAAAGGAGGGATGAAAACTAGATTGTATCTCCAGAGCTGAAAAGTGAGAGGGTAGCAGGAAGCCCTCTCCATCCCCCACGTGCAACAGAGCCCCTCCAAGGCCAGTTCTCCCCACCTCTCCCTTGGGAGCCTGCCACCCTCTTCGTCCAGGCGTAGGCTGCAGGGCTCCACATGGCAGGCCCGGGAGAAGGAAGCCCACGCTGCTAGCATTCCCAGCATTCCTGAGCCACCAGACTCCCCCTCTGCCCAAAGCGAGGGGGCCAGTTCAGGCCAAGTCTCCTTTACAGGGGCCACAGAGAGCCTGACTGAGAACCTTCCACACTAACTTCCTGCCAGGGACAAAGGCAGTAGATGGCCTCTGGCAACTGCACGGGCAGCTAGAAAAGGGCAAGCCTACCCATAGGAACTTAGAAACTTGATTCAGGAGCACAACTGACTCCCGAGATTTCCACACGTGCCAAGGACAGCAGATCCATGTCTACTGAGGGGGGGGGTCTCAGCCCTGCCACAGCTCTAGTCCTCAATGCTGGAGGGAAACGAATGATCCAAGATGCTCAACTCTTCACCCAAGCCACACCCAAGGTGGCAGGGGAAACGGCAGAAAAGACACGGGACATATGAGTTTCTGGTGGGGCAGCGTCCTAACCAGGCTGAGGCTTGCCTCGCCAAACCGTGACCCGGTTTGATGGAGGAACGGGATAGAAACCGAGAGCCATGCAAAGTGAATTCAGGCCCCAAAGTACCACGCAATTCACCAGTCTGCCTTTCCCCAGACTTACTCCCATCTGCAGCCTGCCTGCCTGGATCAAGTCCTGTCCCCTGGCTCCCTCACCGATGCTCTGGCAGGGAGGACACTATCACAGCAGGCAGTGCCAACCACTGGGAGTGCTACACCATGCAGCACCCGACATGCCCCGATTATCAGGGGCCAACCCTCTCCGGTGATGCGTGAGGGCAGACTGGGCAGGACACACATCAGGGTCTCCCAGCCCAGCACGCCCAGGGTGCAGTGATGCCCACTAGGGAGAAAAGGAGCTGTTGCGGCTCCGAGGGAATAGCCAGCCCTCAGACATCACCACCATTACCAGGAAAGGCAGCAAACCACCCAGGACAACAGGCGGTATCCACAGGGAGCAGGAGGGAGTGGCGGGTCTGCCACCAGCTGGGGCAAAAGGAGGAGTCAGAGGTTACACCAGAAGAAAAGGGGATGCGAAGGAGAGGAAGGAGTCCGGCTCCTGCAAACCATCACTTGGTAGAATTCAGAGAGCAGCGAGGGGCTGCATTAGAGATGCCTGGGGAGGGATCCCACAGGTGGCATCGTCCTAAGTCAAAGGTACCACTGAGAAAGGGGCATCACTGAAATGTGCCGAGTTCCCAGCCAAGTCCTTCCAGCTGAGGTCAGTGCAGAGGCCTGGAACCTTGAGATGAGAAGGAGGGGAAGAAAAGGGCTTCCCTAGGTGGCAAGGTAAAGTCGCGGAGTAGCCAAAACGAGCCCAAATCGTGAACCCCGGCATGTGGGTGGGTTGGTGGAAAGGGGTAGTGGGGGGCGCCATATGTCGGGGTGTCCCTCCCTGTGAAGGGTCAACGGTAGGGTCTGGAGGGTCTGGGTGCTCGGCCAAACCTCAAGCGGCAGAAACAAGTGTAAGCTGGAGCGAAGGAGCCCGAGCCCCGAGAGGGGATTCGGCCTCCCAGGGCTTCCGAGATCCAAAAGCTGTGCGGGGTGACAAGGGGCCCCCGGAGAGACGCACGCGAGGGGGTTCTCACCGTGATGTTGCAGTGGATGCGAACGGGATCCCCAGGCACCGACCCCCGTGCGGGGAGATGCGGTCCGGGCGCGGCCCCCGCCCCGGCCCCTCCGGCCCCAGCCAGCAGGAACTCGCAGCTCAGCTCGTCCAGGCAGGCGCTGGCAATGCGGAAGCGCTCGTGGCCGCGGTGGAAGATGGACTCGAGCAGCTTCAGCTCCCGCCTCAGGCAG
>NW_017731728.1:32954-40159 GCF_001890085.2 Hipposideros armiger
CCCCCCAGCTGCTGCCCCGGCCCCGGCTGCTGCTGCCCCTGCGGCTGCGGCTGCTGCATCCTCCGCTCCGCTCCGTTCCGGGGCCGGCGGGCCGGGAGCCTCCGGCCTCCGCTCCGGGCTCCGCCGCCGCCGCCGCCGCCGCGGTCCGCACTTCCTGATCCCCCCTTCGCCAAGATGGCGCCTCCGCCACCTCCGGGACAGGGCCCCCCCCGCTCCGCTCGCCAGCCCCCCCAGCCGCCGGAAGCCGCGCGCCCCTCCTCCTCCTCTTCCTCGGCGGCCCCGCCTCCGGCCCTCCTCACGTGACCGCACCGCTCCGGCCTCTTTCACGTGACCGCTCCTTCTTTCCCGCCCCCTTGTTCTCCGCGGCCACCCTCCACACGTGACCCGAGGCTTCGGGCTCGCCGCTTTCAGCGCCCTAAGCGCGTGTTTACGTACGTCGTGCGTGCGTGCGTGCGTGCGACGGCCCTCGCCGGCGCTCCCCTCTCACGTGACCCCGGCGCCGCGTGCTCCCAGGGGCTACCTGCGCGGGACCCCGTTTCCTGCTCTGGGCCTCTTTCCCCGCCTCCCAGGCGCGGCGAGCGTGCTGGGCACTCAGTGGGCAGAGAAGAAAGAGAGCCGGCCGCGGTCGCCGCTGTGCCGCCTTCATCCTGCGCCCCCTCCCCCGGCTGGACCTCGGCGGAGGATCCCTGAGCCCGTGCCCCTTTGCGGGTGGGCATGCCCTGTCGCCACACTGAATGAGGGGCGTGTGGTTGGGGAAGGAGCCAGGGACCCGGTCACGAGAGGCTTGGATTCTCGTGCCGGCCCTGCCGCCAGGTCGATGTGTGACCTTGGTTAGCCACCTTCCCTCCGTTTCCTCATCTGTACAGTGACGGGCGCGGGCAACGCCTGCGATGCGGACAGACCGTGATGTGTCGTGTGATTCTAGGCAGCTGGTCAGTTATGCCCGAGGGGCAGCCGATAGCTGACCCTGGGCGCTTATCAGACCCCAGAGGTCTGGACGAGGTTGGGGACGGGACGGCATGGGCTTCCTCTGCAGGGTCATGGAAGGAGCGCGGCACTGGTCTGAAACACTTAGCCTGACAGAAAGGACGGAGACAAGCCCGGGCGGACCACAGGCTCCATCCCAAGCTAACACCTTGTCGCAGTGGTCTTGGCAGTTGCCGGGGTAGACGGCAGTGCCTCCGGGCTCTCGCTAGGGGGCACCATCACAAAGGACAAAGCTGGCCGAGGTTCCAGAGACCCGGAGCTGGCTGGCTGTTCCTCTGCCCATGGCCGGTGTTAGCCTGTGGTAGGGCCGGGTAGATTAGGCTGGGCCAACTCGGCGCTTGCGCCACTGGCCAGTTTGCCATTTTCCTCTCCCGCTCGGACCGAAGTGAGTTAGCTTTTGTTGGAAGATGACTGTGCACCATGGTGTGCGGTGCTGGGCTACTGGTTTATCCAGCCAGTGGCGGTTGATAAGGGCCTTTTTCGGTTAAGTTGGCCTCTGGGTATTTTAAGGTGGTTGAGACATTCCTGGTCGTCCTGGGGTCGTTTATGTTCTTTGAGGAACCTTAACAGTTAGATACATGTCACCTTTGTGTCTGCAAATTGGTAGCATAAAAGGCTGGTAAGAATTCCCATATATGGAGCACTTCCTAAGCCAGGGTATCTTACACATATTTCTACACGCCCTCCCCCCTCCCCCGCCCAAACAACATTGCAAAGTAAGCGTTTTTTATCCCTGTTCTACCAGTGGGGAAAGGAATGACTGCCCAAGGATATACAGCTAGTAAGCAGAGTTCCTGGGCAGTGTGTTTGCAAAGTCCCTGCCCTTCTACCCCACTCTGCCTGCCTCTGATGCTTTCTCAAGAGGTTTTCACATGTCACATGACTCCAACCCTTCCCAGGAAACCTACAAATGCAGCCATTTGGAAGATCCTGAATTCCATATTTTATAAAGGGCTTTATTAGAATAAGACAATGTGGGGGCAGCTGGTTAGCTCAGGTGTTAGAGCACACCAAGGTTGCCGGTTCGATCCCCACATGGGCCACTGAGCTGTGCCCTCCACAACAAGATTGAAGACAGCGACTTGACTTGGAGCTGATGGGTCCTGGAAAAACAGTTTCCCAATAAAGTTTATTTAAAAAAAAAATATATATATATATATATATATATATTCACCCCTACCATCTAAAAAAAAATGAAAGAATAAAACAATGTGATGAGATAGTCACACAATATTACACAGACTCCGAGTCCCCCAGTGAGGAAACTCAAAAGTCATGATCACTGGGATGAGGTCTGCCTCTCCCAGTCTCTGCTGGTCTGTTCAGTGTCTCAGCTCTCTGACTGAAGAGCCCTCTGGCAGAAGCCTCGTGTGGAGTCATATGCGGTGTTCTGCTGAAATGTGGGGGGCAGGGGTATTCGAAATGGGAAGGAAGTGATGGGTATACACATTGAATTCTTGGGTGCTAGGGAAGCAGGAGTGAATAAAATGAAAATCAGTGCCCTCATGGAGGTGATAGTCCGCTGGAGGAAACCCATGACAAAGGTGGGTTCTGAGCTCAGGAGAGAGGCAGGACCACAGGTGTTAACCGGAGAGTCAGCTGTGTCTGTCCTCTGGGTTAGATCATGAAGAGAGTAGCACAGCAGAGGGAAAAATCATGGACTGGGGAGTCAGACAGAACTGGGTTTGGACTGAAGTTCCTCTACTTTGCTAGCTATGTGACATCGGGTAAGTTATTTAATTTCTGTGAAACTCAGTTTCCTTATCTGTAAAATGAGCATGATACTCTCCGCCTTGCAGTTTAGATGAAATGTGCCAGTTTAGGTGAAATGAGATCTGTAAAGTGGTTAACACTGATGGGCACGTTGCTCAACAAATGCTAAATATCACTACTGTTATGGTTACTGTAACAACTACAAAGTCAAAGGGTCCTCAGCATTCAGTAGACGTTCATGGGGCTTTGTCACGTGTCAGACACTGATCTAGGTAGACAGGCGAGATCCCTGCCCGCATGGCACTTGCCTCCTAGTGCAAAGAGTCAGATACCGGATGAATGACCAGAAGAATCAGACTGGTTAGTAGATGCCAGAGGAATAGAGTCATGTGGGAGAGAATCACTGGGCGTTACTTTAAGTCCAGTAGTCAGGGGAGGTCTCCATAGGGAGACGGTGTTTGAGCTGAGATCTGATGAAGAGAAGGCAGGCCTGTCAGGGACTAGGCAACAGCATGGCAGCAGAGACAGCAACAACCTCAGAGACCCCGAGTGAGGACCAAGGTGGCAGGGTCTAGAAGTAGGAAGCTCATGATACCCTGGCTGAGAGCTTGGACTTTGAACCCCTGCTCTGACAGTTGTTAGTGGTGTGACTTAGCCTGTGTGTACTTGAGTTTCCACATCTGTAACATGGAGATCAAATGGTGCCCGCCTCATAAGGCTGTGGGGAGGATTAAGTGAGATAATTCATGAAAAGTGCACATAGTAAGAATGTGGTTTTTTAAAAATAGGGGATCAGGGGCCGGCTGAGTGGCTCAGTTGGTTAAGAGCGTGAGCTCTGAGCAACAGGGTTGCCGGTTCGATTCCCACATGGGCCAGTGAGCTGCGCCCAAGCTGAACTGCCGCTGAGCTGCCAACAGGTGGCAGGATGGCTCGGCTGGTGAGAGCACGTGCTCTTAACAACAAGGTTTCTGGTTCGACTCCCACATAGGATGGTGGGCTATGCCCACCCACAACTAAGATGGAACACGGCACCTTGAGCTAAGTGGCCACAAGCTGCCAATGGGTGGCTGGATGGAGACTGGACTTGGAGCTGAGCTTGCTGCGCCCTCCACAACTAAGATTGAAGGACAACTTGGCTGTTCCCCTTCCCCAATTCCCCAACACTGTTCCCCTTCCTCAATTCCCCAATAAAATCTTTAAAAATATATACAAATAAAAATAGGGCATCAGCATGCCTTGAGTCTAGTGAAAGAAGAGAGAGAGTGGTAGAAGATGAGGCCAGTGGAAAAAAGCAGGGATGGATTATAGAGTCCACAGTAAGTTGTTTGAGTTCCATTCAAAGTACAGTGGGAAACCACTGAAAGATTTTAACCTGTGAGTGGCGTGATCTGATTTAAAATTTTCAAAGATCGTTCTGGCCACTGTATGTCAAATGAATTGTTGAGATTTTTTTTTTCCCTCCCAAGGGTCATGTGTTACCAGATTGAGCAGATGAGATTGTCTGGGGTGGAGCTAGGAGCCTCTCTGACTTGGTCCCGGAAGCACAGCATTCTGTCACCGACTCAGCAGCTATGTCCTGAGTGCCTGTGCTTTGCCAGGGACGACAGTGGGCACTGGGATGCAGAGGCAAATAAGATACAGTCCCTGTGGGGAGCACCTGGCACAGAGGGGGGCTCCTTACCTGACAGCTGCTATTCATTTTATCATTTTTGTTGTCTTCTTACTCCTGCCTGCAGGAGCACGTGGCAGTGGATGAACCGGAGCCAGATACAATCGACTGTTAATACAGTGCAGCAAAGACAGTCATAGGGATCACGAAAAGTACGGGTTTGAAGGGTGAGAGTCATCAGGACTCACTCCCAAGAAGGGACGCGCAAGTAGAAGTTATTTAGATGGAAATGGTGGGGGGCATTCTGAAAGAACTGAGGCCCCATGGCAACCCTGGTTGTGTCAATCCTCCTGGAGGTCAAGTTAGCAATAAAAAACTAAATAACGGAAAACCTCAAAAACCTTTGACCCAGCAATTTCACTTGGAAATTATCAAAGGTATGTGCAAAAATGTGCCCGCAGTGAAATATTATGCAGCTGTTAACAATAGTTACCAAAGAATACTTACTGGTATCGAGATGTTTGAGAAACAGCACATGAAAAAGAAAGGTTACAAAGCTATATTACAGTATTCCCCTTAAAAAAATAATAAAATGTACGTGATTTAGTTATTACCCAGCAGAAACACCAAACACACGGACAAGAATATTCTTAGAAATGTTTTGATAGTCCACAATCGGAAACAACCCAAATAAATGATGGTATATCTATACAATGGGATACTCTACAGCAGTGATGATGGATAATCTACAACTACCTTCAACGGCATCCATGATTCTCACTAACACAATGTTTTAAAAAAACACAAAAGATTGTGATTCCTTTTCGATGAAATTCAGCAGGCAAAGTCCATGTGTGCTGTTAGAAGTCAGAATAGTGGTTACTTTTTTTTTAGGTTTTTTTTAATTGTGAGAAAATACCCATAACATAAAATTTACCGTTTTAACCCTTTTAAAGTGCACAATTCAGTCCATTCACAACGTTGTGTGCCCATCACCTCTGTCTAGTTCCAGGACTTTAAGCAGCACCCACTGAGCAGTCACTCACATTCCTCCCCAGCCCCATGATGTTACTTTTGAAGAGGAGGGAACGATGATTGGGGGCAGGGGGACAGCATGGGACATCACGGGGCAGGTTCTGGATATTAGTAATGTTCTATTTTTTAAAAATCTGGGTGGGGATCATATGGCTGTATTCATGCTGTGCAAATTTATCCAGCTATACCCTTATCATTGATATACTTCTTGTATGTGTGTTATGTCGAAGTACACATAAATTTGGAGATCGATTGATTGTAATGCCTTTCAAGAGAACATGTCGCAAAGGGAATGTCGCACCAGGCTTTGCCTGGTTCCTGTTTTGCATCAGGGCTGATACTTCTGTATCTGTCCATCACCCTGCATGGTTCTAGGCCTGGCCCCTCTCCCTGGCTGCCTTTTTTTTCCTGGAGGATGTGGAAGGCGTCTGTGTAGGAAACAAGAGAACAGAGGGTGTCCCAGCACTCCTTGGCCCCTGCGTGGTTGTGTTCACTCCCTTCCAGGTGGCAATTAACCTTGAAGTCAAAGCTGGAGAATTTGAAAAGGGAAGGTAGAGACCAGGGTGAGCAGGCTGCCTGGACTGGCCTGGAAGGAGCACCAGGGAGCAGCCAGGGGTGTCAAGCAGGCAAGTGACACTCTAGTCTGTCAAACCAGAGACAAGCCACCACTCCAGAGTGAGATTTTCATAAAAGAAGACTTTCACAGCCTTTTTCAATCACCCAGCATCCACCGAAAGAGGGAAGTACTAAGTCCTGTCTCCATATAAAGCTCCCTGTCCCTCTCAGGAGTTTGAAATGCCTTTAAGCCACCCTCGTCTTACTGGCTTTCTCACCTTTCAAATCTCAATTTTCCTTTCCATCCTCTCCGAGTGCTCAGGCACTATTCACCTCTCTCTCCTCTGCGCTTTCACAGCACCTTGTTTACGTCTCTGGTAAGCAGCCACCACACGTGTAATAAGTCTTTGCTGCCAAACTGATCTCTAACAGCTGGGACTGGGTCTTTCTTGCATCCTCAACACCTAGGCAGTAGATACCCAACAAATGTTGATCTGATTGTTGAAGGTGGGTCTTCTGCCTACCTTTAACCCTTTCCCCAACTGGCATGACTACACACCTTCCTACTCTTTTCCGTAGGCTTTTATTCTCCACTCCATTCCTTGGTTCCAAGATTTCTTGAATTCTTCAGAGATTACTACATCTTTATGCATGCACGTCCCTGGAGCTTGTGGTGCAGATGTATGGCCACTTCCACGTGCAGTACGGGGCCTGTAGTCATGTCACTTCCTCTCCAGTCCTTCCTCTTCTGCTACTTGTCCTGCTCTTCCTCTGCAATTCTAGAAACTGAGGACATGTTACATAAGTTGCTTTTAGCAAATCCTGCTCTATAGGGTCAGCCCCTGCACAACAGCTCCTCTGCTGTAGTCACGGCCAGTCCTCATAACAAACCACCAGAGGGTCAATCCCGTTGATGTGCAAACAGCAACCAAGGCTCAGCTACCACCGGAGGGCACACACAACCTGCACAAGGTGACCAGGGAGACTGTGCCATTGGGCCCCTCAGCACACCTACTACATAAGGCCACTCTACTAAGACCAGAAGACATAGCAGCCCTACCTATTACACAGAAACAATCACAGGGAGGCAGCCAAAATGGGGAGACAAAGGAACATGTCCCAAATGAAATAACAGAACAAAACTCCAGAAAAAGAACTAAACAAAATGGAGACAAGCCACCAGATGCAGAGTTAAAAACACTGGTTAAAAAGGTGCTCAGGGCCGGCCGAGTGGCGCGATGGTTAAGAACTCGCTTGGGATGCCAGAGGGCCCCGGTTCGGATCCCACATATGAGGGCCAGTGACA
>NW_017731728.1:40699-50210 GCF_001890085.2 Hipposideros armiger
CAACTTGGGCCAGTGAAGCAACATCCTCCACAACTAGATTGAAGAACAAAACGACAGCAACTTGTCTGTTCCCCTTCCCCCAATTCCCCAGTACTGTTCCCATCCCCCCAATTCCCCAATAAAAAATCTTAAAAAAAAAAAAGGTGCTCAATGATAATCAGTGGGAACTTCAACAAAAAGATAGGAAACATAAAAATGGAGATAGAAAACATAGCAAAGAACCAGTCAGAAATGAAGAATACAATTACTGAAATGAAGAACACATGCGAGGGAATTGAGTAGATTAGATGAAGTAGAGGATCAGATCAGCAATTTGAAAGATAAGGTAGCAGAAAGCACCCAATCAGAACAGCAGAAAGAAAAAAGAATGAAAAAATATGAGCATATTTTAAGGGGCCTCTGGGACAACATCAAGCATACCAACATGCGCGTCACAGGGATGCCAGAAGGAGAAGAGAGAGCAAGGAATTGAAAACTTATTTGAAGAAATAATGATGGAAAACTTCCCTCACCTGGCAAAGGAAATAGACATACAAGCCCAGGAAGCACAGAGAATTCCAAACAAGATGAATCCAAAGAGGCCCACATGGAGACACATCATAATTAAAATGCCAAAGGTCAAAGACAAAGAGAGAATACTAAAAGCAGCAAGATAAAAGCAGTTACTTACCTACAAGGGAGCTCCCATAGACTGTCAGCTGATTTCTCAACAGAAACTTTGCAGGTCAGAAGAGACTGGTACAAAATATTCAAAGTGAGGGAAAAAAATATTCAAAGTGATGAAAAGCAAGGACTTACAACCAAGATTACTCTACCCTGCAAAGCTATCACTTGGAATCAAAGGACAGATAAACAGCTTCCCAGACAAGAAAAAGCTAAAGGAGTTCATCACCACCAAACCAGTATTACAAGGAATGTTAGAGGGACTTCTTTAAGATGAAAAAAATAAGAAAATATGAGTATAAAATGGCAATAACTACATATCTATCAACAGTTACTTTCAATGTAAATGGATTAAATGCTCCAATCAAAAGAAATAGGGTGGCTGAATGGATTAAAAAAAACAAGACTCTCACATATGCTGCCTACAAGAGACTCACTTCAGATCAAAAGATGCATACAGACTGAAAGTAAAGGGATGGAAAAAGATATTTCATGAAAATGGAAATGAAAAAAAAAAATGTTGGGTAGCAATACTTATACCAGACAAAACAGACTTTAAAATAGTTTGTAACAAGAGACAAAGAAGGACCCAGTAATTCCCCTTCTGGGTACTTATCTGAAGAAACCTAAAACACTTCTTCAAAGGGACATGTGCATCCATATGTTCATTGCAGCATTATTTACAATAGCCAAGATGTGACAGCAACATGGGGGTCCACCACTGGGTGAGTGGATAAAGAGGTGGTACATTTATACAACGGAATATTACTCAGCTATAAAAAAGAATGAAATCTTGGCATCTGCAACAACATGGATGGACCTAGAGGGTATTATGCGAAGTGAAATAAGTCTGAGATAGACAAATGCCATAAGATTTCACTTATATGTTGAATCTAAAGAACAGGAAAAATGAACAAACAAAACAGAAATAAGCTCATAGATACAGAGAGCATTTTGATGGTTGTGGGATTGGGCGGGATGTTGGGAGTGATGCATGAAGGGGAAAGGAGATTAAGAGGTACAAATTGGTAGTCAATTTATAGTTAAGGGGATATAAAGTACAGCATCCGGAATATAGTCAGCAGTAGTGTAATTACTGTGTGGTGTCAGATGGGTACTGGATTTACCAGGGTGATCACTTTGTAAGTTATATACATGTCTAATCACTGTTTTGTACACTTGAAACTAACACAATATTATATGCCAATTGTAATAGAAAAATAAAAAAATTTTTAGTTTTACAATTAAAAAAATAAGTTGTGGGCCGGCTGAGTGGCGCATTGGTTAAGAGCTGGCTTGGGACGCCAGAGGGCCCCTGTTCGGATCCTACATATGAGGGCCAGTGACACCGCCCTCTACAGCTAAGATGCTGAACAACAGCTCAACCTGGAGCTGGGCTTCCATGAGTCATCGGTGATTGCGTAGGCTGCAGCCCCTGCTGCAGTGGGTTGCCATGGGCTACCGTGTGTAGCCAGCAGCCAGCGTGAGCGGCCAGCAGCTCCAGTGAGCGGCCATCCAGAAGCCCCCGACCGATCTGCCTCACCCGGGAAGAGCGCAATGATGGTGCCAACATGGGCCAGTGAAGCAACGTCCTCCACAACTAGACTGAAGAAGAAAAGGACAGCAACTTGTCTGTTCCCCTCCCCCCAATTCCCCAGCGCTGTTGCCCTCCCCCAATTCCCCAATAAAAATCTTTTTAAAAAAAAGTTGCTTTTAGCTGAGCTTTTAGAGAGGAATTTCCCCTTAAACATTAAAAGATATCAGTCCTTTTCCTTATTATTTGAGCTCTCACGATATGCCAGGCATTGTGCTGGTTCACGATCTAGTAGGATAGGCAGCCACAGCTTTACACCGATTCATTTACTCATCAGACATCCTCTGGAAACATATAGCAGGGCACCTGACCTAATCTTTGGTCAGGCACGGCTTCCTTGAGGAACTGACATTTCTGCCAGACATTCAAAGTTAAGAAGGTGGTTGAGTGGTAATGGTGACCAAAGAGCCAATGGAACTGTGTTTAAAAGGCCCCGAAGTGTGGAGGATGGGAGGGACAGAATGTTCAAGGATCTTAAAGACACTGCAAATAGCTGAAGTGTGGAGCTGGGGTAGTGGCCCAGATGAGGTTGAAGAATTAGGCAGAGATGGAATAAGATGTATGATGTATGATAGGCTGCTTTAGGCAGGACTCTTTTGGTTAAAAGTGACCAAAAATCCACCTAAGAAGAAAGGAAGCCTTTATTGGCTCAGAAGCTGAAAGTTCAGGGCTTTCAAGATCAAAGATGTCATTGAATTTTGACACCCCTCTCTCTCTCTCTCTCTCTCTCTCTCTCTCTGTGTCATCTTTGTGCTCCTTTATGTCAGCTTAATTCTTGGGCTGGCTTCTGTGAAATGGTCCTCTGATCCCCCTTGTCACACAGAAGCCAAAGACTGGAGTGGAAGGGAATGGGGGTGAGAAAGGCTGGTTGATAAGAGCCACTTACCCTTCCACCCTTCAAGACCTTCAAGGTTACCTTCTTTTCAGGCTATGTCCAGAAGTCCCCACCTTAGACCCCGTTGGGGGCGGACAGGAAGCTTGGCCTTTTAGGGAGTTTGTGGAGATAAAGACGGGAACAGGTGAGGGGAATGTTTCCAGACCCCAAAGCTGTTTGTTTTCTTAAAATAGTAAACCCACAGCCCCAAGTCTCTGTGCAGCTGAGAGAGGCAGGATCATTTAGGCTTGGTAAGAAAAAAAAAAAAGGAGGGCGGGGCCCCAGAAACTCCTCCCGACTTCCGCCCCCCTCGGCTGGCCCCGGGTCCCTCTGTACTAAGCAGGTGCTAACCTATTTGCCTTACTCGCACTGTTTCTTCCCGCCCCTTCTCAGACGACCTCCAGGTCCTGCCCCAACTTCGGGGCTTCAGAACTCCTCCACCGCCCCGCGAGCCGCCTTTCTTCCGCGTCACACGCCCCCTAACTAAGCAGGACCAGCACAAGACCGTCCCACCCAGAGACCCATTCTTTCTGGGGCCCGGCGCTTCCGCCTCCGGGGCGGAGACTCCTCCCCGCCACCGTCCCAATTGTATTCCCTGGAAGAGCGGCCGGAAAAGCCTCCGCCTGCTCAGACCGGGAAAAGCGAGAAGCTGGTTCCTTCTCGCAGCCCGCTCTTTGAGCTCCGGAACCACCGCGGCGTCCCGCACCGCAACCCCGAAGGCCTCCAGCACCGCCCGGGCCCAGTTCCCAGCCAGGCGCGGCTTCAGCACCACGGACAGCGCCCCGCCCGCGGCCCTCAGGCCCGCGGCGCGCTCCGGCGGGTCTAGGCGAGGCCGCGAGCTATGCCAGCAGCATGGCCAGGCGCTCCGGCCCCATGGCGTTGCTCCTCGGCCTCGGCCTCCTCGGGCTGTGCTCAGGTAATGACAGGTCACCGCGCTCTGTGTCACCCTGGTCAGGCGCAAAGGCGGAAGGGAGGGAGCCTTGGGCCTGTAGGTTGCCCCTGGGAGACTGAGCTGGGAGGAGGACATATCCTAAGGGCTACGTGATGCCAGGAAGAGACAGCAACTTGGGCAATGTGGCGGGGAGGGTGTGGGCACAGAAAGGAAGGAGGGAAAGCCCCGGGCTTTCTAGGGCGGCAGGAGGGCAGGCTCTGCGGCTGCCATTTGACTTGTTGTGAAACATGATCTCGAGAAACCTACCTGGGTCAGCACCCTCCCTTGGGTCGCCATCATTTCCCATCCCCCACACTGGGCTCCTGATTCTGGTCACTCCACAGGGGCAAGACAGGAAGGAAGAGAAGTGGGACAGGAGACGTGGAAGGGAAGACATGCTGCCAGGCTGAGGGCCAGGGAGGAACTCTCTGAGGGGTGGGCTGCGTTTGTACAGAGTCGCAGGAGGTGGAGTGTATGAGGGGCAGGTGCAAACGGAATGTACAACCTAATGAGCCTACCAACCTGCATGTTATCTCATGAGGGGAGGGCGCGCCTGTATATGTGGAACGTGGGACTAAATATATGCCTGACCCACAGCCTAGGCAGCCCGATGATTCTACTCCAACCCAGGGCCTTTGAGGGTGGGGGTTGGGTCACGGCCACAGTCCCATGTGGAGGCACATGATGTGACTCGCACACACAGATGGGCACTGACCGAGGGGGAAGGATGTGTGGTGGGACACGAATAACTGTTCCCCTTGGACCAGCCCCCCAAACCATCCCTGAATTGTAAGAATCTTCTAGGAGAAGCCATAGACACAGAATTCTCAAGGATCTTGAAACCATGCTCTGAGAGCTTGCACGAAGAGTGGGTCTCCACAAATCTTGCAGAATGGCTCCTTAGGAGGCATCTGTGTAGGGCTGTCTGGGCTCCTTGGTCAGTGAGCTCAGGAAGATGCTTCTCTATGGGGGGCCCCCATGGGGTAACCTAAGCATTTTGCTGTCTCCTTAGGCATGGAGCTGTGTGAAGCCACAGGCTCCTGTGTGGGCCTGCATTGTCCCACTTGCCTAAGGAGAGTGGGATCCTGGGTGGGCCCTTCTTGCCTACCCCACACTCCTTACCTCCTTCCCCCACTCCCCTGCTCAGGAGTCTGGGGTACGGACACAGAGGAGCGGCTGGTGGAGCATCTTCTAGATCCTTCCCGCTACAACAAGCTTATCCGCCCAGCCACCAATGGCACTGAGCTGGTGACAGTCCAGCTCATGGTGTCACTGGCCCAGCTCATCAGTGTGGTGAGTTGGGGGTCCCAGACGCTCTGCCCAGCTACTGACGTTGGCACAGCCAGAAAGTGTTCACGTTTGCGCTTACGCCTCTGGGGTTCCCAAGGCTTGGGAGGTGTGGGAGGGGCCGTGGGTGGTGGTGGTGGACCCACAGGCTGGGGGGCTTCTCAGCAGCTTCTCTTCTTCCTTTCAGCATGAGCGAGAGCAGATCATGACCACCAATGTCTGGCTGACCCAGGTTAGCACTCTTCGCGCCCACACCCTGGGTCTCGTCTTTCCTGCCCCTTCCTTCCTTCCTTCCTTCCTTCCTTCCTTCCTTCCTTCCTTCCTTCCTTCTTTCCTTCCTTCCTTCCTTCCGCTCCTCCCCTTTCTCTCTCCCCCTCCCCTCCTCGTGATTTTCCTTCTTTTAATCTCCCCAAATGAGGCAGAAAGGTGTAGACTCTGGAGTCCTAAATACCTGGATTTGAATCATGGTTCTTTCACTCACCCGTTCTGTGACTTGAACGTGTTCAACTCTGCAAGGTCCATTTTCTTTGGTGTAAAATGTATATTCGGATACCTTGGCTTAGTTGTGCAAATGAAATGAGAGCGTGTTTTATGAGCCACCATTGCTGGGCAGATAAGTCACTGTGGGAAGGTGATGGCTTTTCAATGCTCCCTCTTGTCCCTGCCCTTGACCTTGAGCCCCTGCCCGGGCAGAGGTTGGTGCCCCCTCCCTCTCTCCCTTTCCCAGGAGTGGGAAGACTATCGCCTCACTTGGAACCCTGAGGAGTTTGACAACATGAAGAAAGTTCGACTCCCTTCCAAACACATCTGGCTCCCAGATGTGGTCCTCTACAACAAGTAGGTGACCTTGGAGCAATGGCCAAGCCGGAGGAGACCATGGCGGTGCTCAGGGAGGGAAGGGGTCTTGGGAAAAGTACATTAGCTTATGCTGGGGGGAGAGAAGGGACTTTTCATTGGCACAGATGCAGTCACTCCCCAGGACAGACAACCCAGACCAGTGAGGTATAAGGTGGACAGCCAAGGTGACTTGGCCCAGGGCCAGCCCCCTCCCAGCCAATCAGGAGTCCCCATGTTTGGAGCTGCAGTGGGATGCAAAGGGCTGACATCCCCCAGTGCCTAAATTAATTCATTCAAGAAGAGGTTTCCTGGAGGCTTGGATGTGATCAAAGAGCCTGGAGGTCCCAGTTTCCCCTCCAGGTTCTACCCCCCTCCTGAAATAACCCCTCTTACCTTGAAGATCCAAAACCACGAGTGGGACCATCTCCTGATCCTCCCTGTCTCTGTCCCCTCCATTGCTTGGGGCACCTCGCTCTGGCCTCCCTGGCTCCCCGAACGTCTCCACCCTCGTGTGAAGCAACCGGCTTACACAACGCATGACAAGTAGCAGCCGTGTCCCCCTCCCCAACCCCCCCTCCCTTCTTTGGCCTCTTCATCGCTGAGGGGTTTCACAGGCCTGCTGACCAGCACGCCTTTTCTCCCCACCAACCCCGCCTCCCCCAGGTCCCCTTCTTGCTCAGTTCCTGCTCCATTGCCCTCCACCCCTGGATGGTCACCCTCAGACTTGGGTTTTTCTGGGTGGATGGGTGGGGGTGGAGGAAGGCTTAGGCCGGGGCTGACGTTGCTCTCCCGCTGGCAGCGCTGATGGCATGTACGAGGTGTCCTTCTACTCCAACGCCGTGGTCTCCTATGACGGCGGCATCTTCTGGCTGCCCCCCGCCATCTACAAGAGCGCCTGCAAGATCGAAGTGAAGCACTTCCCATTCGACCAGCAGAACTGTACCATGAAGTTCCGCTCGTGGACCTACGACCGCACCGAGATCGACCTGGTGCTCAAGAGTGACGTGGCCAGCCTGGACGACTTCACCCCCAGCGGCGAGTGGGACATCGTGGCGCTGCCCGGCCGGCGCAACGAGAACCCCGACGACTCCACTTACGTGGACATCACCTACGACTTCATCATCCGCCGCAAGCCGCTCTTCTACACCATCAACCTCATCATCCCCTGCGTGCTCATCACGTCGCTGGCCATCCTGGTCTTCTACCTGCCGTCCGACTGCGGCGAGAAGATGACGCTGTGCATCTCCGTGCTGCTGGCGCTCACCGTCTTCCTGCTGCTCATCTCCAAGATCGTGCCGCCCACGTCCCTCGACGTGCCGCTCGTTGGCAAGTACCTCATGTTCACCATGGTGCTGGTCACCTTCTCCATCGTCACCAGCGTGTGCGTGCTCAACGTGCATCACCGCTCACCCACCACGCACACCATGGCGCCCTGGGTCAAGGTCGTCTTCCTCGAGAAGCTGCCCACCTTCCTCTTCATGCAGCGGCCGCGCCACCACTGCGCCCGCCAACGCCTGCGCCAGCGGCGGCGCCAGCACGGGCGCGAGGGCCGCGGGGCCGTGCTCCTCCGCGAAGCGCCCGGCGCCGACTCCTGCACGTGCCTGGTCAACCGGGCCTCGGTCCAGGGCCTGGCGGGGGCCTTTGGGGCAGAGCCCGCGCCCGCCGCCGGCCCGGGGCGCTCCGGGGGGCCGTGCGGCTGCAGCCTCCAGGAGGCCGTGGATGGCGTCCGCTTCATCGCGGACCACATGCGGAGCGAGGACGACGACCAGAGCGTGAGTGGGGGCTCGGGGCCTCCGGGCCTGCGATGCGGGGCTGCTGGGACTCGAATATTGGGAATGCAGCGGCGCGGTAGAGACGCTCACGGCTAATCGGAGGGTAGGATGCGGGACATGGGAGTCCGCCTGGGGCTGTGGGCTTGGGCGCTGGCCCGGGTTCCGGGACGCGGCGCCACCTAAGGTGGAGGAGGTACAGGGATGACCTTGCGGCTTCCTGAGGCCTCGCACCCGGGGCGAGAATGCCCGTTGTGGGGGCATCGTTCGGGTCGGGAGGGCAGCCAGGAATGGGACGAGGCCCATCTGGGTTTGCAGTTGGCCTGTGGCCATGTCCCCAAGAGTCCCTCCCCGCTGCTTCCCTTTCCCAAGTCCAAGTAGTTGATCTTCAGCTCTTAGCACAAACGGAGACCGGGTCCTTGGTGCGCCCCACGGCGCCCAAAACTGAGGACCGTGGAAGGGGTGTGTGTAGAGGGGAGGGGTTAAGAGGTCCCACAGGCCGGCGGGTGGCCGTGAGGGCCGTCCCAAATCAATACAGTGTTTTTGCTCTTCTGGGCTCCAGGGGGCAGCCTCGTGAAATATTCATGGATGTGGAGGCAAGTGGAGGCGAGGAATTCTGAGACGCGCCCCTCAGCCTTTTCTATGGCAGCTCCCCGGGAGGGGGCTCCCAAGGTTTCCGCACCTGGGAGCCAAGCACGATGAGTTGACATTCCCCCCACTTTGGGCTGTGACTGGCCCCGCCCCGTGCTCAGTCTTCCGGTACCTGGCTCGTTCCCGGCTGGGGCGCGGTGTTGCCATGGTGACGAGCGCCGTTTTCCGCTGAGACGCTGCCATTCGGGTTTGGGGGCGAGGAAGGGCGGGCTCCAGCGCTGCTGTCTGGGGAGAGGAACAGGGGGACTTCACAGCCTGGCGTTTCTGTTCCCAGGGGGGCAGGATATCAGGCTGGATCAGATCCTCACGGAGGAAGAAGGGGACCGAGGCGGGAGGAGATGGGGCGGGAGCCTGCGGAGGGGAGGCCAAGTGGGAGACGCGGGGGCGGGGCGGAGGTGCAGGGGCTCAGCCAGCTGCGTCACGGCCGCGCCTCCCCTGCCGCAGTCCATTCGTGTCATGTGCGTTTACTGAGCTAGCAGGGTGCTGAGGGTGCAGTGACCTACTTGGATGCCTAGCAGGCATCTCACACTCATCCTGTCCCAAACTGAATGCTGGGTCTACATCCTTCCCATCCTTCCCATCTTTTGGTCAATGGCCTCGCCTTCCACTCAATGGTTCAGACTAAAATCCTGCAGTGATCCTCCACTTTTTTTTTTTTTTAAAGATTTTATTGGGGAATTGGGGGAGGGGAACAGACAAGTTGCTGTCCTTTTGTTCTTCAGTCTAGTTGTGGAGTACGTTGCTTCACTGGCCCAAGTTGGCACCATCATTGTGCTCTTCCCGGGCGAGGCAGATCAGTCGCCGGTTTCACAGTGGCTGCTGGCCGCTCACGCTGGCTGCCGGCTACACACCGTAGCTTATGGCAGCCCACTGCAGCAGGGGACTGCAGTCTACCCCATCGCCGG
>NW_017731728.1:51396-94439 GCF_001890085.2 Hipposideros armiger
CAAATCAACTACAAAGATCTTTAAAAAAAAAAAATTTTCCCATGTTCTCAGTAATGTCCTTTGTAGCATAAGCCCCACCCCAATGCAGGGTCTTGAATGGCATTCAGTTGTCCCATCTCTTTAGTTTCTGTCCATTTGGAACAGTCCTTCGGCTTTGTCTTCTGTGGCATAAACATTTTTGAAGGGTGCAGGCTGGTCGAAGGTTCCTCAATTTGGGTTTGTCTGATTGTTTCTTTCTTCAAGGTATTCCTGCCACAGCTGGCTCCTTCTCATTTATCAGCTCTCACTGTAAAATGTCACCTCTCACAGAGGCCTTCCTAGACCATCCCTTAAATTACATCTTCCCCCCATTTCTCTGTCTCAGTCCTTTGTTTCCTTGTAAGCACCCATCAGGGTGTAATTCTTTTATTTTCACTGATTTTGCATCCATCTACCTCCGCTGACTGTCAGCCTCAGGCTGGATTTGTCTTGCTCTCATTGTGTCCCCAGTGCCAGCATGGTGCCAAGTCCACAGTAGGCACACATGTGACACGTATGCATCACTGTTCAGCTGCCGACTAAATGACAGTGTGCAGTTGCCTCCTTCTCATCCCCCCGCTGGCCGGGCTGCAGAGGAACATGTGTACTCAGCCCCAGACTCACAGGGCTTCCTGCGGGCCCTGTGACGGCTCTCAGACTCACAGCGGTCATTGTCCTTTGGCTGGGACCCAGTCCTCATCCTCGGGCCTGCGTGCTCAAGGTGCTGCTTGGTGAGGAGCGGAGGCAGCCATTCCTTCATGAATTCAACACTGATTCACTGGCACTCTGGGTTCCAATGCTGGGGTTACAGAATGAATCGGACGGGGTCCCTGTAGTTGAGGAACTTGTAGTGGGGATGAAAGGGGGACAGACATGCAAACTGAAGTGATAATACAGGGTAGTAAAAATGCTGTGATAGAAAGTATACACAGTGCTGGAGGGACCCAGAGGGGACAGGTTCATCCTGAGCAGGGGGACAGGGAAGCCTCCACAGAAGAGCTGGCATTTGATTTGGGCTTTGAAGGATGTATAGGAGTTCACCAGGTAGACAAAGGGAGGACTGGAACTCTAGACAGAAAGGAAAGCCAAAGGCACAGAGACCTGAGAGGACGCACTGGGGTTTGGTAAGTCTGGGTTACAGCATGGAGGAGGGTAGGAGGGAAGCTCCTATTGTCACGAGTGGGTCTTGAGTCCAGATTTGGGAGTTTGGATGGGTCCTGGAGGCAGGGGGCCGCTGGAGGCTTTTCAGCAGGCAGGATTGGGGCCATGCTTTGGAAAGGTCTCTCTGGAATCGTGGAGGGAGAGGAGTGGTGTGTGTGTGAGAGGTGGAACCTGCTTAGACCCATTCCACTCCTCTCCTGCATCATGTGGCTGATACCTGGGCCTCCCGTTGTCTCCTCTGTCCAGGTGAGTGAAGACTGGAAGTACGTTGCCATGGTGATCGACCGCCTGTTCCTCTGGATCTTTGTCTTTGTCTGTGTCTTTGGCACCATTGGCATGTTCCTGCAGCCTCTGTTCCAAAACTACACCACCGCCGCCTTCCTCCACGCAGACCACTCGGCTCCCAGCTCCAAGTGAGGCCCCAGCTCCGTGCTCCGTCTTCCCTTGGCCCTCTGTGGTACGATAGTTTCGGGCGGAGGAGGAACGATAAGCTACCAGGAAGAGGGGCGCTGCCCCCAAAGATCCATGCTTTCATGGCACCTGGAGCCCCTCCCCCATCCCTCAGCCCCCACACAGCCAGCCCCACCTGGAGGCTGGACCAGCTGCTCTCTTCCTCCTGTACCAACCCCGGCACCAGTATTGCTGGGGTAGGATGAAGGCTGAGAAGTGCAGGACGGAGATGATGTCGGAGCCTTGCAGTCTGAGGAAAGTGTGAAGGGGAAGGGGCCGAGAAGGGGACAGAGTCATCCGCTGCCTCCACAGCATGGCAAGGGGCAGGTGGGAGGAGCGGGGAGGGACATGGGATGGCAGCTCAGATGGGAGCCGGAGGAGAGAGGCCTGGGTGACCGGCTGTCTGCCCTGCTCCAGTGGACAGCAGCTAGGCTGGGTGGGCCCCACGGCGGGCAGAGGCTCCTGCCAGAGGGCTAGCCTGGCGCTGTGGTCAGACTCCCGGGGGAAGCTTCCAGCCCCGTCCGACAGCCCCGTCTTCTAAGGGGTCCGGAGCTCAGCCCCAGGTGCCCTCCTCCTGGTGAAGAATCCTCTGCCCCCCAGACTTCCCTCTCCTTCCTCACTTGGCCAGGGTGTGGTGGGCAAGGCTGGGTATTGGGAACCTTTGAGCTCGGAGTCTTTGCGTGACCTGCTTGGAGCCTGAGGTCTGAGTACTTTGTGTGAGGAGGGCCAGCTCCCAGGCTGGTTTTACCCCCAGCTGAACTGGCCGGCTGTTTGAAGTAAGTAAAGAAAGGATGTCAGCTGTAAGCAGAGCCAGCCTTTTTGCCTGCAGTAGAGCTGGCTGCCAGGAGAGGAGAGAGCTGGAGGTGGAGGCCAGCGGGGTGGATGGGGGTGAGGGGTGGCCCCCCACTGCTCTGCTCTGTCCTCTTCCGGCTCTGTTCTGCCCTGCCAATGGCTCCCTGGAGGCTGTATTCTGACGCTGCTCCCAGGGGGCAGCTGGAGGCCACCTGGCCTGTTATCCCAGGAAACAGACCTTATGGGATCTTCTGTCCCCGCCCCTGCCACGTGACCAGCTCTGATTTATGGTCCCCACCTGTGCTCAGTGCCTGGCCAGCAGGTGGCCAGTCACAGACGGGCCAGTCTGCCAAGTGCACCGAGGTGCCTGCCCGACAGCCCTGCTGTTCTCCGGAGCCCAGCTGGAGGCCTGCTTCTCCAGGCACAGCAGAGGTGGGGGTGGGGGTGGGGGTGGGGTGCAGGTGAGCGGGAGGACACCCAGTGTCTGCAGAGCGCTGCCCAAGAATCACAGCCTGGGTTCTAGTCCCAGCTCTGCCACTTACTCAGCCAACTCCCGCAAGTCTCCGCCTGCTAGGTCTCAGCTGCCTCGTCTATAAAAGGGGGACAGTGACGCCCTCTGTATGGGGTTGCCGTGAGGATGCTGTGTTGGTGAGAAAGCCCAGTGCTCTCCCTGGCACAGAGTACATGCCCCACGAGTGTGGAGGCTGAGAGGCAGTCAGAGCCGGTGGGAGTGGGGTCACCTGTCATGTCAGCCTCCCCCAGACCTTCCCTTACCCGAGCAAACCAACTCCTCCAGACAAGGCCTGGATCTGCGGGAGCCGAGAGCGGCAGGGACTGCTCGCTGAGTCTGGTGGGTGGGTCTCTCTCTGGAGGCTGAGCTCTGGCCTTGGCCTTGGACTCCCTCTGGGTCAGTTCCTCCCCAATGCAGGTGTGTGCCGGGGGCCCCAGGCAGATCTAATTCTATACTGGCAGCGAGAACGTCACTGGGGTGGGAGCCAGCAGCTGTGGGAGATGTCCCCCGCGCATTCACCCACCTGCGGGAATGGGCTTATGGACCTCTATTCTGGGGGAGGCAGTGTCTCGGCTCCACAGAGACTCCTAGAACAGCAAATTGAGAGCTGCCTGCACTACGCCTGGACCCACCTTGAACTCAACCCCGAGGAAACATCCCGGAGCCTGAAACAGCAACTGGAAAGGAGCCTTCCCCCTGAAAGGTGGGGTGCCGGCCGAGGGTCCTCCTGGCTCTCCCAGACTCCTGCCTGTCAGCCCTTCACTGGCTTTTAGAACGTGCCGCACGTGGCTGTGGTCCAAGGACGTCAGCAGATGGCGCTAGAGGGGCTTAGCGAGCTGCGTGTCCATGTCTGTCCCGTCACCTGCCCGACACATGAGGAAACCGAGGCCCGGAGATTGTTTGCTGCCTGACCTTGGATAACACCTAACTCTGAACTTGTTCATAACCACCTGTAAAGTGGGGGTGACAGAGCGGGCTGAGGGCTGCAGCAAGGAAGAGAGGGATCGATGCCCGTGAAGGGCTGACTGGGCAGGTACCCAGGGCAGTGCCATCCCTCCATCTCTGGCTTCAGCCCTTTGGGGGCCTCCCAGTATGGAGGGGAGGGCAGACGTGGAGGGGGGAGGGCTCCGCTGCACCGGCCAGGTGTTACCATGTGTCAATACAGGGTTTGAACTCTCCCGGGCACCGGGAAGCGTGGGAGAACCGAGTCTCTTCCACTCGGGTCCTCTGTCCTCCCTGTGGTGTTGTCTTTGCCCCTGCTGTGGTGGAGCCCTCTCTGGAGAGGGTTGAGTAGCCAGCTCAGCACTGGGCAGGGACCCGAGGCCCCAGATCTGAAGACGGAGGTAGAGATACTGGATTGGAACCCAGGGGAGACTAAGGGGGGCAGTGAGGAGCCGAGCTGGGGTGGTCTCCATCAGGAACGGCAAGGCCACAGGCCATCTGCTAGCCATTCTTGTCTGGAAGGAGGGCCTGCACGGACTCTCCGCTTTTGACAGTTGGCACTGCCGCAGGAGGAAGGTGGTTTCCTGGCAGTGGGGTAGCTACTGGCACAGCTGCTACCAACTTATGGACAATTTAAAAGCAAACGAGACACGGGCAGCCCCCAGCGGGCCTTTTCTGCAGAGGAAGTGCCTGCGGGAGAAGGGCCAAGTCAATCCCCTCTAAGGAAATGGGGAGTGCTCTGTGGAGGTTTGGGGGCTTTGACCCCCTTTCTCAGTCTCCCCCCAATTCCAGAATTAGTTACTGTTTCCTGAGGGCTGCTGTGTGCCCCGTGCTTCAGATGGCCGTCTGTTCCTCAAACCCTGCAGGGACGGGCCCTGTTGACAGAAAAGACCAGGCGCACAGAGGCCAAGTGGCAGCGGGGAGCAGTGCTGGGCGTGAAGCTTAAGGCCGACCCGAGTCCACACTCTCCCCGTGGCCTCAGGAGGTGGGAGGAATGTGACGGGCAGTCAGGGTCTTCACTGAATTCATTCCCCAAGCCAGAGCGGACCCGGTTCCAGCAGTCACCCTCTGCTTCTAGGCAGAGGAGGGCTGGTGTCACAGCATTCCTCACTGTCCCACTGGTGTCGGCTGCCTCCCTCTCCCCCACCCAGACCAGAGAACAAGCAGCCACCTTTAAATATTCATCCCAGCAGGTCCGAGGTCAGCGAGAATCACGTGGTTCCTAAGGGACTGTAGGTGGAGGAATCGTTGGGACCTCACTGGGTGCCCCTCCCCCCACTGGCCTTGACCTTGGCCTCCCCTTGTCTGTGTCCCTGGAATATTTGCACTGGTCTAGCCCCCTCCAGGCCACTCATTAGGAACTCAGGATTCTTGTAAAGAAAAGTTGTTCCCAAACAAGTCTTGTCTGTTATATTGGGGGGGCAGAGGGACCTCATGGGCCAGGGTTGGCGCACATGGGAAAAACAGAGAATGCTGGGAAAACTGCACTCATGAGTCGTTTATAGACATCCCAAGGATCTAAAGAAAAGGTCGGTGGTAACAGTTCAGTTATTGTGATTTATTGCCCTCCAAGTCCATTCGTTAAGAGATGAAATGGCCGGATGGCTGGGCCTTTGGTAGACAGAGCCCAGCAATGGCTCCTCGGAGGACCCTCTGTAAAGGGACCTGGAGGACGGGGAGAGGTGAGGACCAGTGTCCCGGAGGCAGGGATGGCCACGGCCACCTCACAGCCCTGTGCCGTGACAGTGGTTTGATCTGGGCCCCAACCCTGGAAATGGTGTGAAGTCACGCACTCCCTCCACGAAATGCAGGGTGAACAGCAGCTGGAACAGGCTGGAGAGAGGCCTGCTTCCTGGCCCCGCCGCCCGGGGAGGCTGGTGGGGAGGACGGCCTGGTCCCCTCTGCAGGCACTTGCTGTAGGCATGAAGGAAACTATCCGCTTGATTTCTAGATGACCAGGTCGCTACATTCCCCTCCATGTGGGACCAGGAGCTGCCTGAGAATGAGGCGGGGGTGGGGGGGCTGCAGGCGCTTGAGGTTCCTGGTACGTCATGCAGGCAGATGCATATCCTTCTGCGTCTTTAAACTGTCCAGCTCACCCAGCACCATTTCAACAGACTGAACAACATGGGAGTTCTAGCCCCTCCTAAACGCCCCCAAATACATACGTACGTCACTGGCCTTCCTGCCGTCAGTTGTTACATCTGTATAAGGGATGAGGGAAGGGGGCCTCTTTTTGACTTCCAGCCTCGCTGTTGTATCATTTTTAAAAGGTCAAGGATGAGTATCATGGAAATTCTGGACTAAATGACAATGTGGAAAGTGGTGCCTTCTTTTTGAAACCCAAGATGGAGAAATATTCTGGATGCTATCGATGAAGAAGCAAATGGCCTGTCCCCTAAGACAGCAGCTGAGCCAGCCCTGTGACTTTGCTCCCAATATGCACCACCCTGCAGGACACCGGACGCCTCCCATGGACCGGCTGTAGGAAAACCCCCCTCAGGACAGGTGGGATTCTGTGTATAAATTGTGATACTGTCTCAGTGGACGTTTTCCTACACTGGGCCTTGGAATCTTGCTTATCAAATCTCTGGGGACAAGATAGGGGTGGGCTCTGATGGGGAAGGGAGGCCTGATGTACCCCACCACAAGCTCACCTCCCACACCAGCCCATCAAAACAGCGCCTTCCTGAAGGTCTCGGGACCGCCCTCTCCCCAAGTTCTGTCAGATGCAGCTAGAAATCCCTCTGTCCCCCTCCCCTGCAAGAAGCCAAGACTTAAAAGCTTTCTACCAATTCTGATTTCTTCTTTTTTATTGAGGAATGTATGTTAGTCACTGTTTTGAAGGGACACAAAAGCGGAATCCAAAAACTGCAGCCGTCACGGCTCCCGAGTCCATCGAGCCTGGGCTTCTTCCCATTCTGCTCTTGGGAGTCACTGCTAAGACCCCAAAAACCAACAAAGTCCCTTCGTGAAGGAAACAGCGTCAAGCAGCGACCATTTTTACAAGTGATTATTCAAAGAATGCACAATAGCCACAGTTCAGACAAATCAACTACAAAGATCTTTAAAAAAAAAAAAAGGTGGGGGAGGGGGTTCTGCTTATTAAAAACAAAGATTGGACAAGAAAGTGAAGAAGACACGCTGGGTGGGGGCTGCGCCTCCTGCCTTGTGACACAGGCTCCTCTTCAGCAGACACGGGGGTTCAGGGGCCTCTCTCTCCTACAGCAGAAACCGCACGCTGCATGGCTGCCTGAGACCCTGGGGCGAGCTGGTGCTCCTGGTTAACGCAGCAGCCGAGTCGCATTTGGGTTCTCTCATTTGGTAAACTTTTGATCACATTTGGGTTCTCTCATTTGGTAAACTTTTGAAACAGTAGCCACAAGAACACAAGTGTGAGTGTGGGTGTATCTACTGCAGGGGGGTGGGGCGTTACCTAGACGGAAGTTCGCAGGGGTGCGGGAGGATGGGCCCTGGCACGTTCAGACGGAGGAACCCTCTAGACAAGAGAGGCCGGCTTGGGTCTCAAGGTGGCAGACTGCTTCTCAGGCATGTCTGGCTGACTCTGGCCCAGAGCCCGATTCCAGCGAGGGTGATGGACCTGACCAGTCAACATCCGCTTGAGGTGGAGACCAAGGGTCAGTGTCAGCTTGAGGTGGAGACCCAAGGCTCCGCCTCCCAGAGTCTGAGGACAACCTGGCCTTTCCCCTGTAACGGCTGTCATGTGTCAACCCTATAGGTTCCCTGACAGGTAGGGAGAACGCAGGTCTGTGATTTGCCCACAAATGACCTTCAGAAGCTATCTGGCAACACACACACCCACACCCACACCCACACCCACCCACCCCGCCAAAAAAACACTTGGATAAATGGGAAGTTATGTCTGAATTTTAAATCTGTGCAATTGCAGGTTATCTGCAGGAGTTAAGAATCAACAATGTTCATGGCATTCTTTTAAATACTCCCAATATACCTGGTCAACGCCCCTTGGTGTCACTGCCATGAGAACAATGCCGGCTGAGCAGGGACCTGACCCCATGGGACTTTCTTGCCCTCACTCTTGCTAAGTCCTAATTAGCTAAGTGGAGATGATGTCCGTCTAGGATTTCTCCTGGGCTTATCCCTACCAGGTGGCTGGGGTTCCGGCCCTAATCCCCCCCACTGATAGGACAAACTCCTAGGAATGCTTTAGGAGGGGCGGCTGGGAGCCTGGCAATAGTCCAAGGCATGTCTGCGCTCCCCGGGAAGCGGTCTCGGTCATCCTGCAGGGGACACCTCAGCTGCTGCTTGGGCAGTTCCCTTAGCGGGCCGGCTAGTCCTCGTCTCCGCTGCCACCTGGGGAAGGGACGCTCTGCTGAATGGCAGCTTTCCCTGCCTCTGCTCCCCCGCCCCCCCCAAACCCCAAGCTGGCTAAAGTGCAAGATCTGAAGATCGCTGAGCATTAGCTGTGGATTCCGATTACACTTGGCATTGGGCTTTAGCTGACTGCAGCTCCAAACGCCTGCCCTTATACGTGTTACAGCAAACCTTTAAGTTTACCTCTCTACCCTCTTGGAGGGAAAGGAGAAACCGGATCACAAGGAAGGAACCTCAGAGGGGGCGGAGGGTAAACAGAGGGGCCTGCAGAACCCACAAATGAAATCATCAGTCCCTGACATGATTGAGTGGTCGACAGAGCCTAATCAAGACCACAGGAGGTCAAGTGCAGCAAACAGAGGGAAAGGAAATGGGAAAACCAAAACGCAGTGAAGGCGCGGCGGGCTGCAGGTGCTCAGTGACTGCAGCTGCTTTGGGTGGAAAGGAGAACGCGCCCCTTTCCTTTTCCCTTCGGTCTCGACCTCTGCTTGAGAAAGAAGGGGGCCTGGCGAGACCCGGTCTGGCCTTCCCAACAAAAGGAGGACAACCCCAAGGTCTCAGATCACCGACTGTGGTTCCACTGGAGAGAAGCGAGGAAAGGGAGGAGAAGGAGGGGACACGAGAAGGCAGGAGGCCCCTGGCCGATGTGATGAGGGCTGCTATGGCCCCGGCGTGGGGCACCCAGACCCAGCAGTCGCTGGCTCACACTATACTGGGCAGAGGTAAAAATTCTTCTCCTCCTGGGGTTTGCTTATCCAGTTCCCATAGCCCATGTCCTTCAGGCTTTTCTTGAAGTAGTTCTTGGCCGTCTCGTAGTCGCCGGCAGCTCTCTTGGCCTCGCCGTAGGAGAGTTTGAGCAGGTCCCTGCGGCCCCGGAAGGAACAGAGCTTCTTAAACTGGAGGAAAATGTTCTTTTTGGAGACCCGGGACAGCTCATTCCGCGGCCTGGAGAAACAAAAGCACTCATGACCCAGCTGGGACCAGAAGGGGTGGGGAGGCCCCCGGTGGAGACGCAAGGCGGGGTGGGGAGCTCTCGGCGCTGCAGGTTGGCAAACGTGACTTCCCCTGCTCCTCACCCGTCCACGGTCCCCCTGGTCCCATCCAGGATCTCCAGGTCATAGCCGTCAGCCAGGCACCAGTTGACGCTCGTCTCCTTCGTCTTCCCGGACTGCCTTTTGGAATCGTACACGCTGACTCGGCCAACCTAGGGGTCCCAGGAACCCCGGGAGGAAGACGGAGGCCTCTCAGGAAGAGGCCCTGGAGCAGGTACTCAAGGTCGCAGGGGAGAGGGGGTGCGGGCTCGGGACCTGCCCTCACGTAGGGCTCTGCTTGGTTGAGACTCTAGACTCACCAACCCCACCTCCACTCAAATTCATTCCAGACTAAAGGGAGGAACGCCATCGGTATTCGAAAGGAGAAAAGGGCACGTTCTCGGGGTACCAACTAAAGCTCCCCTTGCCCACTCTACATGCTTGCTCTGCGGACAGGAGTGCTTGGAAAGGAGAAAACTGTCAAGGGAGAAATGGATGGGGTGGAAGCACCTTGGGGTGGTTGACAATGAAGGGGTGTCGTAGGCCATCCTCAAACGTACTCCCATCTCTTGTCACACGACAGCAAATGGCACGGGTCAGATGCCCTTGGCTGAAAAGGTAACCTGGTATGAAAAAGAAATGCACACACCTATTTGCACCAAATGCCGATAAGAGGCTGAGGCACATGGTGGTGGGGGGGGGGGCGTGTCTGCGGGAACAAAACAGAATTGTCCAGACAGAAGCAGCGCTGCTAGGAAGCACCTGATTGTGGGTACCCAGGACACACTCAGGGTCATCAAACAGTTAAGGTCATCAAACAGATACAATGTATCCGGTGCCAGGCAAGGCCAAGGGCTGTGCACCTCAAGGAAAGAAGACACTGCAGCCTTAGGCCGGTGTTTCTGTAAATTGTCTCGGAGAGACTTTCCCGGCATGTCCTTACGTGGGCTTGCCGCCTAAACCGATCTTCCCATCCCAGCACACTGATCACTCAGAATCAGTCACTGACTAGTGAATCAAATGCACTTTGAAAAGGGGAGACATCACGTTACCACCTGGCAATGAAGCATGCAGTTTGCCGAGATCTGGGCACTAGAGTGCCAGACTGGTCCCAGCTCTCCAGACAGGTCCCTTACCCAGGGTGACGGATTTGAGGTACACGGGCTGAAGGAAGTGGGTCAACAGGGCCCCTTGCAGGCCGAGCACATTCCAGCGCAGGATTTTGTCACTACAGGACATGGTACGGAGTCTCTCTCCGAGCCGAATGCCATCCCACGTTGGCACGATGTCACTGGACTCTACTGGGATGGTACCTTCCCCTGCGTGAGAGACGTAAGTCAGACCCTTGGGGCCCTGGACACAGCACCCCCTGGCGTGGTTTCTACTTTGACGTGTGCCATCGGCTGCCCACTCCTTTGCTCTTCATATATTTTATAGCACCTACTACATGCTGGGCAATCATGGTGAGCAAAACCAAGTTAAGATCCTGTCCTAGAACATGTAGAGGGATGAGGGGATAGAAAGGGACCGGAACAGACACAGGACGATAAACACATGTGGGGGTTCTCGGTGGTGCCTGCTCAGCAGGCTTTTAGGGGGCTACGCTGCAGGACAGCAGGAGCACAGAATGGTCAGAGAAATGGAGACATGAAGGGCGAGAAGCAACAGTTGAGAAAGCGTTTCGGACGCGGCACAGCGAAAACTGAGGCCCGAGGCGGCAAGGGGTTCGGTTGTCGGGGAGCCAGCAGACTGAGGCTCGGCTCGCTTCTGTGTGAGGTGCAGCACGAAATCACGATGGGACGGGGCTCTGTTTTTCTAAACGGTTTTATTGAGATAATTCGCCCATCTAAAGCGGACAGTTCAATGATTTTTAGTGTATTCACGGAGTGGTGCAACTTTCACCCCGATCATTTTTAGAACATTTTGTCATGCGCCCAAAAGAAACCTCCCATCACTAGCAGTCATGCCCCATTTCCCCTCAACTCCTAAGCAAGCGCTCATCTGGTCTCTGACTCCGGATTTGTTTATTCTGGGCACTTCCTATACACGGAATCATACACGATGTGATCTTGTGTGTCTGGCTTCTATCACTTCCTATGCTTCCCAGGTCCAGCCACGTCGTAGCGTGTACCGGAACTCCAATGCTTCGTACGGCCAAATTATATTCTGTGTATGGACACATCTCATCTCAGGCATCCAGTCATCAGCTGATGGACATTTGGGTCGTTTCCGCTTTTTGCTATTATGGATCACGCTGCAGTGAATGTTTGTGCACATGCGTTCGTGTGGACACGCTTTCATTTCTCTTGGGGAGAAGGGCCGAGGAGGGAGTCGCTGGGCCCTACGGTAGCCCCGTGTTCACACCTTAGGTTTCTCAGAAAGGAAGTGACAGGATGGGATGTGTGTTTGCGGGTCACTCTAGTGACTGGAATGGCCTGAAGGGAACAGGGGTGGTCGTGAGGACACAGGAAGACATGTCAGAGGACAGTGGAGGAGGAGGAGCCGGAACCCAAGGCCTAGAATCAGCAGCCGGCTAGACAGGAGGGGAGCCGGGCGCTTGACATCCCCGTCACCTCTTCAGGGCTTGGTTCCGCATCACTTGTCTTTTCATTTCCTCCACCCTCCTGAGGTGACCCTATGAATTCCCACTGACACTCAAATGGTTATTTCCAGCCAGGTTCTCTCCTGTGAGCTCTGGACGGTACCCCTGCCTTCGAAATGATCCGGAGAGCTCCCCAGCCCCCTAACTCAAGCTGGAATCCCCATCTTGCTCCAGACCTTTCCCCCGCCCCCATCAGCAACACCCTCATACCCCAGCAGCCGACAGCCGAACCCCGGCAGCTGTGCCCTTGTCCCGTGAGGAATGTGGGCTTGGCAGAGCTCTGGAGGGGGGATGGCGGAGGCCGTGTCACTCACCGTTCTCCACCTTGGTGCGGAGCTTGCCTTGTTTGGGGTTCTCAAAGACAGGATAGTGACGGGAGTCTGTGCTCTCCACAGCCCGGTCGCTGCAGGACTTGTCAAACAGGGCGCCGTCCCCACACGGGGCCGTGCTGCAAAACAGGGGCCTCCGTTAAACTCGCCAGTTCCCTGGGCTCATGGACCATGGACGGGACGAAACGGGCAGGCGTGTACGTGGACGTGAGGGCTGCTCCACACCAGACACGTGCAGAGCGGCCCGAGCGAGGCCCGGCGAGTCGGCTGTGACTTAGGGAGGGGCATTCAGACACCCGACCCTGGACACCCAGCAGGGCCAGCGTGGCGGCCACCAAGGCCGTACAGACCTGATATAGAGATGGAATGACACGCTTTTCTTTATCTGGAGCTTCTCTCCTCCCTTAGCGGGCTCGAATATACTGTCCTTCGCAGTCTGGGGGTTGTACTTCATCAACTCGCTGTAGAGGAACCTGCGAGAAGAGCAGCTGTGTAAGAGGGCGGCGTGCCGGGAAGAGCAGCTGCCTCTGTAATCGGACCTCAAGCAGGGAAAAGCCTTAACGCTGCAGCCCTTTCTCGCTCCTCAGGCTGAAAAGGTGAGGGGAACTCCAAGGGGGAACCTCGGCACTTGCTAAAGCTCAGTCAGCCTTTCGGGTCAGTTTCAATTCTGCCAAGAGCTCCCCGCTCTGGTGGCTGCAGGGGTTCTAGGGCAGAACAAACGGATTCAAGGACCAGGGGAGGCTATGGCTTCTCCCCGAGTCTCTCCGTCAGGTACAGGAAAGGTGAACGGAGGAGAAGGCTGGCCGTGGGGCTGTTTCTAGGTCCTCAAGTGCAGGTGGAAGGTTTCCTCGTCCCTAAGGACCAAGAGGTCAATGTCCTTTTAAAAAAGGGCGTGGGGCAGAGTCAGCAGGAAAAGGGAGAGCTCCCAACGTCAGGGTGACAAGTGGACGCAGCCCGGGTCATAGGCGAAGCACAGGCTGAGGCTGGGGGCTCCCTGCCCGTCTGGGGGGGGGTCAGAGCTGCCGTCTCCTCACCTGATGAAGCCCCTGCGGGAGACGATCTCTGCATGGCAGTCGTTGACGGTCTCGCCCTTCAGGCTGAGAGAGTCCCCTTTGACACAGCGGTTCCCTGGGACGGCATGGAAGGCAAATGGGAAACGACCGAAGGGAAGTGAGGATGAAGAGGGGACAGGCTGTTTGTCCTCAAGGCTCGAGGCAGAAACGGCCTCCCTTTATCAGACCCCGACCCCCACACTCTCTTCCCTGGGAAAAGGAGGGTTCACTCCCCACTCGGAATCCACTGGACTGAGATCAATCTCAGGCTCTTGTCTCCCACCCGCAACTCGCCCTCACGGGCTTGCGGGCGCCGTGGTGGGCAGAGCCTCACTGACCTGTCCCCAAGCTGACCACGACCCCGAGGTCTTCAGAGTCTTTCTTCATGATGATGGCGGCCAAGATCTTGCGGCCCAGCAAGGAGGGCTGGAAACTGTTGGTGAGAGTGTTGAAGCACCGGTGACTGAGCATGGCTATCTGGTCGTGGAAGGTGCTGCCCGTGAGAGGGAGCTGTGGGGACAGGAGGCAAGTCAGGTCCACAGGGCCGGGCGGGGCTGCGGCCGCCACGTCTCAGGGCAGGCGGGGGGCCGCGTTCACACAGCTGAGGGACGTCTTTCCCCTTCTCACACCTGGCGTCCCCGTTCCACGTCTCAGGGAGGCTAACGTGAAAGCCCAGGAATAATTCGCATGATAGCGGCTGAAAAGTTCACTCCCCTGGGGGAGGAGTTAACCGGACCCCAAAAAAGATAGCACAAAAGCAGACGTCTTAACTGTCTCTGGCTGTGCTTCTGGGGACCTGGAAAGGAGGAGCATAGCTCTTCTGAGACTGGCCCCTGTCACTGGGGTTACCTCTGTGAAACCCATGCGCTCGGCCTTCTCGTCCTCCCCAATCAGGACGCGGAGGGCGGCGTCCGCTGCCTCCTGCTTGCCTTGCTTCTTGCTGTGCGCGCAGACGGCTGGGAACCAGCGACCCCCGACTTTTGCTTGGTAAACGAACCTTTGGGACGAGAAACAGGGTGTCAAGACAAGCCCCTGACCTTGACGGCTGTTCCAAGGCAGGGCTGCGCTTGTTTAAGATGCAGCCGGTCCTGCCGGCCACACGGCCCGTCGTTGCGCAGCTGTTTCTAGGGCAGCTCCACCCAGACTCTGGACACTCACGGATCGCAATGTGATTTCCGCTAGGTCCAAATATAAACTTGGACTATTACTTATGTAATATTCTCCTCTAAATTGACTCTTCTAAATGTAAACATATTTACAAAGGAAACTTTGTATCACTCCTATAAATGGAAAACCAGTATTGCTTGCCATTAACTTGAAGGTGGCTGTAAAACTGAGTATGATAAAATCACGTTTTTAAATTCTGATTAGATCCACCCGTCTTTATTATAAAAAAAGTTTAGCAGGTATGAGAGAGGGTTGAAGGAAACAGTACCACCGTATGCGGACTTTTCTTAAGCAGAAATGAGAAGGGAATCACTTTCTCCCCTCTTGAACCACTGTTTTAATTCTGCCTGATTGTTCCTGTGTCTGATGCCCAAGAGGACTTAACGTGGACAGGCCAAATGTCAAGGGCTGCCCTAGACCAGGGAGCCGAACTTGGATGAGTTATTGTTCGATTCCTGGAAGCCTTGACATGCTGTGGGGGATGGGAGCTCAGCTGACTGATGTTCCCTCGTGGAGCAGGGAGGTGGGCGGTGCCCTAGGCCCCCCCACTTTCAAGGTGGGGATCTCCACACACACACAGGAAGAAGGAGCAAAATGCGGCAAAACGGCTGAGGCACCACCAGCCATGGTTTCAGGAGTCCTAGCTTTCAACCAGACCTGAATGTGCTGGTCGGGGGCCCAGCGATGGCTAATCCCGCCGCACATGGGGAAGCTCCGGTGACAAGACACAGGAGCCCCGGCAGCAACTGGAACCCACGTTCACGGGCGCCCACCCCCGGCTTCTCACCGCACCTCGCGTGTCCTAAGCAGTTAACTGAGTGCCTCCACGTCTCTCTCTGCTGATGCCAGCAGGTGCGAGTCGGGCAGCGGGCTCAAGGTCAGGGAAGGAGAGGGACAGTGGCACGGAAGACATGGGGGGGTGCGGGGGGAGGGCCAGCCGCGCAGGACCTCTGCCCGAGTCCTGGAGAATTTCACGACTGTCATGTGTTTGAACATAGATATATACATATGATAAAGTCTGTGAATTACGCAGTTAAGAGTCCTTTGGCTGCACTGTCAACATGGCAGCCACATGAGGCTCTTTAATGAACACTCAATACAAGAAATAATTCAGTCCTCAGCACACCAGCCACACTCCAAGTGCTTAGTAACCACACATGGCTAGAGGTTCACCTTTTCAGGGGAATGCTGGAGACAAAAGTTCATTAGGAATGAGTGAAGGCAGTGAGTATAAATATTTCTTCCAAGAGGTTTGGCTGTGAGGGGAGCAGACGAGGTGGTAACGAGGTTTCTGAGATGGTCCTGGGCCTGGTGTGTTCACAGGCTGACGGGAGTGACCCAACAGAGAGAGTTGCCAGGCAAGGAGGGCGGGGACCCAGGCATGGGATGGACGAAGGATGCTTCCCGAGTAAGACCAGGTGGGAGGTGGATTTGCGGACGGGGGAGATAAGGTATCTGTCACACGCCTGTTGCTATTTTCTCAATGAAGTGTGAATTACGGTCACCGGTTCAGAGTGAGAAAGGGGGTTTTGGTGGAAATTTGAAGGGGAAAAGGTCTGAGATGGTTTTCTCTGAGTGCGAAAGAAAATTTAGCACAAAAATACAGTAGGAAAAATTCTGGGAAGAGGGCAAAAGTGGGGGTGGGAGCAAGCGGTGGTCTCCTACGCATAACCCTTCAACAGCTTCCCGCTGTTTCTGTGATAAAAGCGTCAAGGCCTCCAAGAAGTGGGCCACCTGTCACCCTGCTCCTTCACTGGCCTTGAGGCCACCGCGCTCCCGCCCTCAACGCCATAGTTGCATTTCTCTCTCAAGCCCCCTCGCTGCTCAGGGAAGCCCGCTCTCCTTACCAAGTCTTCACGCTGTACAGACTCTCAGTGCACCATGCACCTCGAGTGCTATCACACGTATCAAATACGAGGTCTTACACGTCTGTGGTCAACGACTACTGTACTGACACACGGAACGCGCTCCATAAATATTTGCTGGATGAATGAATAAAGCAGGGAGATCAGGATGCTGCCGCCATGGGTGAGGCGACAGAAGACAGTGGCTCAGCTTAGCGGGCTCACACTGGAGGGTTACGCGGAGCAAGGGAGTCGGCACAGACACTGTAGGTCTAAGAAACAGAACTTAAGGATGGACAGTGGCGTCATGTCCCGAGATGGAAAGACCCAGGGCCGAAGAGGTTCAGGGAGCAGAAGCCGCGATTTCTGCTTTGGACATGTCATGTTCGAGACGTCCCTCCAAGAGGAAGCACCGGGAAGCAGCGGGACAGAGGAGTCTGCAGCTCTGAGAAGGTCTGGGCTGGAGAGAGGAATTTAGCAAAGTCCAGCATTTCCACATTAAAAGTCATAAAATGAGTTAATATCTCCAAGAAGAGCAGAGACAAAGGAAGAACAGGAGGACCCAGCACGACTCATGGTTAAGAAGGGAGTCACATGTGCCGCTGTACGGGATGGCCAATAAAGACAGCTTCTAAAATTAGTTTCCCCTCCTCCAGGGAACCTTCCTCGACGCCCCAGGGGACACTGTCCCCGCAGCACATCACATCACGACACTGCCCTGGTCACGGGTGTGCAGAGAGGAAGAGGAAATGGACTGAATCTAGCACACGAAGGATGAGGTTAGGGACAGGACAGGGAGGGCTCGTTGAGAACGAAGACTATGAAGCAGCAGCTGGCAGAGACATCGCCTCTCCTCTCCCAGGTGGCTTTGCACAAAGGGTGGAGTCCGCCTGGTCCCACACATGCTGAGTGCAGCCCAGCACCGGCAGGTAAGAGGGCCTTTACTGGCCCCTCGAGGTTGACGGTTCTAAACTGTTTTGGTTTTTTTTTTACACTAAATGCTCTTACGTAGCAATAAGGAGTAAACAAGCCAAAAGAAAAATGAACAAGAACAGGTAGTTCACAGAAAAGGAAATATAAATCACATAAACAAATAGATGAATCACATCACTTACTATTAAGACAACTTTAAAATATATAAGATTCATTTTGATGAGCTTTTCTCCTTAATGACATTTTAAAACCGAAACACTGGATGCCACACAAATAAAAATTCAAATAGTCAGGAGTATGTAACGTAGTACGCACCCCTCCTTCCCCAGAAGCAACCACTAGTACCAGGATTGGTAATCTTTCTGCAAACGGTTCCCTGTGTATATAAGCACACTGCTTACATCCTTCCTCGCTTTACACCTGGCCCTTTCACTCGGAAGAACCCTGAGATCACGCCATAGAGGTGCCCGTTCTTTTTCATGGCTGTATAGTGCTCCCACGTGTGGACGTGCCACAGTTTACTTAATTAGTCAGCAAATGATGGACCCTTAGACTATTTCAGGTCTTGTGCTATTAGAAACAGTGCTGCAATGAAAATCTCTGTACTGAGGTCACGTATAGCACGTGTGCATCAATTCCTAGGGGTGGCACTGCACTGCCAGGTCCAAGGCACTGTCCCTACCTTGGCTATAATGTAGATGGTAAATTACATCACTGTTGTTTAAGTACATTGACGAAGTGTAAACTGAACCTACAAAGTGCGGTCGAGCAACTTCTCATCTGTTAATAATTAATTTCTTTTCTGTGAAGGTATAGCTCACATACTTTGCCCATTTTTCTAAAACAGAACCCCTTATACATTAACAAAATTAGCCTTGAGCTGTTGTGTACCACAAGGGCTCTTCCTCAGGCGGTCCTTTTACTGGACACCAGCTTTTCTTACAGTCCCCTGTCTGTCTTTTTCCTTTATGACTGTGTGTCTTGATCGGAAAGGCTTTTGCCACTCCCAAACTCTTTTTAAAAAATCCCTACTTTTAATCTAGGGTGCGTATGATTTCATTTAGCTTATATTTAAATCCTGGATCCAGTGGAATTTAGGTGTTGGGAAGGAGACAGACCCCACAGCCGTTTTTCTTTTTCGATGGCTAGTCAGCAGTTTCAACACCATTACGGAATGACCATCATCTCCCCACCGAGCCGAAGCCTCATCTTTATAATGGACAGAATTGCTACTGACGTTTCTGCCTGCTGTAAGGCACTCCACTCTGTTCCAACACAACAGAATCTTACCATCTGCTCGGGCTGCTTGCCTTATTATTCTTTCAGGTTTTCCTATCCTTGTATGGTTCTTTTTCATATGAACGTTAGAATCAAGTTTTCTGGTTCTAAAGTAAATAAACAAATTCTATTGGTGTGTTTATTGGGATCACATTAATGGTAGATTAACCCAGGGACAGTGCGATCCTTAAACGTTTCTATCTAATAACAGTCTTTTTTCTTATTTAATCAAGTCTTCCTGTATATCCCCCAGCAGCATTTTATTTAAGGCAGAGCCCACCTACTTCCATGCCTTGGTCCTTTATCTTTTTAGTGGCTGTCGCAAACAGGTATTTCCTGCTACGTTTTCTAAGTGTTTTCTAAGTGTTTACTGCTGTATGCAGAAAAGCTCTTCATTCTGCTACATTATTTTGTAATTCCCTGCTCTCCTCAATTCTCCCATCTCTAGTATTTCTTCAGTTTTCTCATGAATATTCCACGTATACACTCATACCATTTGCGGGTAATGACAACTTTACATCCCCTTTCCTCTCTGTATACTGACTTCTTGCTCTAACGATGGCAGTCGCCAGCAACTCCAGAATGATGCTAAATAATGACGACACTGGCTTCCACTTCTTCCTCCCGACACTAGCGGGAGTGGTTCCAGGTTCAACATTAAGTAGGCTGCCAGCTTTTGACTTCGGACATGTATTTGTATCATGCTAAAGAGGCATCCGATCATTTCTAGTCTATGAACGGATTAGTTTTTTTTTAGAAACTGAATGGATGTTGATTTTTACTAACTGCCCTTTTGGGAATCTCTGGAGATGGTCATGTGGTTTTTCTCCTTTCATCTGTTAATATGGTAAATTATAATAAATATCTAAATGCAAACTAATCTTTGCGCTGCACTGAGACACCATTTTCCACACTGTAGAATGGTAAAGATAAAATGTTGATAATACCACTGTGGTGTAGGGGAAAAGCCATTCTCAGGTATTGCTGGTGGAAACACAGACTGGTACCACCTTATTGGAGGAAAATATGGCAACATGTACCAAACTTTTAAATGCATATAAACATGTTATTCATTGCAGCATTGTTTATAATAGCAAGAGTTTGACAACAATCAAGTATTCATTGATAGGGGCTGGTTAAATCAATCACAATAATCCTGCTACACGGGAACACTATACTTTGTAGGTATATACGAAGAACATAAAGTAACATGGAAACTCTTCAAGTTAATATTGTTACATGGAAAAAGCTGGAGATCAATGTATAAATGTACCACTGTGTAACAAAAGGGAAATATATTTGCTTATATTTATATAAGGATACTATGAAAAGGCATATAATAATGTAAAGCTATTACATGTTGGGTGTGTGCGTGTGCGTGCGTGCGTGCGTGTGTGTGTGTGTATGTATGTGTAGGTTAAGAGCTGGACCAAATGGAGAATAGGTGAGAATGAGTTTTTTATATTTTTTAATTTTGAATAATATTTTTTTATTTTGGATAGTCTATTACCTATTAAAAAAAAAAAACTTAAAAAAAATGTACATGACCCACAGCCCAGAAATTCCACTCCTGAAAATTTATACTACAGACAAGTTTGCACATGTAAACACAGATAGATAGTACAAGGATATTTACTTGCAGGAGTGTTTTTAGCAGACCAAAACCAAGTTAGATGTCATTAGAAGTTGGTTAAATAATTTTAACACTGGAAAGAAAGGAAAATGTGCTAATACATGCGTGGAAATTTCTAGAAGGATTCCAGAAACTGGTAATAGTATATGGATCTGGGGAGGGAAACTAGAGGTCTGAGAGAGAAATGAGACATTTTATTGCATACTTTTTAAATCGGCTTGAATGATTTTCTATGTATATAAAGTAGTCTTTTAAAAATTAAAATTAGTTAAAAAAATTTTTTAAAGGTCATGCTCACTGGAGGAGTGGCTGTATTCTCAAGGTGGCTGATGGACTGTCTTCTAGGAGGCCCCCGAGGTGGGGCTGGATGGTTTCCCTCACTTGCTCCGCCCACTCACCCCATCCAGCACAGCTAATGGCCATCCTCCCTCTCCTGCAGCCCAGGCTGTCCCCACCCCGTGACACGTGGCTGCGGTCAAGGCCGGATACTCACTTGGGCTCGTGGGGAGGTCCAGACTGGTCAACCAGCTTGAACTCGGCAGCGAAGCCGTGGGAGCGGGCGTACTCCAACAGGCCGCCCACGGGGTTGGTATTCAGGTATCTGACCAGCTCGCCGATCCTCCGCACCTTGGTGGGCATCACCGATTCCAGGTTCTCTAACGATTCCGTGTTGGCACTTCCGGGCTGAAGGAGAAGGAGCCACACAGAGAGGAACCTATTAATAAACGCTTCAGGCAGCTCCGAGGGGCTCCCGGGCCATCCTCCCCACCCTGTTCATTCTGAGCAGGAAGTGGCCCCACCTGGTTGTCAGAAGGTGTGGGGTTGGTGGCCTCCCCGTGCAGGGCCTTCATGGCTTCCTCCGCGGCCATCTGCTTTGCCACTTTCTTGCTGGGGGCACTGGCGGTGGGGAAAGTGTGGGCTCCCATGGCAACACAGTACTGGAACCTGACAGGGGACGAGAGGAGAAGGGTTAAAATGGCTTTGGTTGAAGAGAGCTACCTAGGCTGTCAGGCTGTCATCCTTTCCGACTTGTCACTTCCTCGCACACATCGCCTCTGTGCCTTGGCCCATGCAGTCACTTATGCCTCCCAGGGCTGGTGCCTCTTCCCTCCTCCTGCCCCGGTCTCTCAGCCTGGCTGACCCCAGCTCAGCACCTAAACATCGGCCTAGTCTCTCCTCCTGCAGGAACCCTTCCCTTGCACATGTACGTCTGCAGAGCCTCAGAGCAGAGCTTGTCGGGTCCACCCCGGACACTTGGACTGTTTTGTCCCACCACCGATAGCTCCCCTAGCGCTGGGTCCCTGCTTCGCCCTTTGAATTCCTAGCCCCAGGTTCTCTGCTCCACAAGCAGCAACCACGCCCGCCAGGCCCCCCCCATCTTCCATAGTGAGAACAGGGGTGATCGCTCTGTGATATAATCTGCCGCCTCTGAGGAGGCTGGGAGGGAATGTATCTCTCTCTGTTTTGAGAAAACCTCAGCAGAGATACATGACACAAGAGATGTACTTGGGGTCATGGGCAGGGCCTTCTCTGGATAGGAGGCGGAATTCACAGGAGCTCCCCAACTTCTGCACACACTCAAGCAAGGTAGTGACGGGGTTCTTCCCAGAAAAGAAGGAAGTTGCGGAAGGGGTGGTGAGCTGGGACTCTGCAGTCTGGAGAAAATGAGAGACAAGAAAACAAAAACAAACAGCTAAGAGAACATTGGCTAGTCCATCACAGCAGACGGAATGGGGATGGGAGGATTTTTTTCTTTCATTTTTTTTTGGGGGGGGGGTCAACTCCACGTTAGGGGCTGGCTCCTCAAAAACGGAGGGCTGCGGGAATTTTCTAAGCAGGAAACGGTGAGTTATTTAAACGTTCTGGGTCTCTTTTCTTATCTGCCAAGAGAGGAGACTGGACTTGATCACCTTTAACGTCTCTTTCAACTCTGAGATTCTGCAGTTCTGGGTGGGGGGTGGCCGGTGTGGCAGAAGGGGGGCTGGGTATGACAAGGGAGGGGGAGGCAGGTGACTCTGAGATAGAGAGTCAGTTGTTAGGCCGACATTGCTTTAAGAGGGCCCGTTACGATCCTGACCCTTCACCGAAAAGCCAAGTAAGCAACACCGTCCCCCAGGGCGGGTCTCTTACCTTCTCCGATCCCTTCTCTAGGGAACAGTAGTATGGCTCTTCTGGTCTTCCACTGTCCTTGGCTTTAGCCTCCTCAAGCAGAATTGTCATGGCTTTCATAGCTGCGTCCTGCTTGGCCACTTTCTTGCTGCCAGCTTCAGCTGGGGGAAACTCTCGGCCACTGATGACAACTTGGAATTTAAATCTTGATGGAAAGTGATTAGATGTGTGAACACTAGTCTAGGCCTCCCTTCTGCCCTCTCCAAAGAGATCTTCACCCTGGAATTCCTGCTACACGAAGGGGCAATCTGACCTGTGCAGGCCATGGAGGGAAGGCCAAGGGAGTCCTGTCCTTTCAGAGACTCAGCCTGTCCCCACTTTTTGGAAACACAGCAGCCCAGTGACTCTCTTCCCCCACAGCTCATCAGAGCAAACACAGCCACACGTGACACGCACACAGCTCAGGGGAAACCCTCTGTCCCTTGTAATGAATCGACATAGATGAGCTAAAACCTCCACTTCCGTCCTGTCGGCAACCAGAAAGCCTTTACCCTAGAACAGCTGTAGCCGACGGGCCACCTCGAGGGTAGGACCCAAAGCGAGCGAAGGCCTCTTCCCACACCCCGGACACCTACAGGGATCAGGCACCCGGCCGCTGCTCGGGGCGTTTTTGTCCCCAGCCTGCCCACAGCGACACACCACTCTTAGGGTTTGAGTCATCCTAAAGCTCTACTTGTCTGAAGCCTGAGATGAAAGGCGTTTCCCCTAGTTATGCAGAAAACCAAAAAGCGTTCGCTCTGGGCCTCCGGACTGGGCTTAGGCTTCCTTTGTTTGAGCTTTCAAACTGGTTCAGCTCTTTGCTCGATCTGGGATTTCATTTAGAAAAGTAGGTCAAATTTCTTATTTCCTGGGTCTTCTGAACTATGTGAACATGACACCCATGTTTCTTATGGCTGGAGTCCAAATAAAGGTTAACCACAACCCCACTGCTTCTCCCCATCCCGGGGAGGGGGACGCAGGGAGAAGAGAGAATGGCGGCCGTCCAGTGTCTACCCCCGACAGAAGCAAACCAGTCCAGGCCCCGCCAGCTCTTGGACAGACACATCCCTTCACTGAACAGCTCTCCTGCAGTGCCATCCCCGTGTCATTAAGATGGTCACAGGAAGGAACAAGGGTCAAGGTGGGCATGCTCGCCCTCCGAAGCTCCTAGGTTAACATAAAGGGCAGCGCCATCCTCGCCCGTCCTCACGGGAGCGTTTTCTAGCTGGCGCGTGCAGCCGCTCAGCTTCAGGGGTTCAGCTCTCCCCTCCGCCCTCCGGCAGCCCCTCTGGGCCCACCCGCCTTACGCAATCTGTCCACTGGCCTGCAGGAGCCTGGCCAGCTGACTGAGTGAGGCTACTTCTGATTTCACAGCTTAGGAGCAGCAGCAAGGGCTGGCCCAGCCACCCCCGCGGAGGTGTGTAACTCGGAACTGCCACCTTCATCAGGCAGGCAGCCAGCTGTGCACGCTCTACATCACCCCTTCCCTACAGGCAGGGGCGGGGCGGGGGGCAGGGACTGCTGCTCAGCGGCCCCACGCCCTGTCCTGCGCCTTTCTGGGGACTTTGGGGAAGTCAGTATAGGGAAAGGGGGGATGGCACATGGAAAGGGGGAAGGGAGTCACGTCTTCGCGACCTCTGGCCTTAGGAGGCAGGCATGAAATTGACGCAGGAAAGCTAATCATCTCTCAAGACGCTTCACTTTAGCCACCAGGGTCCACCTCCCCTTGCTCAGTCAAGGTTCTGGCTGGTCTGAGGCCTACCTTCCTGCTCAAGAGCTGCAGGAAGGGCCAACAGGGACAGAGAGGACGAGGGAGGAGACCGGGGGGGGGGGGCACCACACGGCGCTGCTCACGAGCAGGAGCACCTGACCCCAACCCTAGCACAGTTCCTGGGGTCTCTTACCGAGGCTCATGGGGCGGTCCACTCTGCTCTATCAGGTTGAACTCACAGGTCTGACTAGCGAACTGGGCGTATTCTAACAGCCCGCTGATGGGGTTCTTCAGCTGGCACTCGGTCAGCTTCTTGTAGGGCGAACACCGCGGCAAGCCATGGCTGTAGTAGGAGGGCATCTCCATGATGGCTCGGAACTCACCTGGAGCCGCGTGGATACTGTTCAGGTCATCGGGGATGTCATCCGTGGCCCACTGGCCGTTTTCAAAGTCAACATACCCTGCTTTTGAGGGGCCATTGTCCTGAGCAGGGGGGTTCAGTTTTACTGGCTCTGGCTTGACCTCTTGCTGACACTCCGTCTTTATGGCTGGGTCCTGACCATTCTCCACTTTTTGTGGAGTCATCACGCTGTCGGAGGCATCTGGCATGGGTAAGCTACAGGTGAAGACCTCGACGTTTCTTTTGGTCTCGGGGGTAGCGGCGCGAGGGGTTTCGGGAACACTGTTCGTGCTTCTCTTGATCTGGATCCGTTCTCGCTTCTTGTCAGTCAAATACCACATGGGAGGGGTTGTGCCTTGCCTGTAGACATCCCCCTGCCGTTCCAAGTCAATCAGCACGGAATTGACGTCCCGGGCCCGCGTCAGACCAATGTTTTTCGCTACATTCAGGGCGGAGGAGTTGAACACGTGAAACAGGTACTCGCAGATTTTCTCCTTGAGCTCAGCCATGTCAAAAGGCTCAGCCGGGTCTTCCACTTCCACACGGGGGTCTGAGGCTGGCGCTCCGGGGCCCGGGCTGTCTGTTCTCGCTCCTCGGCTGTGCTGGTTCCCAGCCTGAGCGGGGACCGTGAGTCTCCACAGCGGGGGCGTGCCTGCCTCCCGGTGCACCTGACCCTCCTTTGCTATAAGAGAGTACAAGATGCGGTTGACTTCCTTCTTTGGGGCTTGGAGCTTCCTGGCCAGATCATGTGCTGTGGTGGCCTTCCCTTTGCCAAGCTCCCGCAAGAGTTCTAAGACCCTCTGTTCCAGGTCCTGGCTGATATTTAGTTCCTGGAAATGGATGGAGAGCCTGTCAACACCTCTCCATGGCAGAACCTTGCCACGTGGGGAAGGAGGCGGGAACCCCCTCTGGGGTGCCTGACTTCTCAGAGGCACGCCCCTGGGGACACCCCAGATCTCCTGTTGCCTGCCTCTGGCAGGTAGTCCCGGAAACCTTGGCCAGAATCCAGGGAAGAACGGTGGCAGTGACGGTGTCTGCTTTCCAATTAGGGGCGCCTCTGGGAGCTGCCCCTTGAGAAACTCTATTTGCTGCAGCTGGAAACTATTAGGATAAGATCCCGGCTCTGACTGCTGGTGTCTGAACTTGCTGTGCTCATAGCCTTGAAATGGATGGAGGTGGTGTCTGCTGAGGGAACACCCCTGCAGAACAAGATGGAAAAGAAAGTGAATTAGGATTGCATTGGTGAGCCTGGCCCCGCCCCCTGCCAGGGGAGGGGGCCTGCACCGATTCTAAGGGCTGGGAAGGTGAGTGAGAGGAGGGCTGGTGACCCAGCTGGAGGGGTGGTGGGGGTGCCTGCCACCTCATAGGCACTGCCGGGGGACCCACCAAAGGAAGAGAGGGGAGCAGGAGGCCAAACACAAAGTGCTCCCAGGAGCACATGGGGGTTCTGACCACTTGGCCTGGCCTCTCCAGCAACCTAAATCCTTTTCCCTGCGGCAGAATTTTAGGGAGCTGAGAACGCATCTTCCCACTCATCAAAACAACTACCCTTTTAAAATCAGCAAAACAAGCACATAAATGTTTTGTTTTTAAAGAAAAACCAGAACAATAACCTAAGACATCAAGGGAGCCAGGGGACCAGGGAACGCAGAGCCCCCTTAGCCCCCTGTCTCTAAAATCGATCCTCTGGATCAGCGGTTCTCAACCTTTCACAGGGGTCGCCTAAGACCATCGGAAAACACATATTTTCGATGGTCTTAGGAACCGAGACACTGCTCCTCTATCTGTCTCCAGGCCCACATGCAGATACACCCCACATACGAGTAACCGGTGACCTTTGTGAAGAGGTCGTTCAACCCCCAAAGGGGTGGCGACCCACAGGTTGAGAACCACTGCTCTGGATGATTAGAACAAGAAGAAATATGTACGTGGAACCCCAGGCCTCCAGGGAAGGCTTCCCACCCGCCCGCCCACCCACCCGGGGAAGGGCAGCAGAAGCACACAGGTTCACTGCCATCCTGGGGGGGAGGGGGAAGGGGAGTGGGCGGCGGGACGGAGGCAGAGTGTGGCTTTAGGAGCACTGAAAATGCCTTAGAAAAGAGGCACATCGTTCTCACGCTTCAGTGTGGTGTCCAGGCTCGAGGGGCACACGGGCACTTCTGCCTGGACGAGTGGCGCTGGCGGGGTCTGCACCTGGACACGCAGCCCCATCTGCCCACACTCCCTCAGCTCCCTCCCACACGCGTGGCCTTCACAAGCCAGGCCTAAGGGCACAGCTCCCCCCAGACCACTGCTCATCCTCTCCCCGTGGGAGGTACTTCTGGGGCCCAGGGCGGGGGCTGTCAGAGACGGTGCTACCTTCCCTTGGGGCTTGCAGACCTGTGTGTGGGGCAACGGCGGGGAACAATGCTTCCTCATGCCTGTCCCCGCCATCTGAGTCTTCGCAAGCCTTCAGGGACCTGTAGGCAGTGCAGCTGTGCCCTTTTTTCAGCCTTCGTCACCCCCCACCCCCCACTCCTTGTTTCAATTAGGGGATTTCAGCACTTTTGCTAATCCCGCTCGCTCAGGCATCCTGGCTGCGGAATTCCTCAGTGATGGCCACCACTTCCACCTTTCGGCCGCCACTGGTTTGTCCAGCTTCTCACTCAATCTCACTGTTACTCTAGCCGGGGCCCCCACCAAACCTCCACTCCTGAAGCTCTTTTCTAAGGGTTAGTAAACGTCTTCAGAGCGCCACATGGGTGTCCCGTAGCAGCCGCGTGCAGAGCACGTAGAAGCTCGTTTACAGAGCAGAGGGCAGTGACCCTGCAGGCTGCCGCTCTTGACTGATGCCAACGTCCTCTCCTTCCTCATGTGACCCCGCGGTGGCTGCCAGTGCCATTCATCCCCATTCAGCCTGGATCTCACGGTCAGTTCCCTTCTCCCCCCAAGGCCCACTGCCCCCTTTTTCTGTTCCAAAGCTTCCACATGGTGCTGGAGGGGAACACTGGCTCTTGCTAATGGGACCCTGTAAAGTCCTCCTCTTGAGCTTCCCGAGGTTGTCACTGCCATCTGGGAGCCAGTTCAGGTCAGCAAGCGCGCATCGGCTGGTCCGCTATGGACTGAGCTCCCTTCGTTAAAAATTCTCCTCCATGGTTTGGCGACACAGCACCAAGGTCTCCTGTCACCTCTCTTTTTCCCTCTGTCTGTCCCTGTCCCTCTCTTCCGCCCCTTACAGTCAGTCTCCAAGGTCAGCCTCAGGGCCCGTTCCTTCCCTAGGCCGACTTCCTCCATTCACTCCGACTTCCTCCATTCACTCCGAGCACCTAAACTGGCCCTTGTAAGAAACAGTGTTCAAATCCATTATCTCCAGCCACCCCCTGGGGCTGACGCTTAAGACTTGAATTTCCAAATGCCTAGACAATCTGTCCCCTCAGATATCCTGCTGCTGCCTCAAACGCCACACATCCCAGCCTATTCATCTCTCCCCTCAACCCAGCCCCTTCACTGCTGTTCTTATTACTGTTACCAAGGCCAGAGCCCGAGAGTCACCTTTGCCACCTGCCTGCCTTCCTCCCCCGCCCCCACATCTAGTCTTGCCTACCACCCCTGCATTTTCCCTTAGACATGGCATTTCCAGTTCCATCCCTCACTGCCTCTTACCCGGGGCTATCACAAGCGCTAATCTTCCCAAACCTCCAAATTCCAAGCCAAAGGGCCTGCGCTTCCAGCGACTGCCACACGCCTGACCTTCTCCTTACAGGTCTCCCGAAACCTCACTGTCTCCAGCAGGCGGCTTCTTACGCTTCCACCGCCTCCCACCCAGGAGCATACTTTCCTCCCCTCAGCACTGCTCACAGCACCCACTGTACCTTTTATCACAGCTACTGATTTTTTAGTGGCACGTGTAGATCAGCACGTCTGAAAGGTAATTAACAATACGAGGTGCCCTAGAAATTATACTCAACTCCGCGCCCAGTATCCCCCATGAAGCATTTATTATTGGTGGGGGGCTGCAGTCAACTCCACGGTAAGCTCTCCAGGGGACAAGCGCTGTGCTTCAGTTAGTTACCTAAGCCAGCACCTGGCAAAGCTGATCCTGAACCAACATTTGCTGAATTAATGACTGTGTGAACGGGACACTCCGAGACACGCAGGCCCACCTCTCTTCTCCCCATTCTTGCTGCACACAACCCCTCCCTCATCACACTGCGAGGAGGGCTGAGGTGTGAGGGCAGTGAGAGCCCCGTTCACCCAGGCTTTTCGGGGCTGTTCTGATTAGCTCTTCGAGTGGCCGTGGGAAAAAGGACTTTCTTTCAAAGTGGCTAATGTCAGTTCCTAGCTAAATGCTTTCAAGATTTAAATTGCTACTGCTTGGCCCAAACCTGCGAAACATTTGAATGAAAACATAATAAGAGTTGAATAAATCACCACCCATGCATGCTATGTACTTAAAAAAAAAAGAAAAAAAAAGTGGTGCAATATATTTGTATTCCCTTGGAGAAAATTTAGGAATGACATAATACTAAATTAAACAACACAAAAAGCAAGCTGTGGAGGAACATTATGCTATAAACCTCTTTTTCTGTAAACAAAAGAAAAAAAATCCATGACTATGTATGAGAGTGGGAACACTGCTAGGATGGACAAAAACCAGAAGAAAAGGACATATATTTCTTAACAATCGTTATTTTAGAGAAAGATCAGAGGGGGGTTATTAATTTATTCTTTACATGCTCCCCCTTAAGGCCCCTAAAAGCCAAGTCAAACCCCCAGTTGAGAAGGGCCCTCTGGAGTGCCAGTGAATGGGAGCAACAGGTAGAAAGTGGGGGACCAGCCCATGGAGGTCTTTCCAAAATCCATCCTGTCCCCTCGCCCACTTCATGTCTATTTACTACGCAAACTACGTAACGAGCCATTTGACATTCAGTGCCCTGCCAAAGTTCCCTCCAATCTCATATATTTAGGATCAAGAGATGAGTCCCCCACCTTTACCACCTTTACAGTATATTTCACAGGGTAATATACTAGTTCGTGTGAAAAAAATGCTTTTCCTTTACGTAAGGGGCCCTCATTCTTTAAGAGAGATAGATGTGTGTGTGTGTTTGTAAAACACACACATATACACACGTATATATTTTATAAAAATCTTTTTTTAAAATGGAGGGAAACTTACAGACAGAACGGACTCTTTTAGTGGGCAATTCTGTAAGTTGTGACAACATGGAGGGAGCCACAGCACAGGTGGCCTCGGAACTACCAGCGTGGGCCATTTACATTTCCCCAAAGTCTCCTCAGCACTCTGCAGTCAACTGCTTCGCCCACACCGCCCTCTGTTTTCTGCCCCTTTAGTTTGGTTTGTGTTCAGAACGTCCAGTAAACAGCATGGAGTCTTTTGCGCCGCATAATGCGTCCACCCAAGTTGCAGCCTGTATCAGGCCTTCCTTCTTTTTCTTTTTGTTTTTTTTTTGGCCAAGCATTCCATGACGCGGACGCATCCCCTTTTGTTTATCCCATCACTTGTTGAAGGACATTTAGGTTTTCCCCGTTTTTAGCGATAATAAATCAAGGTGCTATAAAGATTCTCCTACAGGTTCAGAAAGGCTGTTTTTCATTTCCCCAAAGCCTTCCGGAAGTGGAAAGAGTGTCGAGAGGTCAGCGTACAAGTAACGCGTATTGTCCAAGTGGGGCCAAAAGGGCTCACAGAAAGGGAGGGGGCTCTGCCTGGGCCTGGGCTCGGGCCCCGCTCCTGTGGGGGCTCACGTTCCCTACAAGCCCTCTTCCAAGCAACGCTCAACGCGGAGCGTTAGCAGGATCCATTCCTGGGACAGTGATTCTGCTTGGCAAGAGCTGACGCACACACGCTCACAGCGCACGCAGCTCTCGGGCTGAACCCGGCGGCCGAGGTGGTTTACCTGTCTCGGGTCCATGGCGCCCCGGCGGCATGTCCGGGCAGTGCGACCCTCCGGGCACCGCAGCGCGACCCTCCCCAGGTGCGACACGCCCCGTCCTGCCCCGCGTGGGCCGTGGGCTCCAAGGGCCAGGATTCTGCTCCGTGGAGTTCGGACAGGAAACACCTCCTTGCCGGGCTGAGAAACGGCTCCGGTTCAATTTCACTTTCGTTTCTCAGGAAGGCCCGCCTGTTGGAGAAGTTTGGCCGAGGGGCGGGGCTTGGGCCGGGGGGCGGGGCTTGGGCCCAGGCGCCGCGCTTCAGGGACTGCAGACCTGATCCTCGCATGAGAGCCGGGCAGGATACCCTTCCTTCAGGAAAAGGGCCGTGAACACCGACCTCCCCAGGCCTCTGGCCGGGCCCCTCAAGAAAGCAAAGGGAGACGAAGACGCACGGAAGCCTAACGTTTCAGAAACGGCCCAGGCGCTGTCCTCTGTCGCCCTGGTCCGCACCAGTGTCACCATGTGTCTAATGTGCGGAGCGGGTGGGGGTGGGGGCCAGATCTCTTCAAATGACTGCCATCCCCACCGGGCAGTATTTGTTCACATTCCTTGAATATTGTAAGCTGATGTGAACTGATAATAGCCAGTAAAATGCGAGACAGTAACAGCAACTGAACAATTAATGATCTACATAAAGCCATCCACCGCCACCCTCACCCCTCCAAGCAGGGGCGAAGCCCTCGCAGCTCCCTCCCCTTCCTCTTCACACCAGCTCTACAGGTAGGCGTGACTCCCAGGCTGTGCAGCTCTGACGGCGCAAAACTCACCCTTCACCATTCTTCTACACCCGCTCCTTACACCACGACTTTCCAAAAGATCACTTCTGCTATCTACGGGAGAACAAATTCAACTGATTTCCAGATCAGGTTTAGGTGTCTGCTCTATTTTGTCCAAGATGTCTAGGAAAAGACTCTGTGCATCAGTTCCAGTGCTCAACAGCAACTCCCTCCACCCCCAGGTGATACATTTTTTTGTGTTTAATTTCAATTTCAGCCCCACCGCTTTTGAGATTTACAAGGCAGCCCCTTTACAGCACGGTCCCCAGGGGACGCCCTGTCTCCACCGTCTTCCCATTTGCATTCCCGCTAAGTGTCAGTCACTAGAGTTCATTTAGTGCAGGCTGCGCCCTCGCTTCCTCTGTGCCTCTGCACAGTCTGTTCCCTGGCCTGGAAGAAACTTCCTTCACTGCTTCTGGCAAAACAGTCTTTCAAGATCTCCTTTACACATGACCTTCTGGCTGCAATTTGTGCTTCCTCATTTTGTGCCTCTCCATGACTCTGCGCCTACCCTACTAGGGCACCGTCACCATCCCCTGAAAATGCCTCATTCACTCACTTATCACAACAGCTAAGCACCTAATATGTGCCAGATATGTTAACATACTGAGGACACGGTGCGAGGAAGCGTCCGTCCTCAGCTAACAGCCTGGTGGGGGAGACTGATCCGCCAGCATTCATCACAATCTTCTGAGTTACTTGTTTACATATCTGCCTTTAGAGCTGTCAAGTCTTCTCCTCGGGGCAGGGAACATGTGTTATACAGTCCCCGCGCCCCTTGCAATGCTGACCTTCAGAAGGTTGGTTTGTTGACTGAATAAACGGCTCAGTAGGAAAAACAATGCAAAACAGTGTGACAGGAACTTCACACAAGGAAATTCAAATATCAGCAAGCATATGGAGGGTCCTCAGTCCCATTCCCTGGGGGACATGCACAGTGAAGCCACAGAGAGTTCCTGCCCACCCACCAGACGGGCTGCATTAACCGTGATCGGGGCAGCCCCTCATCACGGTGGGAGACCAGCTCACTGTTGCTCAGGAAGGGCGAGAACAGTCACACCCCGCAATTCCTCTCCACTCCCGGACGGAGACCGGGATAGTGGGCAGGAGCTTCATTGTTCATTATTCAAAATAGCCCCCAAACTGGAAACAAATGTCCACCAAAAGTGAACCGTGTAAATGGTGGCATACAGCTACGATGGAATATTATACAGCAACAACAACAACAAAAAGAACTAGGACCACAGGCAACCAGGTGAGTAATCATCGAAACATGATATCGAGTGAGAGGAGTCATATACATACTATATAAGGTTCCATTTACATAAAGTCCCAAAGCAGGTAAAACTACATTCCGCATAAAGGACAGGAATGGGGGCGGGGGGAGCCCCCCCTCCCCAAGGAAAGCTCTGGGTGCTGGTGATGTTCTAGTTCTTGACCTGATGGGGGCTGGACATATGTTGCTTTCCAATAGTTCATCAAGTTTTACACTTACACTTTGGGCACACTTCTGTGTGTGTGTGTGCTACATGCCACAATTTTACATGGTGAAAAACCAGAACAAACTCCCTAGAACAATTCCAGCCTGCTTTCCCACAGTCTGTTTTCCATTCAAGTCAAATGAGTTGTATCTTACCTCTGCTTTCTTGCCTTCATGCTAAACAATCCCACAGCCTTGAACCCTTTCTTTACAAGAACGTTCCAGAAAAGCCTTAACCACAGCTGTTGTGCAGGGCAAAGGGCACCGCTGCTGACCCTTTCGTCTACCACGGGATGCAGTGGTGAGGCAGACGGGAAATCTGTTTGCTGAGCCGAGGGTCAGTTTGTGCCTTGAAGGAAGACGGGCTCCGTCATTTAATCTGAGCAGCTCAAGTAACCCCAGACAGTCTTATTCATAAACCTTTCATCTCCTCCCCCCAGCAATTGTTTCAGCTCCCAGGGGCCTGTGAGGTGGTGACGTAAACTTGTGTGCTGTTCTATTGTAGGGACTTGACCAGTTGGATGAAGCTCTTTAAAAAGTTAACCAAAAGTACCAGGTTGATTACAGAAAATACAGACAAGCAAACAGTCAAAATGACCCCAAGCCCCTGCTTGTCAATTCGCTGGTGCCTACCCTTCCCGTTTTCCGGGGGCGCTCGTCTTCTAAGGCAGATGCTCAGCTGCCTGGGGGCAGGTGAGTGCCCGCTGCCCCCTGGGAAGTAACCCCAATGCAAGCGCTCCTGTGTACATACCATCGAAGGCTACTTACTAACAGCCGCCTACGTGGTGACTGACGAGCGGCCATGTAAAGGAGGGTACGCGTGAAAAAGCCCAGCACTCAACGGTATTGTCGGAAGCCTGGCTTTCACCTCACAGCATTGGGCTCCCGTTCCAAACGTGACTTCAGGGGCCTGGGCCTCCCCAGTTATGGGGAGACCGCCTTATCATCTGACTACTGAGCTGGTTTTAGTCTCCAATCGCTGCTATTGCGTTTTCACTCTAACGGTTCGTCTGGCTTGCCGTGGATCCTGTTTAACCTCACTGCGTGCTGGCACGCAGATTTATAACAAGTGTTTTTAGTCTACAATTTCCTCTAAGCAGACTCTGCACATATGGGCTCCATCCACTTGGATCCTCTTGCTCCCTATGGTAAAGCAGATGTCTGCAAACTCCCTCAATATTTGCTCACAGTAATACTGCAACAGAACTGCACTGCCTGTGAATGTATGCTACTGACTTGGGACGTAGTATCAGAAAGTCCTAACTTCCGGGGTCAATTTTAAGTACTGGGCGTTGTTTTAGACTAGGAAAGGTGCGCACATAAACACTGGTTATCTCCATTCCTAGGAAATACATAATAGGCAATCCATGGAGTCGCTAGGCACACATCTATTGCCCTCCTCTTTTGGTTGGGTTGCTGTTTCTTTTCATTTCTTTATCACTGGGTTTTTTATTCCACTGGAACAGTTACTGCCACAGCAACGTAATTTTCAAAATTCTCAAGGTCTTCCCACAATCACCCTGCTTGCTTTGAAAACCTGTAAGGCTTTGTGTAGACAGACAAGTGAGGTGCCCCACGGCTGAGCGGGGCTCCCCCCGGCATTTCTGCTGATGTATATGCTCTTGGGTGTTCATGACCAGACTGGCTTTTGACATTACAGGAAGCAAGAGATGCCTCGGGTACCCCTGGAGACACAATATTCCGGAAGTGCCTGCACCCAATCAAGTTGCCCAGTAAATGAAAACAGGAAAGCAGTATTCGTAACTACCTGTAGGTGCCAGGCATGTGATGGTGGGCATAATCATACCTATTGGCTAAATAAAAACACTAACAAGTCAGCATGTATGGCTTGGCCTGTTTCATAGCCAAGAAGGACATCACAAAGGGAAGACTGACAGCCGTCCAGTGCCGATACAATCTCATGCTTCAAAACACTGACGTCATGGGTTAGCTGAGTGGCTCAGTTGGTTAAGAGCTCGAGCTCTGAGCAACAGGGTCGCTGGTTTGATTCCCACATGGGCCAGTGAGCTGCATCCAAGCTGCGCTGCCACTGAGCTGCCAGCAGGTGGCAGATGGCTCAGTTGGTGAGAGCATGTGCTTCTAACAACAACATTGACAGTACGACTCCCGCATGGGATGGTGGCTACGCCCACCCGCAACTAAGATTGAACACGGCACCTTGAGCTGAGAGGCCGAGTGGCCGCAAGCTGCTGACAGGCAGCCGGATGGCGACTGGACTTGAAGCTGAGCTTGCTGCACCCTCCACAACTAAGAGTGAAGGACAACAACTTGGCTGTTCCCCTTCCCCAATTCCCCAACACTGTTCCTCTTCCCCAATTCCCCAATAAAATCTTAAAAAAAGTAACGTCATGTTGGAATATGTTCATAATAAAAGTTTAAAAACATAGTAATAAAAAAATGAAGGCAGACGGGGAACCAGAACACACATGCAGGACGGCGCTGCTAGGCATGTAAGCATGTATACAGCCCACACACTTAGATAAGAGCATATACTATACACACAGTGTGCTCATGCGCCAGTGCTGTGGTTTATCTGAATCATCACGACTGCCTTCTGAAAGAGATCCACTGTTACTGGCCTCGTGGTACAGATGAGGAAACTGAGTCAGAACAAAGCCATAGAGGTTGCTCATGGTAACACAGCCAGGAATGGCAGAGCCAGGATTCACTTGGTGTCGGTGCCCTTGGCCTTCACGCTAAGCTGCCTCCACCAACACGCTGCCAACAAAAGGCAGTTCACAAAAAAGAAATCCAAACGCCTGTCAAACATGTGGGGAAACATCCAATTATACTAATAATTAAAGACATGAAAAGGTAACACGTTTTACGTTTTCATTCATCCAATTAGCAATTAAAAAAGTGAGATCATGCAGTGCTGCTTGGGGACAGACACCAAGCCCACCTCCGCCATCTAATCCCATACTCTAGGGGTCCACTCTGGCCCCGCAATGTTCTCACCTATGATTAGGTCACTGCCACCCCCTTTCCTTAAACCCTTCAGTGGCTCCCCACCACTCTTTGGATAAAGGTCCACGCCCAGCGTGCCCCCCGCCCCCGCCAAGCCTACCCTAACCAGACCTCACAAAAGGCACCTTCCATCCTGCGTGCCCCACTGCCACAGAGCACTCTTGCAGCCTTGAAAAAGCCATGACATGGTTTTCTCCTGCAGTCCTGTCTCTATGCCAGAGGGCATAGGAAGTTTTAGGACCCATAACCCTGGGAAGCTTTCTTCATAACCCTCACCGCAAGTTACAGTCACACATTTGCACCATCACTGCATTCATCACAACGGCTGTTTCCTGAGCAGTCCGAGTCTTGTACCTCCACGACCCACTGTGCTTTGGCTACAGAAGGTACTCAGCAGATAACTGTCAAATGAACATGCATTCATGACTAAATGAAAGAAAGAGGGAGCAAAGGAAAAAAATGAGGAGCGGGCAGAAACAGGCACTCTGCCATGCTGGTGGTTAAGACGCAACTGAGGGTCTGGCTTTTCCACAAAGCATTTGGACACGGTGTGTCAAGTCTGAAACATGTTCACAGCCTCCGTTAATACTCAGCAGTCATTGCTATTACTAATGTAACGCTATTACTGCGTAATAACTGTAATAACAAATTCATAAAAATCGACCTTGAAGTGGATGATTTGAAATCGAGGAAGAAAACCTGTGTTCACTACAGTATTGCTTACAATAGCAAAAACCTGAAAACTGCTTTCACATCCAATACTGGAGACAAGGCCAGGGAGATTCTGGAAGTCATAAATTATGCGGCACATAAAAGTGATATTTACAGAGTGAATGCCACAGGAGGCGTTCAGCTCACAGTACGTGGAAAGAACATAAAATTGTAAACAGAGAACAGCTTTTAGCTTTGAAAAACTACATGTCTACATGGCAGAGAGTGCCACCTACCCTGGAACTATGCCTCCCTTCCTGAGAGCCCCGATTCTGCCCACGTTCCCCTGAGAAGCCCAGGCTCCCTCCCCAGGCAGAGGGAGAGAGGGATGTGATGAGTCTAATAAGCTGGCCTCGGAGATTTCATCTCTTAGCAGTGACACAGGTGACGCCCTCAGGGTGGGGGGCTGGAGGACTAGGACGCTGGGGCTGCCCTGTCTGGGGGAAAACCAACACAGCTGGGCACGGAAGACACCCAACTATCAATGATGATGTCGGACAGGTAGGGTTACCCGTGATTTTATTCATTCTGATAGTTTTCAACAATTTTCAAGTTTCCTATAATAAAGCATCTATCATCCCCCAAAATGGAAAAAAAGTTAACAAGATAAATACACATTGTGGGAAATTTGCCCTTAAGAAGCAGAGTCTAGTAACAGAAACAGATATGGAAACAAATGATTAAAATATGATGTGAAAACCACAAGGAGACACACAGCTATCAGAATGGCTAAAAGAAAAACTCCCAATACTTAACGTCGGTGAGGATATAGAGCATCTAGAACTTGCGTGCACTGTTGGGGGAAGGTAAATCGGTACCACCATTCTGGAAAACTTCAGGCTAAATACACAGCTACCCTACAACCCGGCAACTGTACTCCTGGGTAGTCACCAAGGAAAATGAGAGGAAATGGCCACAGAAAGACTCATACAAGAATGTTCACAGAAGCAGGGGTAGCAGGAAGGAGAAAAAAGCGTTGCTGTTTCATGGGTATCGAGTTGCAGATTTGCAAGATGAAAATATTCTGGAGATGTTTCATGATGTAAATGTAAGTAACACGACTGACCTATCCTTAAAAATGGCTAAGATGGTAAGTTTCATGCTGTGTTTTTACCACAAAAACAAAACAAAAAACACAAGGGAAAAAAGAAAAGAATGTTCACAGAGCTATTCTTAACAGCCCCAAACTGGAAACAAACCAAAGGTCCATTAACTGAAGAATGAACAATCGATGTATTGGGTTGTCGGAAAAGTCATGACATATTTTTTCTGTTTTTCGTCGCAAAAATGCGTCATGACTTTCCCGACAACCCAATATATTGAGGATATTGACACATGCAACGTGGTTGAACCTTGCTGAAGGAAGCTACAGACAAAAGTACATGCTGTATAACTCCATTTATAGGAAATTTCAGAACAGGCAAAACTAATCTGATGACAGATATCAGACCAGGGGTGGCTCTTGGGGATAGTGGTGACTACAAGGTGCATGAGGGAATTTTCTGGGGTGCTGGAAATGTTTTATTTTCTTGGTTTGGATGGTGATTACATGGGTATACTATGTATCTGTCAAAGTTCATTGAATTTTGCACACATAAAGTATGTGCTGTTTATTGTATATAATTCTATCTCTAGAAAAGAGACTTAAGGAAACAATGGTTAGATAAGGGAACGGTAAGAGGTTACACATTCATTTTCTTGGCTACACACCCAGATGCTGTTAGGGGAACAACAGTGCTTCTTTAGACCAGATCAACAGCCCAGATAAACACCGTTTCATGTGGCAGCTTACGGGAATGTTAAGAGCATTACAATTATGAGAATTATACATGTATTGAATCTCAGTTTTGTGAAATGAGCTTTGATACTCTGATAAATTACTTTAAAAAGGACAACTATATGATACATTAATGTGAGGCTCTTTAAAATAAAACATAGACCTTTATCTAATTCAAACTGATTTTAATTCAAACATTATACAATATTTTCACCAAATATCTTGTTAAAATGTGAAATAAAACTGAATGTTAACTTTTTAAAGTAAGATATCAAAAACCAAACCATAAAACACTAGAATACAGAATGAGGAAAAACACTTTAAAAGCTTACAAGCAACATAAAAAATAAAAAAAAATTTTGTCTACAGAAGAGTGAAAAACAGATTTTGTATGTGTAATGATAAAGCCAAAATTAGATGGCAAACAACAAATTGGAAAACTATTCACAGCAAATAAAGCTTTTTTTTTATAATGAGCACACACTCATGGTTTTAAGAGAATTCATATAATTATAAAAATAGCAGAATACAGTGATTAGATAAAATATTAACTGAAAACTTACAAATTGGAAATAAAAATGGTTAATAGGCATATGCAGAAAGAGTTCAAACTTAATCATAATAACTAAAAGTGCAAATTAGAATGAGACAGCGTTTCTCAATTTAGCTGAGATCTCCCTTCTTTAGTTAAAACGCCCAGTCCCGGAGAGGGCAGGGTGAGATGAGGCACAGCGAACGGTCAGGCATCGCAGTGTCAACTGGTAGTGACCTTTTGAGGAAGCAAATCAGGCCTGGGCAATAAAAAAGGATATTGAAGCTGGGAGGACGCAAGACCTGGGTGTTTGAGGGGGAAGGCTGGGGTTCATCAATCGCCTTCACCCCAAGTCTCTACAGTATCAGTGTGACAACTACTCTTGTGTTAAAAAAAGAAACAAATGGATAATGCCCACCTCATTTTGGTTTTCTGTGGGAGGTGGGTGTGACGTGGGTACCCAAAAGATAAGGCAGCACAATAATTAGGAAGATGGTTCTCTGAGGGGGTTGGGGGTGGGGGGAGTGCTTGGATATGGTTGAAGGACAGATTGGGCTCTGGGCCAGTGGTCCCTCCGCTCCCCAGCTCTGCCACACGCCTGGAGGTGGTGGTGGGTGGGTGCGGCAGAAGCACCTGGAAGACAGGTACAGAAGGAGACACGCCACGCTATCACAGGTACGGAAGGAGACACGCCACGCTATCATTAGTAGCTCTACCTCCGGGGGGGTGAGATGCGCGGGATGGAGAAGGGTCTCAGTTCTTTAATCATTTTCTAACCTGGATTTTTTGCTTTTTTCAGCCTTTCTTGAGTGTTTTGGTATTTAAAAAGAAAAAAAAGTTTTAAAGCACACAAGCCTTGATCCTCAAGCTCCGGTGCCTGGCACATTGTAAGTGCTCAGCTAAATGTTTTAAAAAATAAATAAGGAAAAAGACTCAAGCTAGGGAAAAGCCTTACTATACATCCTATCATAGTTCAGAAAGGTCTGGGGGGAGTGCAACATTTCACGGGGAGGAATTTCCAGTGGCTTCTCCTTGGGGCCTGGCCCCGGGCCTCTGTAGGTTCAGACAGACGCACAGGGGGTGAGGTCCTGCCTTTCCTGGATGGGCCCGTGTCTTAGACATTTAGTGACAACTGTATCTATCATGCAGATGGGAGTCCTCCTCAATGCGATGCTGGCATTTTCTCCCTGTGGGTAGATTGTCATTCATTGGTTTAATAAACATTTATTAAGCACATACTATGTGCCAGGCACTGTCCTAGGCCCTAGCGATACAGCAGTAAACGAAACAGGACTTCCTTTCCTCATTATTTTCATGAAGCTGATGTGCTAGTGAGAAGACAGGCAATAAACAATACAATGCAGAATGCCAACTGGTTGCAAGTGCTGTGAAGGGAACGAAGGCCAGCTGGGGAGGGGGGGGCGGTGAGGAGTACAGTGCAAAGAGCTCCTCTGCTCTTATGGGGCTCTCAGTCTAGAGGACTGACAATCGTCAAACAGAAATCACACCAGCCCTGTGCTGAGGTGTTTACGGGAACTCAGGAGGACTGCCTAACTCATACCTGGAGGCCCAGGGAGGCTTCTGGGAGGAGAAGGCTGACCAGAACCCAGGAGGACGTCAGCCAGGTGGCCCAGTGCTGCAGGGTGCCCCACACAGCAGATGCAAAGGCACGGGAGGGACGAGAACGCACGGTCAATGCCACAACGGAGTAACGGTGTGTGACTGGACAAACGAAACCAGGTGGGTGCACTCCTGTCGGAAGGCTCTGGAAGGGCCTCAAAGTGGGATATGAGTGCACGTGCCACCCCCACGGAAGGCTGTCACCTGCTGTTTCTGCTGGCCCGGTAACTCTGCACTTCCCATCCCAAATGGTTAGGGAGAGGCAGCTTATTCCTCCATCCCAGGAGCAGGCCAGGACACAGAGCTGATTAGTTGATGTGATTAGTTTATGATGCCAGAAGATGGCTGTAAGGTCACAGGCTAGGGGCTGCCAGGAGTCAGCCTTTGCAGGATGTGTAGAGAAGACAGCGGGAGAGACGGGCCAATCAGCAAAAAGAGGCAGGGAAAGGCAGGACCGAGAGAGCCCTCAGGGTTTCATTTCAGCCTCATGATCCAGCCATGTCTGAAGCTCAGCTTTGGACTTCCCAGTCCAATGAGCAAAGAGGGGAAACCCCCTTTTCTGGTTTAGTTTACAGTGGGTTCTGCCACTGGCAACCTGATCAATACACCCCCTTGCTGGGAAAGAGCTTCACTGCGTGTGTGGTAGTGGTGGGGTACAGAGGGAAACGGGGGGGGGGGGCTGTGAGGATGTCAGAGGGTTTCTCCCATTAAGTTTGATAGAAAGTATGAAATACAAGTTGTAGTTTATATGGGTTATATAAGCCTTGTGAGTTCCTAATAATTCACCATACGGCCCTAAATCATCTTCAAACAGAGAGCCAACACTGACTAGCTCATCAAAAACACCAAGATTATTATGTTTAAACCCACTTGGCTGTTCCCACATTAATGCACATCAGTCACAGATCTTTCCCAAAGACTTAATTTTGCAACTAACTTAGTATTTTGAACTCTTTATGTGTGAGACCAAACAATCATCCAGTGTTCTCCCGGAAACTTAACTCAAGCAGCTGTACATCAAGACATGATGGTCCAAGCCTAACAGATGTTAAATTGCCGGACCTCAAGAGATCACTACAGAAGCCCAACCGCTTAGAGCCTGCAGTGCACATCTCTGAAACCTCTAATCAGCTGGTCACAGATCCTATCAACCGTGGTCTGCAACACAGCTTCAAATCTTTAAACCCAGGAATCAGAAAGATGCTCACATTACACTGTTATAGCATAAAAATCGCTAGGCGGAAGTTCGCCTTTGTGAATTAAGCAACGGGTCTCCTTCCGGTCAAAATAACAGTACCTTTTTTTCTTCTTTCCACGGGCATTTACCAAATACCCACTGTGTGCCCACGATCCCAGCACTGTGTGCCCAGGGGCCTTTCCTTTTTCTCTGGGTGGAAAGGCCAAATCTTGTTTCACATCTGGACAGTGCTGGGTAAAATAAAAGATAGTTCATCACTGGACAATTTGAGATGTTATTCTTGTGCAGCAAATACTGGCCCTCTCCCCTGCTTATGCCTCCCTTCCGCCACTACACAGTGGCCAGGGCTCTAGCCACTGAGAAATTACAAACTACACAGCCTGAGGGCCTGGGTTCAAGTTCCAGTTCTGCCATTAGCTAGTGTGAGGATCTTGGCCAAGACTCTACCTCCTGCACCTGCAAAATGGGGATAATATTTACCGATCTAGGCTGCTGGTGGGATTAAATATGTGCAAGTAAAGTGCTTGGAACAGTGTCAGGCACGCAGCGAGTGCTCAATAAAGAGAAGCCGGAATTACTAGAATGAAGTGAGGCCTTAACGTTAACCTCTTTCCAGTGCTAAAATGCTATGAAGTCTATAGTAGAGAAATTATGGGGTTTGAGATTCCCCCTCCCACCTACTCCCCCGCCCCCCACGTCTGGCTTTATCACACCTGGCAGACAAGCAAACATCCAGAATAGCAGAAAGTTCCCCTGCTTCTCAAGCAGCTGTACAAGTGGGAAACCTTCAGCAAGGGAGCCAGTTCAAGCGCCTGGGGGGCTGTGCCCTTGCTAAGAATAGCTAGACACTTCAGCTTCTGACAACAACCCTGCCAGGTAGATATAATTATCCGCATTTTGTAGATAAGACCAAGTAGGGGTAGAGAGGTTAAATAACTCGCTCAATGTCACACAGCTGGTACATGGAAGACCTGACTCCGGAGGGCTCGCCCCTGTCCTCTGGTTCCCTGCCCCCCACGCAGCAAGCACGCAACTGTGAGTCCAACAGTGAAATAATGAGAAAGATATGCCGGGACCTCTGAAGCGATGGGAAACAAGCCTTCTTTGCCAAAGAAAGAAGTTGGCATCATCCCTCCCATTTGCACAGCCACGGACTTGACGCTCCCGCGCTCTCTGTTCCCACGGACCCGTGCTAGCAAACCGGCCTCCCTCCACCGCCACGGCCCCAGCCACGGTGCAGGCCTGTGTGCGCGTCTCCCCCTCCCCGCCCCCCGCAGCCGCCTGGACTCCGCTCCCTCCGCTAACCGCGCGCTGGGACTCCCCCGCACTGCATTCACAACCCAACGACAGGTGTCCCTTTCTGCAAGGGAAGTGTCCCGAACGGTGGCGGCAGCATCCCGGAGCACCAGAGGCAGGCTTACCCTCTCGTGGGGCGCCAGAACCCAGCCAAGCCAAAGCAGGAGGGGGAGGTGACGCAACCAGGCCTCCCGCACGGGGCCGGACCGAGGCGGAGCGCGGCGGCGGCCGCGACCCCGCGGTGGGCTCCCCGCGGCGGCGGCGGTCGCCTACGCCATCCGTGTGTCAGGCACGCCAAGGGCGGCGGGTGTTACCCCGCGGACGCGGCGCGGGGCCTCCGCAGCGAGGACGGCAGGGCGCGGAAAGGCGCGCCCCG
>NW_017731728.1:94694-97405 GCF_001890085.2 Hipposideros armiger
CCCCCGCGGCCGCCCTCGGAGCCCACCCGGGCGCCCCCGCGCTTCCCGTCCCCTCGGCGCCCGAGCCCGGAGCGGCGGCGCGAGCCGGGCGCGGGGCCCCGGAAGGCGACGGCGGAGAAGGAGGGAACCTCCCGCTTACCGGGTCGTGTGACTCTCGGGGACGCAGCCCACCGCGGAGGCTGCCGCGGCCGCCGGACCCTCCCCCCGCCCGCCCCCACCACGTAGCCCTCTCTACCTTCAGTCGGGAATCAATGGCCTGGTCGCGGGCTGGTGACATCATTGGCGCGCCGCGCGTGGGAGGGGGGCACCACGTGGTTCCTCCCTCTTTTGTTTGCGTCCCGGCTCCGCCAGGGTCTTGTCGCTGGGTCTTCCTTGGGTTTGGGTGGACGTGGGATGGACGTCGTGGTGGGCGCGGTGGGGCGTGGGTCCTTGGCGGGCGGCGGCAGTTGTGCGCGTGGCCTCGGCCGTTTGTAACGCGGTTGGGCCAGAAGGCCTGAGGCAGTAAGTGGGTACCATCTTTAAAAAAAAAAAAAAGGACCTTAAGTACGTACAATTAGTTAATAATGCACTATTAATAGTAGTCCTTGGAGGCCCGTTTAGATTACATTATTTTTTAAATGATGTCATGAACACCCCCTTTAACGCTGCGCTGCACCTCCCCAACCCAAGAACTAAAATATCACCGATAATTTTCATCTACTTCCACGTGCTCGCCATCCTTGAGCCCTGTCTCCCCCTCAGAAGTAACCTGCATCATGCTTTGTGTTTACACAGCTCTTACATTGCTTTAACTTCTTTTCACATTTCTGTGCATTATTGAGCAATAGATTTTTTTTTTTTTTGTAAGAACACCAATTCCATTCCTGGGGGCTCCAACACTCGTGATGTAAGCAGCTCCCAATGGCCCCACCTCCTAACACCATCACGTCGGTCCAACATATGAATTCTGAGGCGACACAAACATTCAGACCATAACACCAAGATTCGCCTTCTTGTCGAGTGAAGTTGCATTTCATTCATTTTCTCTGCCACGTAATCCGGTATGTGCGTGTATCATAATTTATCCATTCTCCAGCTGCTGACATTTACGCAATTTCTAGTTTTTTGCTGTTTCCTACAGTGCTGCTATCAGCATTTCCTTTTGGTGCTTCTGCACAAAAATTTCTCTTGGGTGTATTTACCTAGGCATGGAATTGATGGGTCTTGGGAATGTCAGTGTTCAATTTTATGTGATAGTGTCAAATCTTTATTCGAAGTGGTTACTCCAGGTTACACTCCTACCCGCATCCATATCTTCTCTAACACTTCAGACGCCTTGATTTTGGGCAGTGAAATGGAAGTTACATGGGAGTTTAAAAGGCCTTATTGGCATATCCTTGAGGTTAAGCATCTCATATCTTTATTTATTGGCCATCTATATAGTTCCTTTTCTGTGACAGGTCCGTCTTCAGGGTTCGAGGACTTGGAAGGCAGGTCAAGAAAAAACGATGTGGCCATGAAGTGGCAGTAGGACACACAGGCTTTATTTGGGTGAGTTTCGACAGATTTGCATGCAGGAGAAGTCCCTCACAGAACCTGACAATTCTGAGACTATAGGGGGAGGGGAGCAGGAACAAATTCAGAAACAGAGGAGGGCAAGGAGATCCCAGATGTTGGAGTGGCATTGCTAAGCCGCCCAGCAGGAAGTCTCTGGGTTAGCAAGATCCGAAAGCAGTGGCAGCTTGGGGTCTTGACAACCGCAAGGTTTATCTTATCTATGACTAGCAGGTGTTCAGCATGCAAAGCGGACAGGCAGCTCTCAATGGCTAAAATTCTACTTATTTAGGGCTATGTTTAAAACAACTGGATGTGTACAAATTTTGAGTTTGGTACTGGCAGGCTTTTGACCTTACAGGTCCCAGCCTGCTGTGAAGTAACAACCAACCTAGAGGCCAACATATAGAGGCTGTGCCTGTCTCATTTTTATCATAGTTCATCTCTTTTGCCCATTTTTTTTTTTACTGGCTTGTCTGTCAAATTATTAATATACTATGAACTTTAATTCTTTGTCAGTTGTATAGGTTGCAGATTTTTTCTCTCATGTAGCTTGTCTTTTCACTTTCTATTTTGATAAATAGATGTTTTTAACTTTGATTTTATATGTATTCTGTTTTTTTCTTCCTACCCTATGTACACACGTATATATTAACGTTTACTGCTAAAAATATTTAGTTCTGCTTTTGACATTTAAATCCTTATTCTTGATTATTTAGTAGAGCAAATCTTCCTTATTTTTCTTCTTCATCTTCCATCTTGGCTGTTCTTGGTCCTTTGTTTTTCTATACATTTTTATTTTATTTTTTTTAAAGTGTTTTCTTTGTATGTTTAGAACAAGTTTCTCAAGTTGTACACACACACACACACACCCCACACACCCTGTTGAGATTTTAATTTGCATTGCATTGAATATATAGTAATAGATCAATTTGGAGAGAATCAACATCTTTATGATTTTGAGTCTTCTGATTCATGAACAAGGGATAGCTCTCTATTTATTAGATCCTTAATGTTTTTCAGTAAAGGTTTATTTTCTGTGCCTGGATCTTGCACATCTTTCATTGCATTTATTTCTAGATAGTTTGTAGTTACTGTTGCTATTTAAATTATATTCTTTAAAGTTATACTTTGTTTATTGCTGGTGTAGAAATAAACAGGACTTTTGTATATTGATA
>NW_017731728.1:99598-104781 GCF_001890085.2 Hipposideros armiger
ATGGTATTTTGTGTTAAGATGAACTATCCTCCCAGAATTTTAAATCATGAAGCATGAACAGATACAAATGAGAGCCCTGGTTTATCAATGAGCGCTCCCAGAGCGTCTGTTGTATCAGGAGAAATGAATTTGTTCCACATTTTCTCCATTAGGAGACTATAATTAGAAACTGAGCCTCTGAGTAGCGGGTTTTTTTTGTCACTCTTAATTTTCAGTTTCTCATTAAAAAATCAGTATATTTGTTGTTCTGTGACGTTATTAATAGTTCTGCAGACTGTGTGTTTAAATCATCTTTGCAGACGCGCAAGAATGACCACCTCCTAGTGGGCACATACCTGTCTGTGGACAAGCTCCTCAGGCCAGGGCTTCACCTACACCTTTGAACCCACCTGGACCCCATTTGGGGCCTGGTAAGTGTGATTGATGCCCAGCAGAACTGGTTGGGTGGCCAGGTGGTCATGCACTCTGTCACTTCTGTCCACAGGATGGCAGCATTTAGTCAAGGCTCCAGCCCCACCAGGGCCCGCCCGGCTGTTTGGGAATTTGAAAGTACCTGGTTTCTTACTGGAATGAAAACAGTACATCAGATCTCCTCCTATGAGGGAACCAGATACAATAATGCACCGTGTTATCTACCCACCCTCTCGTCCATGCACTTCCTGGAAGATGACCGCTTTGAGGTGAATTACACGATGTTTCGGGACTGGGCATCCGTCCCAGAAGGACTATCGCGGTCTAGAGCTTGTGTTAGCTGAACTCCAGCAAGTAGGCTGAAATCATAGCTCATTTCACCCACAACTCATTAGATGCAAAGAATTATTGTTAAAGAGAAAGGAGGGAAAATGAACAATTGAGCACTTACTGTATGCCATGTGCTTTAGACCAGGGCTTTCCTAAGTGCGTGGGCATCAGAATCACTGGTTAAAACACACTGCTGGCCCCCCCCCAAACCCCCCACCCCGAGCTTCTGACTCCGTAGGTCTGGGCGGGGCCTGAGGATCTGCATCTAACAAGGCCCCAGCTGGTGCTGGTGCTGGGCCAGGCAGTCGCCACTTTCAAACAATCACACCGAATCCTTAGTAAGTGTTATTGTCTCCATTTTGCAGATGAGAAAACTGAGGTTCAGGAGCTTAAATGGCTTGCCTCATGATACACCCTCGTAAGTGGACCCCTGGAATGTGAACCCCGGTCAGTCTGACTCCCAACCCTGGCTCTGCCCACCGCACCATTCTGTAAGAAAAAGGGAATCAACCTGTACTTTGGGGGTTTCTTTGAAACGTATGGCCCCAAAAAGGAGGAAGCAGTGCCCAAAGCCAGTGTGATTCTTTTCAGAGTTTAGCAATAACAATTAAGCCTGGCAGTTCCTCTGGTTATGAAAGTATTGAAGAAAGCTACCAAAGCGGAATAAACAGGTGCATTGTGTATGAAGACACATGCTGCTTTGCATTAGTCATGTAAATTAAAACGTCTTTGAAGATGAAATATAGACATGGTGGGTATTTTAATCACCAGACTCCAACTTTGAAACCAGTATAGGATGTGGAAAAAAGACAGAAGTCAGTAATTATAAAATCCTCCAGCTTGCCCGGGGAGAGAAAGGACACAGTTTGCCTATGGAAATAAATGAGTAAATTCAAGCTGGTGGGCTTTCGCTAGAAGTGAATCGGCAGATTAATGACTGGGCTTGAGTTTCCAGCAATCGTGGAGTCCTGGATGTGTCAGCCTGTGATGTATTGAGAATCTGTTCTATGGTTGTTACTCAGGCACAACCTGCCCCCAACATGCTCCCCCCACCCAATTTTATATAAAAAAATGAAACCTGATCTCTCAGGGGCTGGGATAGATTTTCTTCTAAAGATTTGTGGAGAAGGGGTGGGACATGGAGGAAGAGGACGGAAAGAGAAAGACAGCCTCGGCTCAAGCGGAGGCTTCCAGTCTGGCTGAACAAAATGGTCTCCTCCTTTTGGCTGGCTCCTCTGTACTCAGGCCTCACCTGTCTGGTCCAAACTGAACAGGTGTGCTCATGGCGGGCTTTTAAATGCAGCCAAAGAGGACTTATTAATAGCTCATGGAGCAGCAGAGGTGGGCAGGCCAGGGAGGATACACCTGGAGAGGGTACTGCCATGTTACCCGCTTCCACTCACCTCCAGCTGAGTCTCGCCTGCTACCTGGAGTAGCTGTCTCTAAAGAGAAACTTTTTTATGAGAACTTGTTCGATCTGAACTTCCAGAGCCTGCTCTAGACCTGAGGGTTCCTGAGTGTGTCCTCTTATGTCCTCACCGCAAAGCGGGTACAACCACGCACTTGGAAGAGAGATGTGCCTCTGTCTGTGGACAGGGTGGTTCCCTGAGCAATGGGGTCACCCGGCAGGGCGCTGGGAACAGGGAGAGTGGAGACAGCTCACGTGCCTCCCGGAGCAACACCTACCCTCCCAGCCCGCCCCTGCCGCCCTCGCTCACCAGGCCCTCCGTCCTTACACCTTGCTCTCCCCAGGGCATGTGAATTCACAGAGAAAAACAGGCGCTTTTGAGCAACAGCATGCTATGAAAGAAAGAACTATAAACTGAAAAGCTATAGCAGAGAAAGCAAAAATAATACTTAAAAATATCATCTGGTGGTCCGGAGGTTGGGAAGCACGGCTCTGACAGTGGGATGCTGTCCTGTCTCCTGCTCCTCAGTCTTTACTGTCAGCCGAGCTCTCACACAGGTCCCTAAGGCACAAAGTGATGCCCTGCAGGATTACGGCCGGTACCCTGGGACCTGTTTCCCGGGGTTCAGGTGCAGGCCACTGCCTCTCTCCCGGCCGGCAGGGGCTGCAGTCACATGACTTCCTCCCACCAGAGTATGATTCCGCTTCATTACATTTAGTTTTTGCTGCTGTTTCTTTGGCCAGGTGCTCCTCCAGGCCCCCCTGCGTGAGTGGAATCCCCATAACTCACCCACAGTGCCTCCTCCATTTGAAACATATGCTTCAAAAACAACCCAAACAAACATATATTTTTCAAGCCTTCCCAAAGATAGACCCCCGTGGCTCATCACAAATATTTGCGTTTCTATTCATTAGAGAGCATTAGCAAATAGGAATGTCAGACTGCCAGCCTTTCTCTCAAGGAGGTGAATCTGGATGAACTCAATATCAATAGTAAAACTTTGTCGATGGATTTATACACTACCTGTTTTCATAGATGATTTGGAAGGGCTTACTATATTAAAATACACATAGAAAACAGAAAACGCGTTAGAATGGCTATTATCCAAAAGACAAGAGATGAATGTTGGTGAGAATGTGGAAAAAGGCAGCCGTCATGCACTGGTGGTGAAATGCTACATTGGTGCAGCCGCTATGGAAAACAGTATGGAGGTGCCTATCAAAATTAAACATAGAATTATCATCTGACCCAGCAATTTCACTCCTGGGCATTTAATCCAAAGAAAACGAAAACACTACCTTGAAAAGTTGTCTGCACTCCCCATGTTCACTGCAGCATCATAATGGCCAAGATATGGAAACAGCCTAAGTGTCCATCGATGGATGAGCGAATAAGGAAAATTTACACACACACACACACACACACACACACACACACACACACACACACACACAGAAATATTATTCAGCCATAAAAAGAAGGAAATCTTGCCATTTGTGACAACATGGATGGACCTCGAGGGCATTATGCTAAGTGAAATAAGTCAAAGATAAATGCCATACGATCTCACTTATATGTGGAATCTAAAACAAAAACAAAAGCAAAAAACCAAGCTCATAGATACAGAGCACAGATTGGTGGTTGCCAGAGTTGGGGGGCGGGGGGTGGAGGACGGGCAAAATGAGTGCAAGGAGCCAATAAATATGAGCTTCCAGCTGTAAAATAAATAAGCCTTGGGGGGGGGGTCTAATGCACAGCATGGTGACTATGGCTATTAGTACTGTATTGCATATTTGAAAGTTGCTAAGAGAGTAGATCTCATCATAAGAAAAAGCAAACTTTGTTACTATGTGTGGTGATGGATATTAACTAGGCTTATTGCGGTGATTGTTTCACAATGTACAGAAATGTCAAGTCATTATGTTGTACTCCTGAAACTGGTATAATGTTATATGTCAATTATACCTCAATAAAAAAAATACACATGGAATAGAATATATAAAATACAGAGAATAAAAGAACTCAAGTGATCCGTGAACCATAACTATTCTCTGCCTCCATTTTCTTTAACGTAGGGAGAACGATACCCTTATCTCAGGATTCCATGGGGCGTGAAGGAGACAACGTTTGTGAGGACTTTCTCCAAAGGTGACACATGGCACAATTCCAGGCGCAGTTCAAGGACTCAGACCACGGCTGTGTGACTGATTCTCTCCCGCCCTCCTTCCCTTCATTTCTTTATTAATTCATATTTCAGCCACTGTTTATTAGAGCCTACTAGATGGCATTGATTGTGCTAGGTGTTGGGGATACAAAGATGCCCAGACAATGGGTCCTACTTACGTGGAACTTGACATCCAGTGCCAAGTGACCCACCCAAAAGAAAGTCAATCCTAACGTGACTTGCCCACCACAAACATATGAAGACACAACGAGGTAACTGGACCAGTCATGGGCTCTGAGGCCAGGCTGACCACGGCGCCCCCTCTCTCTGAGTCTCAGAGCCCTCCTTGTCAACTATAATCAATAATCATAACTCTCATTCAGGGTTACTGTGTGCCAGAGAGACACAATAACAGTTAACATTTCTTGAACACTTACCCTGTGCCAGGCACTTTTCTTATATGAACCCCCTTAAAACCACAACCCGGTGAGTTAACACTATTACCCCTGTCAGGCCTATGGTGTAGAGGCCCAGGGAAGCCAGTGACTTGCCCCCTGCCAGGCAGCCTGGCAGCAGAGCTGGGCTTCACACCCGGAGTCTGTGTTTGCAGAGCCCTGGATTTCAGCTCCACGCGGCTCGCTTCCTTAGCCGGGGCCGTGCATTAGTATCTCCCGGTGGGCTTTGGGAAAGGATGGTGCTTTGCTCCCACCCTGGGATATTCCGACACAGTAGGTGTGAGATGGGGTCCAGGACTATGTCTTTTTTCTTTTTTTTTATTAATTTAATTTTATTATTTTTTTATTGGGGAATTCGGGGGATGGGAACAGCGCTGGGGAATTGGGGGAAGGGGAACAGACAAGTTGCTGTCC
>NW_017731728.1:105016-170494 GCF_001890085.2 Hipposideros armiger
CGACTCACAGCAGCCCAGCTCCAGGTTGAGCTGTTGTTCAGCATCTTAGCTGTAGAGGGCAGTGTCACTGGCCCTCATATGTAGGATCCAAACCAGGGCTCTCTGGCGTCCCAAGCCAGTTCTTAACCATCGCGCCACTCAGCCGGCCCCAGGACTATGTCTTTTTAGGGAGCTCTCAGGTGATCCTCATGTGCAGGTTGAGAACCAATGGTGTTTAGGTAAATGGTAGCTCTTATCAGAGTGAGGGGAATGGAGAGGGTTTTAGAGAGCGGGTCTTGAGGGATGTGGTTGAGTTTTCTCAGCAAAATGTGGGGAAGGGCTCTCCAGGTGGGAGGAAGGGCACGTGCAAACCCACAGGGAACACAAGTGTATGAAACCCAGTTATGTGTAAGCATGAGCCAAGGCAAGGGGGAGGAGGGGGGCGGGAGGATGGTAGGCAGAGAGAGGGGAGGAGATGGGTCAGGACCACCGTGTGACAGGATTAGAAATTGTGCTAAGGAGCAAAGACTTTATCCCACAGACGGAGAGAGAGCCTGAATTTCACGCAAGGCAGACCAGAATTTCATCTCTAGAGGGTCTGTGCTGCAAAGCTCGTCTTTCTGATTTTGACGGATTGAAGGAAATGAGCATAAGCAAGGAGAGGAAGCTCTCAATCTATATTTCATTTGTCCAGAAGCGTCACCGCCACGCTTTTGGTGAGAAAAAGAGAATGGATTGTTGAAAATTGAATGCGCCGTGAAGTGGCTGCTGTTTCACTGACTTCCTCATTTTGGAAGAAAAAGGAGGAAAAAGGAGTGTTTTCACAGCACAGGAAATGGAGGCAGCATTGGGGGGAACGCAGCCTCTGCGCCTGGCCGTGCTGTGTGCAGCAGGCAGCCAGCGGCAGGCAGAGGGGCCCTGATGAGCCGGTGACGCCGCCTGGGGACGCAGTGTGTGGTGGCTGCACAGGGTGTGTGTGGGGGGGGATGAGATGCACCAGGTACAGGCTTCCCCGCACGGCATCTTCCACAGAAATAAGGAACTGCTTGCTGCCCCCCAGGTCCCCTGGCTTTCCGGAATGCTCCACGCCTCTTTTCGAATGCTCTGAAGAAACGCAGACCTCTGTAAAAATTCGATTGGGAGGAGATAGTCGTCTGTTATCATGATTTCTTGATGATCGGGAGGACTGCCACGATAGTGCTTTTGAGGCAGGAAAGCCTCTTATTAATCACAGTGCCTGACGTGCCCTAGACTCCGGGTGTGAGATGAGCCCCTGTGAGCCGCAGTCTTGATTGGCGGCCCTGGGGACACTGTTGAGATTTCCAGCCCTCTTTATTGTATGCTGAGAGAGTCCGTTGCAGCTAGGCATGGCAGAGACTAGAAAGCACCGTCATTAGCTGGAAAGAAGCACTGGCTGAGTAAGCCAGCTCCCTCTGGGTCCAACACAGAGCTTGGAAATGAGCCACCGCACCGGCAGCGCGAGCCCTGGCTCGCCCTGTGCCTTTGGGAGGTGACCTCACGTTCCTTACCGCATTTTATCTTCATAGCGACCCTCAGGCAAAAGCACTGTTAGCATCCCCATCTTAAAGGTGGGGAAACTGAGGCTCAGCGTTCTCCTTCCTCGGAGAAGGTCGTGAGCTAATAAGCACCTAAGTCAGCATAAGAAGCACGGTCTAGCTGACTAAATCCAGGTTTGGGTACTGACTGCGCTTTATGCCAACCAGCTGGACGGGACCCGAGGAAAAAGCTTGCACCTTTGGGGGATGTTTTAGTAACAACTTTTTTTAAAAACTATGAAGTATAGCAGGTATACAAAACAGTGTACAAATACATTCTTCTTCAGGTTAAAGAAGAAGAATAAAACGCATGTCTGCATTTTATCTATCCAGATTGCAATCCAGAAAATGTTCAGGAGCTTAGAAACCCCTGGCACCCTTCCCTAACTCCATCTCCCATCCTTCCCCACGACATACCAATGCCTATTTTTAAGGAGGACGTTATTTAGTTCTGCCTGGTTCTGAACATCATACCATGGGCACATCCGATGTGTATTCTTCCTCGGCTTGCTCCTCGCCTCGGTGTGATGTGACCACGAGTCATTCCTGCTGATGTACCTGCCCGTAGTTCTCCGGCTTCTTTTTCATGGCTGCATACTATTCCACCATGGGACTCTCGGTAACTTATCCACTCACTCTACGCTTGATTTGCATTGATTCTAGTGGTCTTTTGTTTGTTTCGCAAATAATCCTAGGTCATTAGACATGCACGTACTCAACTTCTCTAAATGATGCCAAGTTGTTTTCCAGTGTCCGCGCCAGTTGACACTTCCACCAGGAGGGGGTGCGAGTTCCACTTGCTCCACATGCTCACAACACTTGGTTTTACCTGCTTTTCAAATTTTTCTGTCACTGTAGCAGGTGTGAAATAACAAGGCGTGGTTTGTTTGCATTTCCCTGATCACTAATACAGCTGACCACCTGTTCAGGTGTATAGACATTTTTGGTTCCTTTTCTGTGAACTTCCTGTTTCTGTCTTTTGCCTGTTTTGGTCCCCCCCCCTTCGCCCTCCCCCCCCATTGGCTTGCTTGACTTTGTAAGTATAGGAGCTGTAACTCACCTTTTAAAAACTATGGAACAGGGGCCGGCCGAGTGGCGCGTTGGTTAAGAGCTGGCCTGGGACGCCAGAGGGCCCTGGTGCGGATCCCACATATGAGGGCCAGTGACACTGCCCTCTACAAAAACAAAAAAAACCCCAAAAAAACTATGGAATAGAAGGTCTTAATCTTACTATACTCAAATTTGTCCATTATTCCCCCTATGGCTTGAGCTTGGGGAGTCTTAAGAAATGTTTTCCGTTTTCTTCTGAAAGTGTCGCCGTTTTTCTTTACGTTCATGTTTTTAATCCAGCCGGAATTAATTTTTATGTATGAATTTAGATAATCATTGTTTCAATGCTGTTCTTTGAAAAGTCCATTTCCCTCAGCTGATTCGCAAGGCCAGCTCAATAATAAATCAAGTTTCCATAAATGTATGAGTCCGTTTGTCAGCTCTCTGTTGTATTCCCTTGTTCATTGCCTTAATTACTAGAGCCTATTGTCCTAGTAACTACTAGAGCCTAATTACTAGAGTTTTCTGACAAACATCCTTGATATGTGGTAAGATAGATCTTTCCACCTTTTTCTGCTTCAGAAATGTCAAGGCTGTTTAGTTTTTATATCAATTTTTATAGTCAGCTTGTCATGTTTCACACATACACAAAAACCTATTTGGATTTTGATTAGCATTGATTCCATTTACAGATTAATTTGGGGGAGAAAAAACATATTTACAACCCTGAACATGAATATTTTCCCATTTATATGAAGTTTTCTTTATTGTCCTTTAATAATATTTCATAATTTTCTCTGTAAAGCTCTAGTACGTCTTTTGTTAGTTTGTTGTTGGCTTTGCAATATTTTTGGATGCTATTATAAATGGTTTCATTTTAAAATTTTCATTTTTTAGATTCTTATTGATAGAGTATAGACATGTAATTAATTTTTATCTGTTTAATTTGTATCCAGTACCTAGGGTCCCATTAATTCTAATGATTTTATCTTTAGACGCTGTTAGGTGGACAGTCATATCAGCTGCAAATAATGATAAAATTTTCCTTCCTTCTGATCCCTTTCCTCTTGTTTTTCTACCCATATTGCACGAGTAGGACCTCCACTGCAGAGGTGGCATCTTGATTTTGCTCTAGGAAGATATCATTTTGTCAATATCATTTATTGGGCTAAGGAAGTTCCCCTTTGGTATTAATTTTCTATTACCCCATAACAAATCACCACACCTTTAGTGGCTCAAAACAACACACATCTATTCTCTCAATTTCCACAGGTCAGGAGTGTGGGCAGAGCCGCGTCACGTGCTCAGCCTCACAAGGATGCGATCATCATGTAGGCCAGGCTGTGGTCTCATGGGGGGGGCTCAACTGGGGAAGGCTCTATGCTCCAAGCTCATTCAGGTGGGTTGATGGAATCCACTTCCTTGCAGCTCTATGACTGAGAGCCCCGGCTACTTATTGGCTACTGGCTGCCCTCAGCTCCTAGAGGCCGCCCCCAGCTCCCTACCACATGACTCCAAGGGCAGTTCACAACATGTCTGCTTGATTCTTCAAAGTCAGCCGGACACTCTCTCCAGCTCACCAACATAGAGTCTTCTATAACAAAACCTAATGATGGGAATGACATCCCATCACCTTCGCCATATTCTCTTGGCTGGAAGCAAGTTGCAGGTCCCGCCCACACTCCAGGGAGAGGAGTATCCAAACGGTGATTGCACCCCACCTTCTATGCTTACTTTGCTCAGTGTTTTTTTTAACTAATCAATGTTGCATTTAATTAATCTTTTTAAAAATCTATTATTAAATGATTTTCTCCTTTGATCTGTTCATTCAGTGAATTTCATGACTTCTCTAATACTAGATAAATGTATTTTGGGGGATAAATCTAATTTGATTATGATGCCTCTCCCCCCCTCATCTATTTCTAGATTTGGTTTGATAATAGTATGTTTAGGAGGTTTGCATCTACAGTCATAAATACAACTGGTCTATAATTTTCCTTTCTTGTACTGTCCTTATCAGGTTGAGATATCAATACTATGCTAGCCTCACAAAATGAGTTGGGGAGTGGCCTTCTTTCTTTTTTTTTATTCTTTGGGGAATAAAAATTAGAATGATTTTGCTCTTCGAATATTTGGTAGAATTTGCTGGTAAAATAATCTGGGCTAGGTGTTTTCTTTGTGGAAAAATGTTTACTTATTTATTTGTTAATAATTTTGTGACTGTTCTATATTTTTCTTTTTATTTGAGTCAGTTTTGGTACGTAATCTTTTTCTAGGAATCTGTCTTTTTCATTTATTTCCTAATATTCTCCTATTTTTTTTTCTCAGTGATCATAGCATCATTCCTAATGTTATTTTGTATTTTCTCTCTCTCTCTTTTCCTGTCTCTTATTGTTCAATCCTGCTAGAAGTTTTTCAATTATTTTAATGTTTTCAGAGGATCAACTTTTGGCTTTTTATAAAACCTAATCTAGTGTATGTTTCTTTTTTATTTAATTAATTTCTGTTTGTCTCCATTTGTCTATTCTGCATTCTTTAAAATTGCATTCAAATCATTTTGAGATGTATTTCATTAAAATTCTATTTCATATTTAAAAAAATTTCCATTATGATTTATTCTTTGATTCATGAATTATTTATAAGTATGTTTCTTAATTTCTAAAATATCTAATATTTTGTTAAAAAAAATTTTTTTTTTTACTGATTTTTAGTATATATTGCATGGTAGTCAGAATGTTGTTTATGTGGTACCAGTGCTTTAAAATTTGTTGAACTGGCTTTATGTATGGCCCATTAAGTGATCAATTTTCATTAATGTTCTGTGTAGTTGGAAAAAGTCTGTACTATATATAGATTTTTGTGATTATTAATTATGCCATTCAAATTTTCTGTCTTTTCGTATTTCTTTTTGTCTGTTTGATCTTAATCAGAGGGATGTGTTAAAATGTCCTACTATGATTGTGGTTTTGTCTTTGTTTTGCTGTAGTTTCATAAATGTTTTATGTATTTTGAGGCCAAGTGATTAAATGTATTATGTAAATTTAGAATTGTTATATTTTCTTGGTGAACTCAGTGTTTTTTATATTAAAATCTATTTTCCCCCTGATATTTATGTAGCTACACACACTTTCTTTTGGTTAGAATATACTTGGTGTATCTTTTTAAAATTTGCACTTCCCATTTTTCTTTATCTTCGTTTTAGCTGTGTCTCTTCTAGTTAGCACTTATTTGGCTAATTTAAAACAGTCCGACAATTCTTTTATTTTGCCTAGAGCATTTAGTCCATTATTTTCATTGTGATTGCAAAAATATTTTGATATATTGATTCTATTATTTTGTCCTTTTAATTTTTCCACATTTTTTGTTTTCTTTCTCCTTTGGAAATGATTTTTTTTCCTCTCAGTTTTTCAACTTCTACTAGTTTGGAAGTTATAGACTGTATTTCAATTATGTTATTGATGACTTCATAATTGTAATTATCAAACTCTGAAGTTCTCCATACTCACCGTCCTTCCAAACCTTCCCAAATCACTTATTCCATTCACCACCCCCACCTGGCTGATAGATCATTGCATCTTCAGCCTCTTGTAAAAACCATTTGGTTCACTTAACAGAATCTCATTCTGTGGTTCTTTACTTCCTCCATCACCCGTCTACCTTGGAGATCAAGATGCACGTGAGAGTCAGTGTTGACACTCCCAATTTTCTTGTCATCCTATCTGATTTTTGTGTTTTAAACTTTTCAGTGTCAGAACTGTTTGATAGTTTTCATTCTGGCTACTCCGCTGGGAAACCAGGTATGTGTACAGAGGTTTGGTTCTTCTCCATCAGGACTGCTTATGTTGGGTGTGGCGGAAAATGCACCTCCAAAATGGCTTCACCATAAAGCGAAGTTAGTGGCTCAGGTAATTAGAAGATTCAGTGGCCCCGAGGTTGTCACCAAGGTCCCTATTTCTCACCTCTGTTTTCTGTCTTGGCTTCACCCTCATGGTCAGCATGGTAACCCCCGTCAAACCCTACCACCCTCTCCCCTCATGAAACAAAACGGTCACCTCGGTTCCTGACAAAATCCTTACTTTACACCACACCTTCCTGGGGAAGACGGTCTTTTCTGGTAGCTGCTACCCAAGCCCTGGGCTCTGGGATTCCTGTGCTCGTGTGTAGCCTGATTTGGACCAGGTGCATACCATTTGGCCAGGGCGATGAGGTGCTCTAATTGGCTTAAGGCTGCCCCAGCATGGGTTTGCAAGTAGGATTAATCCCACCCAAATGCAGAGTGGAGATGGGGGCAGGGTGAATTCACCAAATTTAAATCCACGTGCTGTTGGCTGGGGTATTGAGGAAACGGGTGCTGCAGATGGAATGAGTCAGTGTCCTCGGCAGCTTTCTCTCATCATATTCCCAAAGCGAGAACCGAGGATGTCAGCTCCTCTTATGGGTGTTCAGGCAATGCCAGGTGGTCATTTTCTCCTTGGAACCCACACTAAACAGGGTCCTAGGTTCCCACATTTGTGAGTCAAGTAAACATTGCCTTGTCATGCTTAGAAAAAAGAAAAAAAATTCTCTAGGAAACCCTACGTATAAATCCGTTAGGATTCCTGAAGTCTGGAGTTCAGGCTGAGCTATGTATCTACCTTCTCATTGCCAGAGGTGGGAGGTGAGGAGGGTGTTGGAAGAAAGGGCAATTGAATCACGGTGCTTAGGAGCTCCCAGCACACCTGACACTTCCCGGGATGAGTGAGTGGGGTGTGGGTGCCCCGCGGCTGTACGTATTCTCTCTTGAGAAATGCTTGATTGCTTTAAGTGATACCCCACTGCTGGAAGTAGGAGGCAGAACCGATTTGGAAAGCAGCTCTACTTAAGAGGAGATTGCCCGTAGGCAGCGCTAACAGACTGCATTTGTTTCCCTCCTTTGGGTTTCCAGGGGACAGGACTGCATTGTAAGAGAGGCTATCAAGGGGGACTCATCCCCTCAAAAAATATAAAGTGAAAATTTCAAATTCATGCTACAAAAAAAAGAGATGAAGCTAATTTTGGCTAATCGTCATGTGTTATTTGCAGTAGTGATTGAAATAAAGATTAATAACCTTGACCACCATTAGCATAATCCACTCTGATACCGGGTATAAAATTGCATCATTTTAATAATCTAATTTAATGTTCCCTAACCAGTGGGGTTTTTTTTGTAGATTTGCAAGTATTAGCTCTCAAATCTTGAAACTAAAGGCAGATACATTTGAAAATGATCCACGCCCCTGGAATATAAAATACACAATGAATTCATTGAACGGGTCACAATATGCATCTTTGTTTTCAGTGAGAAATTGATAATGTGGGGGGGGGGGTGTGAGAGAGAACATGTGCGTATGTGGGAAGCAGGGCCTTCTATTCTCTAACATTTGCAAAATCGATAACGAATTGTGGAGATGAATCTCGGAGGAACACAAGGCCCTGGGCCTTGGCTTTCCACACCAGCACACAAGGATTCTCAGCACGGTGTGGCAACGCCCCAGTCCAGCTTCTGCCCTAATTCCCTGTCTGATTTTGGGGAAATCACTTTTCTTGGCATCCCATTTCCTGTGTGGAAGGAAGGTAAGAGACATGACTTAGGGACAGGCCTTTTCCCGGAAGCCCGGGGAATCTTCCAGTCCCTTGGGTGGCTGTAATTCTGTCTGACCTGCAGGGGGCAGCCTTACTCAGAGGGTGGGGAATGCAGTGGACTTGTCCAATTCAGCAAACAGAGCCCACCTTTGAGTTCTAAAGTCCTGTTTTTCCAGCTTTCCCAGCTAAGCAGAATGTAGTAATGGGTCAAGTTCTCTTTAATATAGAAGACATGGTATTTAATGGTTAAATATAGTTAGGAAAAGGTTGGTGCGTGTAGCCTGGCAGGCTACCTTAACTGTTTTTGTGTTAGGTGCAGTGAGACACCTGCTCGCAAGGGTATTTTTAATCTTAACCTTTTTTTGCCTAATGAAAAGTGTCTGGAGAGCCCTCCCCCATCCTTGCCCAGAGCAGAGGCCAAAGAAAGACGTTAAGCCCAGACAGACCCTGTGCCAGGGGAAAACAGGAAGCTGCAGCGGCGAGGCAGAGGAATACTGAGTGAATAAATAACCTGGCAGCATCGTTTGCCAATATGTGTGGTGCCTGAATGCAAATGAGCGCAGGCTCATGGGTGCAGAACTGAAAAGAAACGAGGGCATAGCACTTCAACCAAACCACCATCTTTCTAAAGAGCTTGTCTCCCATACTTCCTTCTCCATCACTCCTTGCCCACTCAGGGGAAGGGCCCTGAGTTGACTCAGGAGATGGGCCCTGGGGAGAGTAGAGGTTTTGGGGAGCACTGACCTCAGCAAGGTCTGGATCAGTGCTCAATTTTTGGGTGCCCCTTAGAACCCACCGGGGCGAGGGGCGCGGCTTCAGGAAAGTGCCCAGATGCCACTCAGGCTGCCTTCTAACCTCCAGGGGTTGGGGACACTGGCTTGGGCGTTTTCAAAACCTTCTAGTGTGATTCTAGTGTGAAGGAAAGACGGAGCACCTTTGCTCCAATAAATGGAATGATTAGTATTTAACTGCCTGATCCTTTATTTGCACATAGCTGCAAGCTTGCCTTATCACACGCCGTGTGTCTATATATTCTCGTTGATGCACAGCCGCTCACCTTACAAACGGTTCTCACTTTCTTTCCAGGTTGTTAAAACTGGGGTGGGTGCTAAACACACTCGTGTGTCTGCGTGTTGGCACTGCCATCAGCACCAGGGTAATCCTGGCCTTGCTCAAAGAGGTGACTTTCCCCTGGGGCCTCAATTTCCAGTCTAAATTAAGATTTCCTCCTTAAGAAAAACTCCTGTTTTCACAACTGCAGACATAGGGAAGGAAAAAAGATCAAATTAAAGGAAACCAGCCGCTTGCATTTTTAGCTTTTGGTTAGAGTCAGTTCCCTTCTTGTTTTTATTTAATGCCATCATATCGTATCAGCATTTGCTAGAACATGTTTAAAATGCCCTTTCTCTTCAGCCGCAATTCTAGAGGAAGTGGCGAAGGCCGCAGGCTCAGCCCGCCCTCGAGGGCACACTCCCACCCTTAGCACAGAGAAGCTGCCACCCAGACCTCCAAACCTGCAGGCCAGCCCACCACCCACATCCCAAACACCCCAAACCTGGGGCCCGACCACACGTGGTCAACACACATTCTCGGTCTTATTCAAAGGTGGCCAGCAATAGAGTTTGAGCCACCTCGGACTCCCAAAAGGCACGGAGAAATCCTAGGCTGGTTTTTCAGTTTAACTCCTGACTGAGGCGAGTCACTCACTGCTGGGTTTTCTCCAGCTCAATTTTCCTGTTTGAATAATGGGAATGATATTGTCACCCCCATCGCCCCCTTCCCAGGGTGACAACTAACTTACTGGTAGCTGAGGTCCCTGGATGAAAGGTATTGTTTGTTAGTACAAAGTGTTATTATTGAGTGATGACTGAGTTGGTGAGTGTACCCATTCATAAGGAACTTTTGGAAGAGAGCTCGGAGGAATGGACAGCAGCAGAAATGTAACTAGATATATTTTTGAAAATATTTTTTTCAGGTCTTGCTAATTTAGAACAAGTCCCAAAATAGTAGCTACTGTTTCCGAAAGCACCTAAGTTACATTATTCTTCACATTATTTTTTTTTTGTCTACAGCTACAGGCAAATTCTTGGGGAAAGGTGAGGGCCTGGGGTTTTCAGTTTGGGGAACTGGGTGTCCCTTCCCCTGGCTCCAGCCCTTCTTGGTCCTGAACATGGCTGCTGCTGTGGGGACAGCTGGAGGGACCTGGCGTCCTTTAGGTCCCCTCTGACAGTGTGCAGTGTCTCTTCTGATTGACACCGTGAACTCCGGAGCACTACCCCTCTGGCCCGGCCCTGGCTGTCGTGTGGGTGTCACCACTTGGGCAGGGAGCCTGAGAGGAGTGACAGTTGGTTTAAAGAGGCAACATGCCTCTTTGAGCTCACAAGCAGAGTGCCGTGAACTTGGCAACTGTTCTTGGAGCCGTGGGGGCTGCTAGCCAGAGAGGTTGGTCCCTTACGAGCTGCAGGGGAGAAAGAGAAGCCCTTTGGCTAAGGTAGAGAGGGCGATTGATAACAGCAGGTGATGGGATTATTGTAGACAGTTCCCTAGGCCCCCCAGCCAGCCTTCTGAGACAGGTTTCCGTCTGGTTCAGGGAAGAGGACTTCCCACCTTTCCTTCTGTGTGGTTAGGGCGGATCTAAGCCCTATCCCCTTGAATTCAGCCTGCCTCTTGCCACCAAAACCAAGCACGGCGTGTAAAGGCCAGGCCCTGCGTCATGTATGAAGAGAACTGGTCACTAGATTGGCTGAACCAGATCTCTGCTGTTGCATTATGGGGGCCACAAAAATGGATTATAATGGAATTAGCAAATCACTGTCCCCACTCCCGCCGAGGGAAAGCCAAGTTGCTGAAACAGAAAAATGTTTTCCAAAGGAAAAAAAAGCAGTTTCCTCTTTGGTGACCTGAGAAAGTGTACCACAACTCAAAAAAAAAAAGAAAAAGTGTCTCACCATTCAAAACCTTCAGGCACTTGACTTTTTTTTTTTTTTAATATCCTTTACCTTTTTAATAAAAAGTAAAAAACAAACAAAAAAATAACATCAATGTCCTGAATAGAACCTCTCTATGTAAAGGTCTCACTAAACAAATAAACATAGGACCAGACGAGAGAAATGGAGCTGCAGATAGCAATATAATATACTATGAAGCGTTTATATATGTATGTATATATTATATATGAATGTGCAGGTATGTGTGTGCACCTATGTATAAATATGTAAATATTTGCCTACATACGTCACACACACACATATATTTATACTGACCTCTTTAGATTGAAGTCCAAGGCACTTTTTACAATGAACAGGTTAAAGCCATTAATTTAGGACATAACTGTTTCTGGGTACATATCGATTTATGGCATCAGTATCACAGTTCACATCTTTTCCTTGCCCGCCTCGGAGTGTCTCCGGTTGGTGTAACGAATAAGAGTATCGGTGTTAAGACGAGGTTATGGATGTTTCTAGATGGTTGAGCGCACTCTTCTGCTATTTTCCTCTAGGGAGGAGCGTTCCCACCCGTGGGATGCTGAGTTTCCCACGGAAGGGGCGCTATTTCTATACTATGCTGAGCAGACAGACATCCAGGTGGCTTTCTGAGGGACCTGCCCTGAGGGGCCACCTGATAGGCTGATGGCCCTGCCAGCACTGACTGAAATGAGAAACCTAAGGAGCTTTGAGGTGCTTCAAGGCTATAAAGGGAGCGTTTTAAAAAAATCAGACTGGAGAAAAGATTCGAGTGGCATTTTCAGGTGCATTTGTTTTTACCCTTATGATCACTCGGGACCTTTACTTCATCCAATAATGCTGCAAATGAGGGTCCAGGAAGAAAAGGCTTAATTGTCTGATTATTAATGATGTCGGTTACCACTTAGCAGTGTGGTGAGGCCAGTGTTTCTCAATATTTAACGTGTATACAGGTCACCGGGGGATCTTGTTAAAAGGCCGAATTTGATTATGTAGGTCAGGTGTGGGGCCTGAGATTCTGCCTTTCTAACAATTTCCCAGGTGACGCTAATGCTGTTTGGTCTGTGGACCACACTTTGAGTAGCAAGGGTTAGCGTGTAGCCATAAGCCCGAATGATTGTCAAGATGTCTGCTTTCCCCACATCAGGAATTTGTACTGGTTTCCTTGATCTAGATTAAGTAAAGACTTGGGGGGGGGCGGGGAGGGAATCAGAATATATTCACTCTATAAAAGTCTTAGCCTGAGAAGTGCTAGAAGGGAAAGCAAAGAAGACAGCTTTGTATTTAGTCGCAAGAAAATATAAAGAGACAAATCAATTACCACCAGCACGTTCATCCGTCAATTATCAAATTGAGAAGAAGCTGGTTTCCATCACCCCGTGAAGGAGCAGCCTGCAAAGCACAGGTGCCCCGGGGTTCTGATGGCTTGGCTGGAGCTCAGCCTAACACCTAATGACTTGTAACTGAGGAGCCGTGCAGACACGGAGACAGTCCAGCTCCAAGAGGATGAATGGGTGTGAGAGTTCCGTGTCAGCGGCCATGCAGGCCACACGGAGCCGGGCAGTGAGGTATTTGTCCTTCGGACGGACGGCATGGATGACAAATCTCATCCAAGCCCAAGCCTTATCTACATTTAAGCTCAACTACAGGAGAGTTTGAGGAGGTTCCAGCTTTGTTCCCAGGAGCAAAGCTGTTGTTTGGCACTCTCAGTTACCTGTGTGGGTTTTCAGTCTGTGACGGGGAGAGACGCGCTTGCTCAGGGAAGCCTACCTTGATGCTACTTGGTGGCACCTGTAGGATACTGTCCCCAGTACAAGTCAGGGTCCTCCGCGGGGGCAGGCCCATTGCTTCTAGAAAGCCTGTTCCGTAACCAACACATCCTGTTTTTATCTAGTTCCTCGGTCACTCAGAGGAGGGAAGTGAGAAATTCGACTTGTACGTCTTAACTGCTGCATCAGAGGAGGAGGGCGATGGACGTCATAGTTGCTTAAGTAAATTGTCCACAATTTTGCCAAGAAAGGAAAACACCTGCCTGAACTCTGTCTTTCCTCCTAGCTAGAGTAAACTAGCAGAAAAAGGAAGCCTGGCTCCCTGTGGGGTCATCCTGTGCACATCCTGCCCTCCCCTCCCCCACCCCCTTAGGAGCTGTGCTCCGCCTTACTGCCTTGTCGGGGACAAACTTGTGGAGACCTCACTCGCTCCAGGGTCCAGCCAACTCAGACAGGGACGTCCACACCCTGGGTTCTCACCAGGCCTGGGGCAGGTGGACTTCCAATACAGGTTTTACTCTGACATAGAAACACATAGGCCTAGATTTGGGAGTCTTCCGTGTCACAGCAGAACGAGACTCTTCCTTGAGCCCAATTCTGACGTTGCCAAAGGGAAAAGCTGGTTGGCTTAGTTTGAGACATACGATTTATGTAACGGGGCCTTTGAATTTGTATAGAAAGAGCCTGTACTTTTATTGAACCGGCTTTGCACAGCTCCTAAAGGAGTGATGGCTTTTAAAAATCTCTTCTGGAATGGCTTGATAGAATTTAGGGCAGAACTGTTCTCTTCTAAGCTTGGAATAATGCTCTTCTGTCTCTAAGAGTCAGGTCTTGGAGAATTAGAATATGGCAGTTCTGTCGGCTGAGGACCCTCAGTCTAGGGGTCAGGCAGTCGCTAGCACTGATGTGTACTCAGAAACAGTCATGGAGAGAGCAGGCTGACACTGGACCTGCTAAAGACTAGTTGGATACAAAATGTTAATTGAAAGTAGTTACAATATATTTTGTAATATAGCAATATATTTCATATTTAAAATAAACTGTTATGCTTTCTCCTATCATTAAAAAGTAGCAAGCAGTACAGAGGCAAGATGCAAATTCGTGTTGAAGCTCATCTGATTCTGAATATAAACACGTCAGTTTCTGAGTTTGCCATGAAAGCGTTTCCTCCATCGACATCCTGTCACTCTCTTTCGGTGTTCGCTTGTGGTCAGCGCAGAATGAGAAGCTGGGACCAAAACTGAGTCGCTGTGCCCTTAAAACATGTGTCTGATGAAGGTGGACCGGTCCTGGTTGAGATTCAAAAACTGCAACAATGTGACACAGTTAGAGGATGTCCTTTATTTCCTGTTCTTCTGAGAATCTGGATATTGGCTGTTCCAATCAGATTCCTATTTGATTTGTCACTGATTTAAAAAAAATTTTTTGGCTATAAATTCAGCATCTCTTTGGGATCCTAACTTCAGGTTGGTGTTGAATTTTGTGCTTTTCCTCCACCAGCTTGGTCGGTCACCACGTCTCTCGTTTATTTCCGCACATGGTCCCAGCCATGGTCCCGGCGTAAGATGACAGCTTCCAGAATGCATTTCTCAGGTGTGTAAACAAGTGTCGCAGGGCACTTGGCACCTAGATTGGAGGTCATACGTTGAAGATTTAACAATGGTTTTGTTCAGAGGGAACTCCAGTTCAGGTTGGGGGGAGAAGGGGTGCTTCCAGTAATGGTGTAAGAAAAAAAGATCACAGTTATATTTTTCTCAATCTGTATATATGTATATGCCATTGCACTGAGTACTTTCTACTAAGCTTCGGTCTAGGTCAGTAAAAAAAAAATCTACATATTACTTGTCTGGGAGGCATTTGCGTTAATTTCTATTCATGCAGCCTGGTACAAGCTTCGGGATGAAGGCCACTCACCTATGTCTACAGTGGAGGCAGTTAACACTGCTTTCCCCATAGCACACCTTTTCAGTGGTATCGGTGGTCCCCACAGGGTTACTTTGGCGGCAGTAGGGAAGAAAGGGTCCCTATCTAGGGTATCCTCCAGCTGTCTAACTATAGAGGGGAGAAGGAGGGAGGGGCGGTCCGGGTCTACCAGGAAACCACCGGGTAGCTGTCTAAGGTACTGAAACCGATCACGGCAGCGTCCACAAGGACCCCAAAATCACCACTAATCAATCCTAAGCACATGGGACGTAGGGTGGCTGTAGAGAACTGGGGACATGGTTTAGGATTGAAAAGCAGTAACGTAAAGAGAGGAGTAGCCCACTGGTAGCGCAATGAGCATGCTGTCAGCTGTGGTGCTGTGATGGCAGTTGCAGTGTTGTTCTGGGATGGAACACTGATTCTCAGTTTGGGGTGCTCTGAAGAGGAGAGAGGTCCTGGAACGAGGTGCTCATTCCGTCTTTCTCCCTGCTCACCTCAGTACCTGGTTGATATATAACAATTACTTTTTGGTAACTACGGATTTGCATCCAGCTGCCACGCCAAAGTGTGGGCTAGTCATAGCCGGTCTGGGTTGCCGTTGATGACAACAGTGATTCCATTTTTCTAAACCTATTGAATACTTTGTACTTAAGAATATTAACTGTTATCTTCATCTTAAGTACAGGTAAACTGAGGTATGAGGTGGTTATACTAATTGGCCAAAGATGGGGGTGGTGGGGGGGTCCAGTGTTACAGTTTTATTTATTCTGATTCTGAATCTCTAGCTTTTGTCTTTTCCACAATTACTGATTCGCAAGGAAATTACTGAAAATCTAAGGGAGGAATCCTCAAATATACTCACATCATTATTTCCTCCTCACTGTTCCTTCGTGTCCTTAAATAAGTGACAATGGCTTGCACTCACTCAGCACTTTAGGATTTACTGGGACATGCATTTTTCCGCAGCTCCTAAGTTACGAGATTATTGTTCCACCACTGGTCCCTGCTAAGGTCAGATGGTAGTGGTGACTCGGGGCCTTTCCCCTCTTGTTCTTTTGGGTTCTATTAAGCATTTCTAGAGACAATGAATTCGTGAAGTTACATATTATGAGGATGGCAAGAGCAGTCCATAGATACTTTATGACAACTTATTCACAATGATCACACATATGTGGCCTTCAAGCCAAGAGTGATTTTTTATTTGGACTTCAATCTAAGGAGGGGAGAGCCCCTAGTCTGGTATAATTTACCAACTGATGCTATGTCCTGAACTTCCACTGAAATCAGTGGTCTTAAAGTATCACAGTACATACCTGCCTTTACAGTACATGAGGCTATATGGCTTAAGCGATGAGGGGTGGCCCTGCATTGTTAATTCAACTGTCTAGACGTTTTGGGGGAACATTAGAGTACTTGACCTGTCACTATGTTATCGGAAAGGTTATCGCAGGGGCTCTGTCACTGGGTCAGCCTTCCAGGAGTGGGCAGAACTCAATCAGTTCAGGATTGAAATGAGGTGATTGTAATTCATAGTGTTTACACACAGCCAATTTCTTGGGTAGATAATCCAACCTCCTCCACCATCAAACCTGAAAGTAAGGAACAAGAAGGCATAGCACGAGAGTCCACCTGCCCCTCTCCCATCTGACTGTGATGCTGAGGCTGTCGGAGGGACAGCTGGGTGAGCCACACCCCAGGCAACCGAGACCTAGGTCATCAAAGGTTGATTGTACTTGCAGAACGGGTAACTTCCCATTACACAAAGCTGAATTCCTAGCACAGAGAAGCAGCCTTCCAGTTACCATTGCAGGATCAATATTCAACATGCAGATACGATCACTTTGGGGGAGAAAGATGAAGTCTTCTTTAGCCAAGGACAAAAGCATACATAGCTATTGCACTACCAATAAGTCAAGTCGAGCTGCAAATGCCCATGTGTTTCTAGGATGCCAGTGGCTACTGGACACGACTCCAGTCACTCCCTTTGCTAGTGTCGCTGGCTTGGTCTTTGGGGCTTTCCTAAGGGTACAGCATTAACGACGGGTTCAAGAATTATCCACAGACTGGGAGGGATCAGTGATAGTCTGTGCCCACTTTGGGGCAGGGGAGTGGCAGTGGAATATTTCATGTCATTTACTTGAAATGAAAAGGCAATCACGCTGTCACAGCAGAATGGAAAGTGCAAATAGGAATTCATAGCTGAGGGCCACGGGTTAAATGATCAGGATGGGCACACTCAGCCTGACCCGTCAGTGGTCTTCACTTTGTGAAATGGAACCGATGCCACAAAGATACTGCATGGTTATTTCATCTGTTTCTAGGTTCAGCCGGACTGTCATTGAAAACAGGAGCACCATTCTCGGGGCATAGAAAAGGAGAGGGACTTTTCAGCTGATCAATAGTTAAAAGAACCAGTTAAAAAAAAAAAAAGCCAACAGCAAGTGCAGCCTCTGTGGTATGCAAAACCACTAATGAAAATTTTCAAAGGAGTCGTCAAAACAAAGGTGAGGCCTTTAGAAGAACAGCACAGCAATAAAAAGAGATAAAAGAAGAAGTTTAGCAGGAGACCTGATCTCCTTGAAAGAATGGCCTTAGTTCTGGGGTTGTCTACGTTTTACCGATTCCTTCGTCCTTAGAAGACGAGGCTCAGGGCTGCAGAAGGAAAATCTTCACAGCTCAACATTGTCTTTGGAATGGTGGCATGTCCTGTGCAAAGGGAAGCCACCAGGGCACCCCTACACACATAGCACCCTGGTGCTCCACCCTCAACAGATGAAATACTCCATGCAGGGTCCTTTAACTCCCAGGAGCACAATTCAAAGAACTCAGAATGAGAAAGGGGTGACTAGCACAGTGGCTTTTACATCGTAAATGTTGGGTGTGGTTAGGTGATGGAGCAATGAGAAAAAGTTTGCAGCCACAGGCCCTCTGCCCTCAACGCCTGTTACTACCCTGGACCTTGATGGTTCTGATGTCTCTTGGAGTTTGAGATATATTAGAATAGTTTTTGCACCAAGATGAACACGGCATGGTAGGATCAGGCTGCCGACAAACCCGTGCCCTCTTTCCTGACGCGCAAGTTTCCCTAAGGCTGCCTTGATTCCCATCATCTGGCTGGTCAGGTAGAAGGGACCCCCTGGGCCACTCACCATCACTTCTCTTTCCAGCTCAGCAGCCCTCAGGTCAGGCACTTGACCCCTTTGCACTCCTAACATCTGGCCCTGGAAACCTGTGGCTGGATAAATCTAGCTGAGCCAATCCCCGGACAAGTTCTATTTGCTCAGGTGTCATTGAGTTGCACCTCTCTGTGCACCTGTGTGCACAGACCCTGTCCCCCTTCCCTCACTACACACACCTGGTCACGTGCTCCATTGGGTCTAAGAAGAAAACCCTGCAAAGCTGGTTTTTTTTTAGAAGGCTGCCTATCCTTCTCCAGGATGCCAACAATTTTAGCTTGGCATTCGTCTCAAACCAAGCGGGCACGGGGCACATCCAGGGCAAAACAACCTGCATTGTGGTTGAGGGACCTGTGCTTTCCGTGACACTCAGAATGCGGCCAACACTAGCTAACTCCCCAAACTGAAAGCACCCACGGCCTCAACACACAATTAAAGGGTGCCTACCGTGTGCAGGGTAAGGTACCAGCTCCCTTTTTAGTTGGGTCAAGTTCAAACAAGAAGAGACCTGGGTTGAATGTGTGTGTGTATGTGTGTGTGCACATGTGCACACTTGCAAACACACAGGGTTATATGGATATTAATATTGTATGAAAAATCTGGCTTTTTATTTTCTTGTCCCCCCTCTCCCCACTCCCAACCGGTCTAAATTGGGTTTTATGGTTGTATAAGGTATAGCAGGAAAGAATGTCTGTTTTGGCAAGTTGTGGGCAACTCTCTTTTCCTTTTGTCATCCAGGAGCTTCCTTAGACGAAAGGAAAAGAGAGAGGTGGGCTCCAGGCCCTGGGTGGTGAGAAGCCCACCCACCCGGGCCTGACACGCCCCTCCCCCAGTGGGACCCTCCCCCCCGGGCGGTTCACTGTTGGCTCTGTCAGTGCATCTGACCCCTCACCCACCATGTGAACACCTGAGATTGAGTGTGGACTTGTTCTCCACCAACTCCGCAGCCAGGCCCCGCCACAGGCGTCACTTCCTGTCATCTCTGCTTCCCGCTCCCAAGTAGAGGCACCTGAACAGAGATTAGATTTCTGGTTTCAAGGCATATCGAACCAAGCACGCCACGTGAGCACGAGTTGGTGAGTTAGCTCGGTCTCGCTTCTTCACGTTCCCTGATCTCCATGTTTCTTGATGGCAACGTGACCAGGAGAGAGTTGCTTTGCATCTTAAGACCTATGGGCGATGCTTCTGCAGTGGGGAGGTTTCTTTAGCAACTGCTTGAGCTTGTGTATGGGGTCGGGAAGGAGGTGGAGCTGACCCCGATCGGGCTGTCGGAGAGTGGGGTGCGGGTGTTGCCCATGGCCGTGCTGACGCCGCGGGCCTCGGCGATGGCGGACAGGAGCTGCTGCTGCTGCTGGCGTAGGGTGTCCACCAGCAGCAGAGGCAGGGAGTTCAGGCTGGCGCTGACGTGCTCCAGCTTAGACTCCAGGCCGCCGATCTGCTTCTCCAGGTCCTCGCTCCGATCGTTGAGTTCTGTGATTAAGTCATACATGACATTCTGCATCTGTGTGAAGAGGCAGAGGGACGAGAGACGGGGAGAGGACAGGTCACTATGGAGGGGTCTGCAGTGAGAAAGACGGAAAGCCCCTCCACGTGACAACAGGAGCAGCCTCCACACCGGCTGTGACTGATGTGGCCGAGGGAGGGGAGGCGGCTGACTTTTCTGGAGACGTGGAGACTTAGGGGGCACAGCGGCTTGAGGGTTTCTTTCCCCCCTCATGACAAGAGTAATGCATATTAGTTATAAAAAGATATCTGAGGGCCGGCTGAGTGGCTCAGGTGGTTAAGAGCTCTCTCAAAGGTTTGCGCTCTGAGCAACAGGGGTTCAATTCCTAGCCCGAGCTGAGCCGCCGCTGAGCTGCCAACAGGTGGCAGGATGGCTCAGCTAAAAAAAAAGAAGAGAGATATCTGAAAATAAGTATAATGGGAAACCAGCGGCACTTTTTCTTAAGCAGAGTGAGTCTCCTGTTCTTCCCACACCCGGCCTCTCAGCTTACACGGGGCTGGTCCCTGAGGTTATAGAGAAGGCACCGTGGTGGGGCGTGGACCATGCAACAGACTCCTAACTGCTGAGCCAGGGTTCAAGGGCAAGTGTACAGCTCACTAGCCAGCATGCCCTCCCTCAGGCCGCTTAACTTCTCGGGACCTTGGTTTCCTTATAAATTAGAAGTTAGTAACAACTACACACGCTTAGGAAGCTATGGTCCCTGTGCCCGTTTTCAATGCACAGTGTACAACCCGACTCAGTCCTGGGGCCTGGGCCTCAGTGAAAGCGAGCTGCCCCCCTGAGGGGACGCCCGGCCCGGCCAATGAAAAGGTACATCGCCTCAGCCTGAGACGTCCCCATGGGCCAGTCAACCTCCAGGACTCCCGTGCGTTCGGCCGAGGCCTTTGTCGATTGATCGGATCACAGCTCAAACTCTCCCTCTGCCCCTTCCTGCCTCCCTGACTTCCTGACAGGTGTCCCCAATAAACCTCCTGTGCTCTGTGCTGTCCCCCATGTGGCCCAGGGACCCACCCAATCACCAGTGCTGCCCCACAGATCTCATGTCTGAAAGCCTTGCCCTCTCAGTGATGCCTCTGTGGACACCTCGCTCAATACTGCACTGTCCCCACCCCCACTGCGAGCCGGCCAGCCCTGCCCGGCTTTTTCCTGTCTTCCCTACCGCCTTCTAACGCACCAGTTGAACTGCTGTTCCTTCTGCTTCTATCACTGTCTGTTGTCGTCAGCCAGAAGGAGAGCTCCTCCAGGGAGGGACGTCTGCCTGTTGGGCCCACTGATGTGTCCCAGGGGCCTAAAACAGCATCTGGCACATAGGAGATGCTCAACTAACATTTTCTGATGGACAAATATACATAAATAAAGCAAGGGGGTCTGGTGCAGACGAGTCACGCTAAGAGATGCTGGTAGAGCAAATGACTGCAGACAGTGCTGGCACAGGTCAACACCACCGCCCGCCATCCTCGGGCCAAGGTAGGAGGCTTACTGAGGGGGACGGACCTCTCGCACCACCGGTCATTTCCACAGGCCCAGAAGGTAGCTCAGTGTTTATCCCCAAGACCCGCATGGTGAAGGCACGCGGACTCCCTGGGGCCCAGCCAGGGCCTGGCTCTAGAGCAGGTGCTCAGTAAGCAGCCTTGTGAATGAACAGAAAAGAGGCCGTGAGGGCAGGAGAGCAAACCTGGGGCGTCTCCAGGGAACGGTGCATACAATAAAATTTAAAACGAATGAAATAAGCTTGACTTCAAGGGTTAAGTCCCAGCACCAGGTCAGAGAGGAGCTCATGGCAAGGCCGCCATTTTCCTCCCCACAGCGGCCCTTTGCTGGAGCTCCTCGTCCCCACGGGAGGCGTGCCTCCAATCCAGTGGTCCCCACCGAAACCGGGGTGTCACCCTCACATCTCGCCAAAGTCCTGCCCGCCCGTCCTATAAATGTGCCTCAAATCCATTTACTTGCAACTAAACTACTTCACTTCCAACCAGAACCATCCAACAGGCTGCAATGCACTCAACACACTTATGTCCCGTGGTTCTGACGCCATGCTTATCCAGCAACTTTCTGTTTATAATTTGGCTTCCCGGCCTGGTGTGGAGAGCCCTCATCTATGTGACAGCCACATCCCTCCTGCAAATTAGCGAAGGATATCAGACCCGGGAACGAAGGTTATGGGCGTGTTCACACTCACGTGAGTTCCTGCGGCTGCAGCGGTGGAGGGCCAGGCCGCCGGGTGCTTTGTGTCCCTCCCTTCCCCCTTCTCTCCCCCCACAGGTACTGTGGCTCTTGGGGCATCTGGTCATCTGCCAGCGACACCTTGATTCTATTTCACTTGAAATTTCAAGTTACTCCAGGAAGATGCAGACACCTTGGTGCCCCCAGGGGCCAAGGGAGTAGGAAATAAGGTGAGAGAGAAAAGAGGAGTAAAGGAAGGGGGGAAAATAGGACAAGCCAGAGAGGAGATGGGGGGAGGGGAGCTTGAAAATCAGCCACACCTTCCCAGCTGACCAGGTACCCCACAAGGACCTGACGGCCCCAAAGGCGCCATTGCAGACGTGGAATGATGGCCGCCCTTGCAGGAGCAGGACACTATCGGGGACGCCCCTGGAGGACAGGCTGACTTTGGACATGAAAGTGCTTCCGTCACGAATTAACATTCAGGAACCTCCTCAGGATGCTCCTTGGTCCCAGAATGTACAAAACCACAGATCTCCCAGACCGCAGGGGCACTCCGACCTCGGGCCCCCGGGTCTCCGCCCCCGCGCTGCCGGCCGCCACTTGCCCGACCTTGGGACACTCCCTTTGTTCCTGTGGATCTTGGGTTTCCTCATCTATAGTCATGATCAGAGCTACCATTTGCAAACCCTTGATAGTGTATAAAGCATTTTCAACAGACACCCTCTTATGTGATCACGTGAGCCTCAGACGCGAGGAATTATTTTTACATTTCAGTGGAAGAGATTGCTGGCAAATCAAGAACCCTGCCACCCTGCCTGTTCTCAGTGGAGCCTGCACTCAATATTTGGGGGGCCACATGCCATTCCCTTCATCTAGGGAGAACCAAAGGGCAGGGCTGGGACGGTGGGGAGCTGGGAGGACGAGGCACACAAGAACAGGGGGGAGAACACAGCATTAAGGACTCCCCTCTTCTGCTGCTTGGTGACAGGAGGCTGGGGGATGTGGGGACCATAGGGATTAGCTAAGCTGCTGCCAGGACCTCGAGTGAATCTCCTAGGAGGAAAAGATGGAGCCTGGACCTTCTGTCCAGGTCTCACACCACACGTGCCCTGCAGCCCTCCAGAAGCCCCCCGTTAACGTTAATGCTCGCCTCTGTACCCTTTCTTTCCAGCTACCTCCCAGGTTATGGATGGTTCAGTCCCCCACCACGTCCACATGAGCCTCCTTCCAAGTCTCTGAGGTTTTGGCTGCACCCAGTCTTATCTGTGCTTGGGCCCCATCTCTGTGAGAGGCGGTATAGGTGGCACTGCCGTGATGCGGGCATGAAAGTCTGGTTAGCCTGATATTCCCGGGAGAGCGTCAGCCATAGTGTATCCTGGCAGGCGAGAAGTGAGGCAGGAAACATTGCTACCTGTAGAAGAACTACCTTGGGGTATCTCGTTGGGCTATTCCTGCATCTCACAGGGTGGGTCCCCTGCCTTGTTAGCCCTCCAGGACCCTCTTCCTGGCCACAGTGGATTGGTCCAAGGGTGGACACGTGACCCAAACTAGCCAGTCATCTCATCTCTTCTGAGAGTTTAGAATGAAGACCAACAGGCAGCCAAAATGCGTCTTTGCCCGTGGCTAGAACCAGCACCTCCCTCTCTGGGTAGGGGCTGCCCTGGTCTGCAGTAGGTGGAGGAGATGGGACGCATAGGGAGTCATAGAAAGCTGGGGTGGGGTGGGGGGAGAGTGAGGGTGAGAAAAGGGGAGAGAGTTGAAGCAGGAATTGATCAGAAGGAGAGACGGTGAGAGGGTGCTGCCTGGGTGAGAGGGCTTCCCGGGTCTGGTTCTAGTTGGTTCCTTCCTGAAGCCTGATCACGTGCCTACTCTGAGGCTCTGCCTGCAATGAGACTGGCTGGGATCCTACGAATAAATGCCTCCATTTTTAAACTGAGTCCCTGTGGGTTTCTGGTACTGGACACACTGAAGACGCCAAGGGGTTCCCTCCTGCACTCCAGCGTTCCCCGCGCATGCCCCCTCCTCCAGGCTCTCAGGAGCCCTCACTCCTCCTCAGCACCCCCTCCAAAGGCACATGGGCCTGTGGCTTCTCCCCAGCAAGCCACACAGTCCCTGATTGGAGGTCCCCCCACCCCTGGCTCGGGAGGCCCTTTCTTTGGCTTGATCCCTTCACTAAACAAGTCGCTTGCACGTGTGTGGCCCAACACCCGACAATTTCTCTGATTACACCCTCTTTTCAAAGGGTGTTTAATTTGCCTGAGGGAGTTTCTCTTGCTTACCCAGGGAACATGTGCCGTTAGGATAATTGACATCTGCTGGGACGTTCTGCCAGCCTGGCCCTGGGCTGTACACTTGATACACAATTTCTATGGAGAGGCAGTGAGTTGAAGGGGCAGAGGGGGGGCAACCCTATCTTCAATGGCGCCTACACTCAGCTCGGCAGGCACCACAGACTCCGATTCCCTCGCTTCTGTGATTTGCAAAAGGAGCGAGTTTCCTTCTAGTTTTTACAGCAATTCAGTGCCAGAGCCACAGAACGAGTGCGATATCTAGCTCTGGGGCTTTCAAAGGGAGGGGGGCAGGGCTCTCAGTTTTTGGCATCTTCATGTCCATCTGCCTCTTGAGAAGTAAAGAAATGCACCCCAACACCAATCTGGGGCCAGGAAAGCTGGATTATAAGGAAAATGAAGGGCCAAGTATAACAGCAAACTGGGAGGATCTTCCCAGGTGCGACCTTGGCAGCATCACTGCCCCCATCACCAGTCGGTCCCCCTGTGTAAACTCAAGCTTGTCTTAGGAGCCCTCAACACACAGCTAAGAAAGCGACACGCTGAAAAGATTTAGTAGGGCGGTGAGTTAATTCCAAGCAAAGACAAACTCAAGCGATTGAATTTAAGAAAGAAATGCCAGGTTATAAAAGACACACTAGGAGACCGCAACCGTCAAGAACTTGAACCTAGATCGTTTTTTAACCAAGGGGGGATTGTTCTTTGTTTCCTTTATCTTGCCCTGTGCACTTGGCACCTGGCCCGTCCTCACAGCCACACCTGAGCAGTCTACATGCCAGCGTCTGAGATCTCTTTAGGAGGTTTGCAGATTTTTTTCACTCACCTTGGAAAGGTCCACCAGGGTGTTGGCTTGGTCGCTTAGCTTCCTCTGCTCCATCTTGACACTCCTCAGTCTGTGGGAAAGACTTGTCACAGCCATGCTCTCCAAGTGCGCGCTAAGGTTCAGCCCGCAAGCAGATTGCACACTCCCATCAGCTCATCTGGTTTGGGAACCCAGTATGGGGACAACTGACCAGAATCAAGGGCTCATCAGGTTCCCCAAGGAAGCAAACGCTTGTTTCCACGCACGATTGCATGGTTTCCTCCCTACTCCCCGATCATTTCCCTGCTTTGTTCTGGGCTGCGTCTTCCTCCTTGAACACCGTACTCCCAACCTCTCACGGTGTTCCTAAACCTACAGGTCGGAATGAATGTTTTCATTCTCTACTTTACCACTGTACTTTTAAAATACTTCTCTTAGCGAAAGCATTGACCGCAGTTTGCCCTGCTTTGAGTTGTACCGGGTGTGTGTGTGTGTGTGTGTGTGTGTATGTGTGTGTGTGTGTGTGTGTTCTGAGCACACTTACTCTAAGCTTTACCAATGCCTGGCAGGTGCCACCAATGGACAAACAGGCTGACTGGGGTCCCGTTCCCCGCCCTCCCCCCTCCAGTGCTTGTTGAGTGGGAGAGAATGGCTTGTCCTGTGCCTGTAAGTATGCAAGGAGATGCTGAGAGAGCTGTGGGGGACACCCCTCCCCGCCGCCTGATTCGGTGGCCTGGGGGCCGAGCTCTCCCACATACTCACTGGTGGATAGCTTGGAGGAACTTCCTCTGGTGCTTTCTGACTTTGGCGTGGTCGGTCTTCTTTAGTAGCTTCGTGTGTTTGTAGATGAGCCACGTTTCCCGAAGGACATTGGCCGCAGCGTTCTTGATCTAAGGCCAGAGGAAAAAAGCAGGTTGCCCACTGGGTGAATTTTCCTAGTTTCACCTGAGCGGATTGTTTTTCTGTTTGCTGATCTAGTCTCTCCCGTGTCAGGAAAAGAGTCTGCAATGATCTGTTTCCTTAATCAAATCATGAACTCTTCGAAAGGATGATTAAAATTCATCTCTCGCTAATCCCACGTTGGACCCAGCACCCTGGAGCCTGAAGTTCATGGGTTTCTTCTTAATTATTTCAGGACTGCCTCTCAATTGCTGCTGCTGAGGCTATATTTAGACAGGCTGCATTAACAAGGCCTGGAGGCCCAGGGCACCCATTGAAGACAGAAATACACACCATTGCTACCCTGACACGCAGAGCTCTAGCCCTACCTGAGCTTCCCTTTACTGCACACGGTACGTTTCTTGCATTTGGAGAGTAAACAGATTCTCTATCAGCTGGAGACTTCAAAAGTCCTCTTTGGGGGAAAAGTCTTTCCCACCAAACAGAACTCTAGGTATCAACAGGTCCACGGTTGGTTGCCTTTCCCAAATGGCCCAAAACATTTACACTGCAATTTCACATGGAACTGTACTCGGCACGAAACTGAAATAATTTCAAAATAGCGTTTGAAAAATCAGTGAAGATATTTCGGGGTGAGACCAGAGAGCTGCCTCTTTCCCAGGCTGGCTCCTTCCCTCTGCAGTCACACTGATTCAACAGATGACGCTGTCATCTGTTGACATGGAAACCACTGATATCACCCAGCTGGCGACTGAGCTGAGACATTTCCATAACGTCCAGATGGCCGGGGACAAAGTTTTAGTCCAAACACAGACATCTTCGGCAATTAGTAACAAGAGCAAGAGGAAACATTTCTTATTAGGCACAAGCTCAACAGACGTTTGGTTAACCGTTGCCGTTTCTGTCAGCCATGCAAATTGGCACAGGCCCACAGGCCTGGGGCCTGGAAGTAACTAGGCCAGCCTGATGGAAATCGGGTTACTAGCCAGAAAGGGTTTTAATAAAACTGGAGAGTCCAGACCTGTTTCTTCAGACTGACATCAACAGATGGGACATTGTTAAAATACTGAGACGTGTGGGAAGGCCCAGGAAACATTGTTTTTTGCAGGCTGATAACTTTTGTGTGTGTGTGTGTGTATGTTTTAAAAAATTTATTACTAAGGCTGGATTACATTTTTCATGGGCGCTGAAGTGATGTTTTTAAAAGCACAGCTAAGTCTTCTCAGAAATGTCTAAGTGACATAAATATTGCTTTTTTTTTCTTTCTTTTCTTTGGTTCAGTAAAAATCCACTATGAAAATGGTTTTAATGACTTAATTGCCCACCTCTGGTGATTCCTTGCTTGAAAGGAAGCAGGTGGCAGCGAGCAGGAGCTGGAAATAGTGTGTCCAGGTGAGGAGGAGGGGAGAGTGCAGGAGGAGGTGGTTTCTGGGGCTCTGTCCAGGGGCTGGAGTGGACAGCAGCCTCCTGCCGCACAGAAGGGACCCCTTTCTCTCTGCGTGATGCACACTCCTGCTGCCTTTTGCAGGAAGACGGCAATTTGACGCACGATCTCTTCAGTGTCCCTCGTGCTTACTTAGCCCCCAAGGAAAGCCTCACAGAAGAACAGGAGGGGAAAACCCTGTCTGGGCACTTAGGGTGACCAGTAGAGCCCCAGCTCCAAGAGTGTCCTCTGTGGAGCACCACGGAATGTCAACACCGATGGGCCTTTGACCATTGTCTCTGCGTAGGTGTGAAACAAACGTTTGCAAAACATTGAGAAGCCTGCAGGGGAATCCTGTTTCCACCAATGATTAAGCAACTGAGGAATAAATGCTTAATTACCTATAAGATGGGACAACAGCGAACATGACCAGGCTCAGGTGTGCGTTACTTCCTGCGTGGGAACCGTTAATCCCCACGACCACCCCATCGGGTTCGTACTAATATTGCCCCCCTCTTACAGACGAATAAGTCGAGTCACAGACCAAGAAAGACCATCAAGTTCCAAACGGCAAACTGAGTCAACGTGGATCTGAGTGTTACGGAAACGGTGACCGTACTGAGTTACCGTGTAGCCCGAACCCCTATCGAACACACGAGGAAACGGCTTTGGAGACAGGATAAGCGGGCCAGAACCACACAGCTCGCTAATGGCAACGTCAAAACAAGGGCCAGGGTCAAGGAGAGCATGAGGTTTTCATGGGATCTGAAGGAATTGAAGAGGACGTTAGATTCTGTTTTTAAAAGCGTCTTGGCCCTCGCTGAGGAATATGACAGAACAGAGAGTCCATGTCCTACCCTTAAGTTCAGCCCAGATGTGAAGAACCGAAACACGCAGCACGGCCCGGGCAGCTGAGAGGGGCCGTCCCATCCTCTTAGATGGGTTTGAACAGGAGGCCCCGGTGTATTGGGGACAGTGATGTAAAACGAAAGCCTTGGTGCTGACGCTGAAATGAATTGCCAGCGAACAGCCTGGCACAAAGCTTAAAAGATCAATATCTGCAAGAGAAGGAGAAATGGGCTTTAACTGTGCTGTGCTTTCCCAGGTTGGCAGTAACTGCCACTGTCACCAGCATCTCCCTCCAGTTCACGCGGCTGATTGCTCTGAGCGCCGCTGGGGTGGGGAGCGGTTCAGGTCGTGCGCCCTTCCTGGGACTCACCAAACCCCTGGTGGGGGCTTGGGGACCCTCTGAGCTCTCCTGGTGGGCAGGGTGCCCCTGGGGGGTGGGATAGGTCAGGGTGCTGGAGAAAACGGAACAAGGCTGGCTACAGTCAGCTGGGCTCAGGGATGGTGAAAAAAGGGCTTTGTGCATGGAAGGCTGGCTGGTCCATCCCCCAAACCCATAAGGGTAAGAGCTGATTGTTTGGTGTCTATATGTTCTCTACAAAACCCTGTATGCTTTAAATATATATATATATATATATATATATATATATATATATATATATATATATATATATATATATATATATATATAGTACGCTTTCATTCTGATGGGGCCAAAGAATGGGCTTAGACCTACGTACTTAAGAAAGGAATCCAAGATTTATGGGGCTAGGCAAGGAAGTCATCCAACTAAGATCTTACAAATCACAGTGACGGGTAACATTTACTGAGTGCTTGCTGTGTGCCAGGCTCTGTGCTAACCGCTTCGTGTTTACAGCATTTCATAAGCCTTCCTGGAAACCTCACAAGTGGATGCAATTATTATTTCTTCCTTGGACTATGAGTGAAACTTTCTGGGACTCAATTTTTTCCTTCCCGAAAAAAACATTCAAAGAGCCCTACGATGGGGCAGGCACTGTGGCAGGAAGCGAAGAATGCCGCGACGCTCACACCGGTACCATGCCTCCCACGCGGGGTCCATACTTGAGTGGAGAGAGGGTGCAGTTTGTAGGAGAGCACCCGGTAAGAAGTGCTTCCAGGGAAAACACAGCAGGGGGTGTCTGGAGGTGCCACAGTGGTACTGATCTGTGAAACGGGTCTGTGGTGTTGATGGAATGAGAATACACTGAAAACACGGAGCCCAGAGCCGAGCAACAGTAATCATCAGCACATGGTAGCTTTATTAATATTCCCCCCACACCCAGTAAATGTCAGCTTCTTTCTCTCCCTCCCTCCCTAACAAAAGAGAACAGGTAGAACACCTATGTCTGTTCCTTGAGCTCTTGGCCATATCACCCATGTCAATGGCTTGCTCTGGCCTCCTCTCTGCCAGGGTACAGTGCCGCCTGGTGTTATAGAGGGGCGGTCGGCTGCAGGAGGAGCACCGGGACAGGATGACAAGCACACTTCTTGGACTCCCCATGCCTCCAGCAGCCCCAGGGAGAACTGGGAGAATCATTCCAGGAGCCCCGTGGCTGGACCGACCGTCCAGGGGAGAAATCATTAGCACGCCCACGATGCTGCCAGGAGTCCTGGAAGGGCGGTGGGATGCAATGGGGTGTGGCTTAACTTCAAGGAGCTCCACAGGTTGAATTTAGGTCAACTAAGGGCTGGTGAACATCACAATCCGAGACCCTAAAGCTGGCTCTGTCTCCAGACACTTGACTGCAGGTATCCATTACATACATAGCTGGGGAAAGGGCTGCCCCGTCTTCCCTCTCTGCCAACCCCTCTCTCCCTTCCCCTGAGACCCTCAGTTTTCCTGCAGCTGCCCTGTCTTTCATGTCCCTCTTATATCCTCTCTCCTTCCTTCCTCCATCCTATCCCATACTCCCTTTATAGGCTGCTCTGTCCACCTCACGTGGAAGCCATCCCTGGACTGGGGGCTCCACCCCCACAGCTAGCAGGGACTTGAAGCTTTCCCCATAGCAACACGCTAGTGAGTGGTGGTTAGCTTTATAACGCTCTTCACGTAATGCTTGCTGAGTTTGGAGGTCAAGTGGCTTTTCTCTCCAGCGGGCCTGGGACCCTAACCACCACGCTGAGTTTCAAGGAAGTGACTGCTCTAGTAAGCCCAACTGGCGATGGCTGGAGAGCTGCCTGAGAACGAACCGCAGCCCTGGCTGGGACTCAGCTCGCTGCACACGGCCGGGCCAGCCTCGCCCACCCGTCTCTGGACCTGGGAGGCACGTCCCTAAGGATCCTTCCAGCTTAGAGGCTCAATGCTTCTGTGGCTATTGTCCCAACCTGTCTGGGCCAGGATATGTGTGGGTAATAGAATTTACAGTCCCCTCCTGGGGAGAATTAGCATTCCCGATAACTGCTCAATCGATTATGTGATAAATTTTAAAGAGAGTAAGACCTGTTCTGGGAATCCACTCTTGGGACCAGCCAGCTATCGGTCAGGAGTCTGGCATCCTTTAGCCAGACTTTCTGCACCTGATATAACAGTGGCCACTTGTCCTTTCCTATAGAACACCCTCCTCTGAGTAAATCTTTGAATTAGTCTGCTGGGAAAAAAAATTTCTTTTTCCAGCGGGATTGTAATAAAACTTTGACATATGCTCATAATGAAAGAAAAGTTTTCTTTAGCACTGTTCCCTCGGTACTGGGGGGCTACACAGGTTTTTGAGTTGGGTGCTGACATGTTCAGAGCTAAGTCTTAGAGTCTCAGGAGATCCATATGGAAGCAAAGAGGAGGATGTCTGGAGTAAGGGAGGCCATGCGGGGGGGGGGGGGGGGGGGGAGAAGGCAGCAAGCCGCTACGATGGTTCACGATGCACATGACAGTGGCTTTATGCACAGTGGGGCAGAGGGCCTGGAGAGGCTGGAGTGCATGAACAGCCACGGCCATGCCAAGGTCAAGGCAGGCTTGGAAACTGCGTGGACCCCTGTGGGTCCCAGGGCAGAGGGGAGTCAGAGATGGTGCTATGTTATCAGGGCTGGAGACCGGAAAAATAGCAAAGGCATTCGCTGACCAGGGAAATCAGGAGAAGGAGCCAGTTTAAGGAAGATAAGGGTGTGGTTTTGGTCTTACTCATTGATTTCATGGGGAAATGTACTTGGATGAAATATTTGGAACAAGAGCCCCTCGCGGCAAGAACAAAAAGACACAGTCCTCAGCCAGTGACACGCCCCGCGGGGCTGTGTGAAGGTCAGACATGGCGAGTGGCCATGGTGGACAGGCCGTCTCCTGTCCATGGTGTCTTTTAAGCCCAGTGAGTCCGTGGGCAGCCCATCTTGCCTTTTACAAAGGAGAGGTGCTCTCTGAGGGCAGGGACCACCTCTTCCCCATCTTGGTGTCCGCAGAGCACAAAGTGTGGTGTCCAGTGGGTGACTGACATAAAACAGAGAGATGGGGACACGGAGCATTGAGCAGGAGAAAACATGGGGACCTAGCATCTTTTTTGTCTCTCGGTGTGCCATTTACATACATGTCACCTAGTCGCCCAGAGGTTAGCAATACATTATAATTATAGGGTAACAAGGGCAGGAACACTGCCACGTTGGTGTGAGCAGATCTGATGGCATCAAGTACAGAAGTGACGTTGCCATCAGGGTGGACAAGTTATACAAAGGGAAAGAAGAAAAGCCCGGGGATTCAGGAAAACCAGACACTGAGTTCTCACCCTGTGCGATCAGACACCCCTACCCCCCACCAATAAAAAAAATAAAAAAAATAGTGTGACTCATGGTAAATACCAGGCTGAAGCCTTTACAGCAAGACAGAGGGGGTGAACAAACCCTAGAACAATCTGAGGGTTTTAATGATTAATAGGTTACTATTCCTCCTTTTTTGTTTTTCGTTTAGGTGTTTGAAGAATGAAGGTGGCATGTACTTGTGAGAGACGGCTTTTATCTGTGAAATCGAAGTGTCCACTCTGGAGAGGTCTGTATGAGTAGACTGAGTGTAACATCCCTTTGACCCGTAGCTACTCCAGCTAGACACGCTGGGCTATTTGGAGAGGGCAGAGGGTAGACGAGGCATCCCCAGAGGAAGAAAGGTGGGCTGCTCTGAGCAGGTCAAGGTGAGCACAAACCAGAGCAGGCCCGTTAGTCTCTTCTGAGTCAAGGTTATGTCACAGAACCCTTGGGAGTCCCAGTCCCACCAGCTTTGAAAACCCTTCCTCTAAGAGAACCACCTTTTTCTGTTGTTTTGTTTCTCTGGGGAAAGATACTAGGCATTCAAGGGACATTTCAACAGATTTAAGTGTTCTCAGAAAAGAGACGTTATTCGATTAAAAAGGTGCCTGGCCCTGATGAATGAGCCATAAATATTTGTGGATTTCATTTTCAGTCCAACTTCTCAAACAGTAAGTGGACTTGAGCAGGATGGTAGAGAATTATTTCTGAAAGATGGAAACTCGCAACCATAATCTCATCTCCTTCTACAATTATACTGCAGAAAAATTATTTTCCTGACATATAAGGGAGGTGGCTTGCCCCGGCTTTATTTTCCTCGAGAGCCTAATTTACAGAGTGAAAAATGGAGAGGACAAAGGAATAACATGAAATACAAATATATCCTTGGTTTCAAAGAGCCAGCCAGAACCCAGAGGCCGTTAATGTCTCAGCTCTAAGGAAACAGTTTCTGAGAAGGTTCTGGAAGCAAAAAACCCTCTCACCCCTCACGGCTGCACTAGCTTGTTGCAAGAGAATAGATACAAATATATTTGCATTTAGGTGTTCTGATCACGCTGTCATTTGCTCAGTACCGGGCGTGACTTCTGCCTGTGTACTGTGGGGCAGAAGGAGGGTGGCCGGGTGACGGGGTGGTGGGTGAAACCGGGCTGCCCTCCCCAGGGGTACGCCACCGATCCTGACATCTGGATGCTACAAATTATGTTTCCTCTGTACGACGCACAACTCAGGGCCACCATGTACCAGATACAAGAAGTCCGCAACGTTGCCAATAGGCTCTTGGAACTACGATGACACGACAGTCGTGGAACCAATGTGACCACAAACAGATATGAACAAGAATCAAATGCTTACGGCCTCCCAGCCACGTCCTAACGAAACGACCATCTGTACGTCCACAGTGTGAGAATATTTGCCTGTACCGCTCCTTTTAACATCTGTGCAGGCTCTTTACAGAGAATCCAGCCCATGGAATCAAAGACCAAACAATCAAGCGCCATAAATAATTCTGCTGCGGAACTAGAGAGGCCTTGGCACTGCACGCTCCCTGCCGCCTTCCCAAGAGCTTGCTTGCACTGCCGTTCTCCCTCACTCTTTGTTCTCCCCTCCTGCCTTTGTCTATTTCTGACACGTTTCTACTGCACTGCCACTAATCACAGCATCTCTTCTCTAGCTTGCAAAACCCCAAATCGAAATCGGGGTGCTCATGGGCCCCTCTAACCCACTCTTGTCCTAAATGAGGACCTGCTACGGTGGCCAAGACCCCCACACAGGGTTGGGGTTCTCTCTCCTATCAGAAAGAGGAGGATTTTGCAGAAAATCCTACCGCTGACCTTCGTTCCACCTGCAGCTCTGAAGAGTGTTCCTTCCATGAGAGCTGTCAGAAAATAAACAGCTTCTGCCTGCCCGCCGTCATCCTGGCAGGCTTCTTTCTGTATCTTCTAAACGGGCCTTTTCTTCCCTGACAATTCAGTGGGGCATCAGACTCTCTGCCGCTAAACACCCTCCACAGCCCTGCACATTTTCAGCTTTCATCCTGCCGAACCACTTCCGTAAGGGTACAAGTGAGACACGTTATCCGGGAAACCCAAAAGAGGAACGCTGGATAATGATATGATTTAGGGACGTGGGTTCAACAGTCAGGATCGCCTTTAATGATTTTTTTTTAAAGGACTGGATTTAGATACATTTCCAACATCGTTTTTAAGACTCTCCACTGCCCTTCCTAATGAGACTCATGAAAATATTTGAGCATAAACAAAACCATTGCTCCATGCTGGGTGATGTATTCAATTACTGTTCGGCGAGGGGGCGGGTAACCCCATGGTCTGCTATGGAACTAATTCCCAGGAAAATGATGTCCTCGCCTGGACTGTGCACAGGGATGGGACAACGGACAGAAGGCTACCATGCTGAGGCCTGCGTGTTTTGTGGAGGCTGTTTGCAGGTATATGGGCTCCCTGAACCCTTCCCGGGAAGGTGCAGCCCTGACCGACACTGCGTGATGACTTTCTCTCTGATGTCCCCCGTGAAGGCGTGGACAGTGGCGCTTTACCCGTTTGGTGAGCTGAGTGTCCATCATGAAATTGTGAACGTGCTTCTCCGCTTTGGTGAGTTCCAGCTTTCGGGCCACCACGGCCACCACGAGGGCAGTGCAGCCCGCACCCTGTGGGGGGACAGCAAGGGGACCAGGGGAGAGAGCATATTAATCCAGAGACAAGGTTCCAGCAGCAGACCCAACGTGCCCCCCCATGACGGCTCCAGGAGTGGAGTGGGGACTCGAGCTCTCTGGCTGGTCAGAGCCATAAACCTGTCGGGGGCCCTGGTTCCCATGCCGACAAAGGGGTCTACAGAGCTCCTGGCTTAGCTGCACAGCCGGCCTCTGGGAGACTCCACAGAACTTGCCAGTTCTTAGTGGAGCAGGACCCTGATGGGGCTGAGGCTTTGGGGAGTTTCACCTGGTCATCTGCCAGGCTGTGCAGGGAAGACAGAAGGCCCCCTCTCCCGCATGCATGTCCCAGACAAGCCCACTGCCTGTTCCAGAACAGGGAGCCCTGGAAAGAAGCCCACACGTAACCTGGGGGGTGGCTGGAACAGCTGCTGGTGGCAGAAAGTTTTCCTAAAAATAATCTAATAAAGGGGCAACACATTTCCCCCTGAGATCACTCCTCAGGGGAGCACCGGTCAGCAGGAGTCTGTCCCCTCGACTGTGCTTGCACCTCAGTCGGGTTGGGCCATTTCCCCTGATGGTCTAGGCTGTGACTCAGCACAAGGAAGCGGTTCTTTGTTGCTTTCGCCAGGAGGCTCCTGAATTCACCCTCATGCAGGGATTTTGAAGACGACAACACTCTCGCCTCAAAGGAGGACTTGAAGGGAAACCGCAGGAGGCCGTCAGTGGTTTCCAGAGCAGCGCTCCTATTCTGCCCGGGTAGGTCCAATCCCGGGAGCACGGGGGAGGGTGAGTAAAAGAGGCAGGGTTCCCAGGACTCACTTTCTTTCTCCGAATCCTCTGGGCACATGCTGTACTGTTGGGGAAGCGAACAGGGCAGGGAAGTGGCTCTCTGGAACATTGTCCCAATGGGTTTTCAAGCCCCCGTGACTGTGCTTCTCGACTGGCCTGCGAGCACTGCTTGGGGGATGGGGAGGGGGTGGGCATTGCTCCCCAGAAGTCAGCCCTGCCCTTGCCCGGTTCTTAGGAGAGAACGCCCTTCCTCCACAGCCTTTACCCTCTGCCTGCAAGCTGGGCCCCGGACCATCCTGACCTCCACTCATGGGAAGAGACGATAAGCTCAGCAAAGTCCAGTCTAATCCTTAGGTGCCAAACCGTAAGTTTAGCAGTTGAGGTCCCAGGACTGAAGGAACCCATCAATAATGTTTTGGGCTCATGAGGTCTAACTGTATGTGTTAGAAACTGTGAGGAAGTTTTTCAAAGGCACATAACCTGTATCAGAGCGGGAGGGGTGCTTATGGGTAGCTCAGGCCCCTGCTGTCTCCTTTGTAATCTCTTTCCTTTTCCACAGGTGGGCAAAGGTTTGGGCATGGCTGACGCGGGCTACGCCTTCCCCTAGCTTTTCACAAGGGTTCCCATGAAAACAATCTCGTGTTTCTTGGTACAGCTGGTCATTTGGTCAGCCACCCTTTGGCCACCCGTGGCTAGCACAACAGACCAGAAAAAACCGAGTCTGTGTAAACTTTCCTTTTCTGACCTCATTTTCCTCTCTTGTTCCGGGGACGGCCATGTTTTCTTGGCATCTGTGAATTATGGGAGACTCTGCCGGATTTTCAAAGGATACTTATGGGCCATTGGACAGCTGTAGCTGTAATCAATTTAGCCTGGCCTCCCAAAGCAGAAATAGCTTAGAAGAAGCTATCCTAGAGGCCAGATGTGTGCGCCATTTCCCCTCGACCAGACCCACTATAATCTCTCTCCTTTATGTGGTGCTCCAAAGGTACTTTGGGCTGAAAGCCCCAAAAAGAGGAATAGATCATCGTGTTAATAAGGGAACATCAGACGGAAAGGGCTCTGCCCAGGCTCCATTCTCCCTCATCTCCCTGGGTCCAGGCAAAACTCTACTTAAATCACCCCTGGAAGCTGGGGGCAGAATGAGCCGGAAGAGGGAGTCATCCAGCTCACCGTGCCACTTTGGGAATTTCATCAAAACAATCTCTCATCCACCATCCCGGATTTCCAGGGTCAGGGTGGAGTGCTCCATGGTCCTGCCACAGCTCACAGTCTAGCCGCTTGAATGCAGGGGTTTCTGATGAGGAGCTAGAATGTTTTAACTAAGGAACGTTCTATCTCATATGATTAAGATAAACTTCTTTCTTTCTCCTTAAAGATGTCAAGACCCCCTTGTGGATATCTCTGTGGAGGGTGCTGGGTTCATAACCCCCAATTCTAACGTGAATAGCGAGCAGTGCGTACCCTCAACTTTATTTTTCTTTTTTCTAAGACTCCATCCTCTGGATGTAATCAGGGAAGCAGCCCATAAGAAAGCTTAACTTGGTCATCTCCATGAAGGAGCAACCTTGTAAAGATGGGGTCACGCATCAGCAATCTTCAGAAAGTGGTGGGCAGGTGCTGCGATCAGACTGTGGTCCTCTCCAGAGTGTGTGTGAGAGAGGACGGGGGGGGGATGTAGAGAGACAGCGCTGGAGTGGAGACTGAGACAGAGAAAAAGTTGTGCTCCATCCTGAACGACAAGGGACAGAACAAGGAAAGGCAGAAGGAAGAAGCAGAGGTATAATGGAAAAGAACGGGCTGATGGGATTGAGAGAGGACGGCAAGAAGGACAAGGAGCCCAAGGCTTGAGGCAACAGTTAATGGTCAACTTTGGCTCTTTAGAGGACATAGAGGCGGTGCTAAGGGAACCCTCTCTTCCTGTTGGGTTCACCTGGACGTGTAATGATCACCTAGGTTCCTCTTGGGATGAGGACCCTTTTTCCTGACAGCTTAGCAGGCTGGGGTTCCCGTGTGAGCAGCCTGGGAAAATCTGTGGGATGTAGCAGTGATGAGGGCTGGTTTTAAGACACACATTGCCAAGGACATGGCTGATGTGGGGCGTGAGGGAGCATGGCGTCCTGGCGTGGAATCCCGGAAATGGCTGGTGGGCAGATGGGGCATGCGAGGGGAGGCTGGGGTGGGACGGGAACGGGTAAGCAGCTGCTTGGACGGCTTCCATGGGCTCAGACCGTGGAGATAACCCATGATGCAGACTTCTGCCTTCAGATACGCCAAGCCCTGAATCCCAGGTGACACCAGCTGGATGACTGGGTCTTCTCTGCCCAAACTCCTATTTCCATGGGGGTGGGGTGAGGTGGGGGTCCCCCTCTAATGAGGCCATATGTCCAAGGTAGATGGTGAACAGGAGCCTAGCAGTGAGCAGAGCAGGGGTAGCTGGCATGGGGGGGGGGCGGAACAGGCCTAATTCATCTATAGATTTGGACCCAAATCAGAGACCCAGGCTCCTCCAACACCAGTCCACCCACTTCTTGTTCCCAAGAAACATTTTCCAGCTGGAAAAGCTTCGGGTCTGGAAAAACAAGTACCGCAAGGGGAAAAGTATGAGGCGTTCTCAACTAAAGGAGCATAAAATAAAATAAAACATAAATGAAAGTGACAAATGGAGGAGGGAAGCCTGGACGATTTGCAGCAGTGGCAGCGTCCGTGTAACAACCACAATAACATCACTTGCTTGGAAACCAAGGTGTTTCAGGGAGAAGCTCATCTTCTGAAGCTGACATTAAGCAGACGTCTAGCTGAGCCCTCTTGTTCCCTCCTCCAATAATAACTCAGTTTGTGCAGGTTTTCCTTCCTCATCACTTTCCTTTCGCGGTGCAAAGAAGCACCTCTCATGAAGCCTTGGGGAAAAAAACCTCAGTGTCCCCAGCGGACATCCTGGAAGCTTTTGTCTACCTGTCCCTAGCTCGCAAAGGGCTCACAGAGAGAATCCAGCTTTAGAAAAAAAAAAAAAAGGCTCTATTGAAACAGGGCTCCTACCACGCCGTCTTGGGGACCCCAGAGTGCGTCCAGATGCCTGCAGAACTAAAGTGCCTCAAAAGTCACCTCTGGGGGTTTCGTTGTCATTTCCTATTCTGGATCCTAACTACTGAGAGCTTTCTCTCTGCGTTGCAACTGTCACCATAAAATTCTCTGGAATTCTACGGAAAGACGCCGGACTTTGATTTAATCTGCTTTTGTGGGTGAAATCTCTCCGACACACCAGGACCGTGCCAACAATGTCAAGTTGTTCAGACAATTATACACCCTGCTTAATGGTTGATAATTACACCGTTACTGGGATTGCCAAGAGAAAACAATGATTAAGACTATTTACAGCCCGCACACACAAAATCCTTCCTTCCCCTTCCCAAGCAGGCCTTGTCTTGGCCTGCACGGTGTCCATGGTAACCAAACAGGAAGCCATACCTTGAGTTAAGGCGCTTGCAATGATCATCAGGAGATCTACGCAGAGCTGGGAGGCTGGGGGAGGGGAGGGGAGGATTCTCAGCCACTGGAAACCCGTGAAAGGAGTGACTCAGCTGGAAAAGCCACATTTGTTAGAAAAAACGCCACCGGGGTTCCCTCGCGGTGGCTGACCCCAGAGGGAGGCTACTGGCTCTAATTTGGGTAAAAACACTGACCTGGATGGAGGAAACCTCCCTGTTCCCATCCCTAGAGAGGGACAGGTTTGTGCCACAGGGTCCCTGCAAAAGGAGAAAGTGAACAGAGGGCCTGTGTTGTCGGGAGGTGGTATCGGTCCCTGGTCACCCGTTTGCCCTTCCCACTTGGGTGGCGCCTCTCTCCACCAGGAACAAACACTCCCTTCTAAGGGGCTGCTACAGACCAGGAGCAAAAAAGGGTGCTGAAGACCACACCCCAGCGAGAAGGCAGGGAGGGGGCCATGGGGCCTGCCTGTCCTACTCAGCTTGGTCAGGGTAGCAGCCAGGAGATGCCGGAGAGAAGGGACCAAGGAAATGGTGGCTCTGGGGCTGCTTCTTGGATGGGGCACAGCTCCCGCTAGAGGGAGAATGGCCAGTATTTCAAACAAAAACAACAGAGGGTCCCCACAGGGTCCATCCACCTATTGGCCAGGGCCCATCCACCTATTGGCCGCCTGCTCTGTGTGGCCCTGGTGAGTGCAGGTTCTGAAGCACGAAGCCCACACGCCGGGAGCAGCTCTAAGACAGGAAAGCTCTGGCCTCTGGGTGGCATTTCATTCCTTTCTGGAAGAAAGAATCGTTCCCTGGTTTCCTGGTGACAGCTGGAGCTGTGCCACACGGACTCCTACTAACCGTCGGGCAGTGTTTGTTCCAAGGCCTTCCACTCACCCTGGTTTATCCCAGCCCCGGCGCTAAGCCTTTTGTTGCTAGCGGCCGTTTGGGACCTGCCTGCTGGGGCACACCTGCCCCGGATTTTAGTGAGAAAGGGGAGAGGATTGTGCCCAGCCCTGAAAGGGCAGCTCTGGACCCCTCCTGCTCACAGGGCTGCTGCCCAGGCCTCTCACCCCAGGGCCTCCGCTGCTCTGAGTGACCCAAGTCCGGCTGCCTTGTCACTGAGGTCAGTCCCAGGGGCCCACCAGGCCACAGTGGGTGGGAGGGGGGCAGCCCCCACCCTGTCCAGGAGTCAACCGCCTTTCCACTGCAGAAAAAAGTCCTACCCATTTTCAAAGGAGGGTCTTTTTCCCTCCAGGGGAATGAATGAAATCTGAGTGGGGGCACTGAAAGGACGGAACTTCAAGGAAGTACAATAGGGTGCAGAGAGGGCTCCCCTGGGGAGGCTGTGGTGACCACCCATGGAGACCTAGGACAGGGCACAGACATCCTGCCCAACCCCACACCCCCACCACGACCCCAGCGATCCCCAGGCTGAGGTGGGTGCTTTCTTCTTCGAGCCGTGTTCTGGGGTTCTAGGAAAGGAAGGGGGGCCAAGGTTGACTGTCCTGGGGCTTAAAGCCCAAGAAGCCCAAGGGGCCTCATCACCTGCCAGGGACAGAGCAGTGGAGGTCAGGGACACTGAGGACCCTGCCACCCCTGCCAGCGTGTGCAGCTCCTCATGCCGACAAAGCATGGTGACATAAAGCACTGCTTCCATCATCATCACCACCACCAGGAGGAGGGCGGGGCAGGCCTCCTGTCCCCACTTTACAGGACAATGCTGAGGTCCAGCAAGCCAGGTGCCCTGCCCAGGGTCCTCAGTGAGGACGGACGTTCTGACTCCCGGTCCCCGTCCCTGTCATACACAGTGCTACGACGGCCATGCGATGGGCAAGCGCGTGTGCGGGTGAGGGTGGCAGGGTGATGCGTGGGAGAAACGCACCCTGAAGGGATGCAGTCCAGCTGCTGGGCACCTGGGGAGAGACGGGGGTAGAATCCCAGTCCAGCTGACACCAGAGCTGGGAAGGACCTGGCACTCAGCGTCCAGCACCCCAACACACATGTGGGAGCCAGAATCTAAGGAAGTCAAGGACTGGCCCATGGCCGTGGAGCCAAACCAGTGGCCCAGTAAGTCCAGGACACAGGTCTCAGATGGCCGGTTCAGTGTTCTTTCCCCAGTCCCTGCCTCCGTGAGCTCCACAGCTAAGCTTTATCAGGTGTGCTGCCAACGTCTAAGGGGACCAGGGGACAGGAAGGACAATTAACTGCAAGCCCTGATGCTCACGGGGGACGAGCAACCTGGGCAGTCGGGCAGCAGTGGGTGGGAGGTGGGTCAGACCCACTGCCAGCTTTGCCCAGCCCGTTTCTGGCGGGCTGTGAAGAGACCAGGAACTACCAGGACCTATTCTATCCTGAAAAAGAAAACTAAACAGTGAGAAACCATTGCAGATCTCACACCTGCCTTTCTAGGTGCAGAGACACGTGTGCTGGCCTGTGGCCTAGGAGCTGGCCCCATGCCCTGGCCAGGAAGTCCCCTCTGTGCTCACGAGGAGGAGCTCTGCTCCATGCACAAATCGGGGGGGGGTGGGGAAGGGTCACGGGCAGAGGCAGGTACTCACCATGATGCCAGTGAGAAGACAGACACCTTTCCCACAGTATGTGTGGGGCACCATGTCCCCATAACCAATGGAAAGGAATGTGATGGAGATGAGCCACATGGCACCCAGAAAGTTACTAGTTACGTCCTGCTGGTCATGGTACCTGCCAAGGGGAAGACACGAGTTAGTCGGTGGAACTGTCATTTCCGAGAGTAAGGGCAGTGGGCAAACCTGGGTGGGGAAAGAAACGAGGCCATTTGCTAAGGCAGAGCCAGCAGCGATGGCGACACCCAGATCTCTTTAGGGGACAGAAGGTGCCACCACGCTGCCCGCCCAGCCCCCACCACACGCTTGGTCCCAGAGCTAAAATGTTGTGTCATGATTTGCACCATATTATAGACTTCCTTTTGGTGCTGGTGAAATAGCTTTGGGTGAAATCATGCAGTAATAAAATTTAGACTTTCCTTTTCAAGCCGACAGTCTAAATGCATGTGGATGTGATTAATTTGAAATCACAAGCTCCTAAACAGGGGAAATGTCAAAAAAATTAAATAAAGTCATCAAATACATTTAGCAATTTCCTGAAAGTTGATGGCTCCCCAAGACTGGCACCTCCTGGTATCTGGAGGGGGCCTGTCGGCAGCCCGGCTCGCGGAGCTGTTTCCAGGGGCGGCCGGCTCTTCACAGAGGCGCCGTCTGTACCTCTGAGGCCTCATGGCCGCCCCACCCTGGGAGGATCCAGCTGGAAACGCACATCCACCATTCCCTCTGCCCGATGTCCATGCCTTCCGTTCTTCTCCGCCCTCCCTGCACTCCCAAACACCAAGGCCTGCTGTGTGCCTGGTGCTGTCCTACAGAGACGAACAGGACTCAAGGATGCAGACATTTGCAGAAAGGTCGGTAAGTGGGTGGACGAGGCACCTTGGGGACAGGAGGGAAGGGATGGTGACCTTTGTCCCAAAAGTAGGAGGGTTAGCCAGAGGCTTAAGTTTTCCTGGTAGCCCAGGGGGTGTGCATTCCAGGCCTCAAGAACACCCTGTGAAAACCAGGGTCCCACTCAAGGGCAGTGGGTGGGCCTGGCTGCCTGGGGGTGGCAGGGCAGGTGACGGAGTATCCTCTCTCAGAATGTTCTCCACCAGGGTCAGCCTGAATGGCACCCAAGGGGCTCTGCATTTTATCCTGCTGGGATATCACTCCTTGGATAAAACCTCCCTGTCGGCTCCTTGGAGACCACCGGATGGGGACACTGAGGTGGGACACCAAACCATCCCACAGATTGAACAGAAAGCCAGGCAGGAACCCTCATCCACAGAACTGGGTTACCAAGGAACTTACTATGTAACACACACACTGGGGACGTGCTGGGGATGGGGTCTGGCACATGGAGGCCCCCAGAAGATGTCAGTTACTGTCTTCTGTGCTATCCCCGCCCCACAGGGTCCAGTGCCCAGTGGGAAATCGGCAAATGTTGTTTTTCCTCCCCTGTCCCCTAGGTCAGGTATGCAGAAAAGGCTGTAGGTACAAGAGCATCTGGAGATGGGCCTGCAAGGAGGCAGAAGCTGTTAGTCAGCAAGGAGGTGGCGGCCCATGAGTCGGGGAACCCCTGGGGCACGATGTAATGGACACCATTTATTGGCTCCCACTGTCCTACTGGGAGTCACACAGCACAACCTACTGCGTGGCTGGCACTTGGTATACAAACACTCTAATTCTCACAACATCCTGTAAAGTATGTTCACAGGTAGGCAGCTGGAAGCACAGAGGCTTTGAGTGACTTGCCCGAGGACACACAGGAAGTAGGCAAAGCAAGGCCCATGCTCTTTTCGCTGTTCTGCTCAGCCTCAGAGAGGTGGGGGCAACTGCTGTGTGCCTTGGGGGTGAGGAGGAGGAAGTTTCAGCGAGAGGAGAACACCTGGGCTCCAGCAGCTGGCGGCGAGGTGGCTTTGGAAACCAGGGCTCGGATTTTGGAAGGTCTTGAATTCCCCGGTGAGAGGTTTGGACTTGGTCTGAGAGGCCTCGGAAGTGATTCCAGGCTCCTGGGCACGGTGACAGGTGGTGAGCAAGATGCTTGAAAAGATGGAACGCAGAGGTGGGGTAGCCAGGTGAATAGCAGGTGTGCGGGGCCAGGTGAGAGGTGCAGGTGCAGCCTTCGTCACTCACGAGAGCCTGGCTCGATAGACCCGTGAGCACCTCATGGGTGGCTGTCCAGCCCCAACCTGAGTCCACTACCAGCAACTAGAGGGGGAGGCATTAGCCTTCTCATAATTGTCCGTACAGGGCCTGCGTGCCTGGACTCCAAGGCCATCTGAAGAGCAGACAAGGCCTCCCAAAAGCTGGTAAGACGCCTCCCTGCCCTTCTACCTGCTTGCCCCTCCCCAGCGATGCTCTGTGGGTACCCTCAGGGCGCCCTGGCTGGTTGACTCTGCCAGTTTCCTGGGGGCCGGGCCCATGTCTGCTCATCTGACCATGGCCACGGGGGGCTACGTAGGCAGATGGTGCCCCCCTCTGATCCCCAAGATGGCGTGCACCCACCCCATCTCGGCTCTGACGTGGTCTTGGGTGGGTGGCCTGGGGGCTCTGCCAGGCCCTCAGGCCACCACAGTCCCCTCGACTCCCAGCATGCTCTCAGCAAGGAGGGATGGTGGCTGACGCTGGCGCTCAGAGCCATGTGAGGTGTGGTGGGACTCCCTCCCTGCAGGGATGGACTTGGGAGCCTGTGACACAGCAAGACGGCTCCACGCCACAAGCCAGCAGCACGTAAGCACAAGGTGGAGAGTCGGAGCGGGCACCCGTTCACCAGAGTGCACTTCTTGGAAGAAGTCTTGGGTCCGGTCTGAGGACAGCAAGGTTGGGGCGGTGTGGAGGGAGGAAGTCAGCGGGCCATCTTGGCTGGGCTCACCTGGCTTCAAGCCCCAGTTCCACCTTACACGCTTCATGGCTGTGACCAAGGGACTTCACCTCTCTGCGAGCCAGTTTCCTTATCTGCTGATGGGAGGATTAAGGGAAATAATCCACCAGCAACATTAGCACCGTGCTTGGCCCTGAGTAAATAAATGTCAGCTGTTGCTGAGAAGCACAGGGGTTATCAGTCCCAGAAAGAGTCTACAGAAAAATACAGGATTGCCGGGAGCGGGGTCCCAACACGGGCGCGATGAAGACGCCTGGACGTTCAGGCTGGAGAACTATTTGATGACAGGGATGAAAGGAACCTCTTGGAAGTCGTTTAACAAAGAAGAGACACGAGACACTTGGTATCTGAAGCGATTCTCCTAGCAGCTACATGCAAGACTGATTGAAGAGGGCAGGCCCCCGACAGAGAGAATGTCTAGAAAGTTTGCAGGTGCCCAAGGAGGAGGTGTGGAGAGCCTTGAATGCCGAACCAGGGGGGTTGAGTTTAGTTTGCAGCCTCTCTTCCATGAACATTATTGGTTTTGCTGGGCATGTGGGTCTCCACGGTCCTCCTTTGCTTGCAAAGCCTGAGGCTTACGCTGGTGATCCCTGGCTGCTCAGCTGTGCTCAGGACTATGGGCCATCTTAGTTCTACGTGGGCTCTGAGGCCATGAGATTGGAGCTCAGCGTGGAATTAGATATACAGCAGCAAGCAACCTGTCTCTTTCTTTCGGAAGCTGATGTTTGATTGACTGCTTTACTTTTCTCTAACTTCCCTTTATGTTCTCTTGGGTTTCTTTTTCTTTTACCATATAAAACCCTATTCGTGCTAACTATATGTGCTGATGGGAGGGAGAGGCACCTCTGGAGGGTGCCATCCGTTCATTGTTTGTCAATCTTCAACCATCCCTCCTCCGGCAGGGGCTACTGCAGGTGCCGCGATGAATCGGACACACGCCCCACTCTCCCAGGGCTCGAAGCATCGTCATGGAGATAAGACACGCGTGCAACTCGCCAAGCAGGAAGTGATGAGTGAGAGAGTGGGCTGGTGACTCAGACTGTGGGAGTGGGGAGGAGGGAGAAATGATTTCCAAGCCTATTCACAATTTTAGAGTGGTTTACACTTGTCACAAGTTCACATACGAATTTCATGCTATTTTTTACAATCGAGGATTTTTTTTGGGGGGGGAATAGTTTCATGCTTTTCTTAAAGGGCTAAGAAGGAAAAGGTGTAGTTTTTTGGGGGTATTATAGTTATTCATTTATCATTAAGGTGTGGACTATGGTTTTTTTTTCACTTTTTTTTTAAAGATTTTTTTATTGGGGAATTGGGGGGATGGGAACAGTGCTGGGGAATTGGGGGAAGGGGAACAGACAAGTTGCTGTCATTTTGTTCTTCAGTCTAGTTGTGGAGGACGTTGCTTCACTGGCCCAAGTTGGCACCATCATTGCGCTCTTCCCGGGCGAGGCAGATCAGTCCCCGGCTTCTGGACGGCCACTCACTGTGGCTGCTGGCCGCTCACGCTGGCTGCTGACTACATACGGCAGCCCATGGCAACCCACTGCCACAGGGACTGCAGCCTATGCCGTCGCCGGTGACTCACGGCAGCCCAGCTCCAGGTTGAGCTGTTGTTCAGCATCTTAGCTGTGGAGGGCAGTGTCACTGGCCCTCATATGTGGGATCCGAACCGGGGCCCTCTGGCATCCCAAGCCAGTTCTTAACCATCGCACCACTCAGCCAGCCCTTTTTTCACTTTTTAATACTATGAAATAAATGATAGATATGAATTATTGTAGGACTGCGTAAATGGTGGATTAAACACACATGCTGTTTTGGCCCCCTTCTCAAATCCCTCACAACTAACAGTTTGTCCCCTGCTTTTAAAAATAAGCAGACAGCCAGGAATCCCCAGGCAGCTGACAATCTCTAACACTAAAGACACAGACCAAATCAGTCAATTACACAAAGAAACTGTTTCTTGATCAAACAGACCATGCACAGAGACAAGCTCTTGAAAAAAATCTTACAATTAACATCGTAAGAGAGAGAAAACAAGATAGTGGACCCATGGGGCAAGAGTGGCTATACCAAAAAACCTTTCCTGGAGACTGGGAGATAAACTGGCAGAGGCTCTCAGAGGATAGGAAAAGACAGAGAAAGGAATGAAAATAGGAGAGAAAATAGGAAACTGGTCTACCAATTCAAATAATAATAGTTTCAGAAAGAGAGAACTTGGTGGGGGGGGGAAGGAGGGGAAGGAGGAAAAGGAGACAGAGAATAAAAGAGGAAAAAAAATCATTAAAAAAATCATTTAGAAAACTTTCCCAGGGGCCGGCAGAGTGGCTCAGTTGGTCAAGAACACAAGCTCTGAGCAACAGGGCCGCCGGTTCAATTCCCACATGGGTCAGTGACGCTGTGCACAAGCTGAGCTGTCGCTGAGCTGCCAACAGGTGGCAGGATGGCTCAGCTGGTGTAACAACAAGATTGCCTGTTCCATGGTGGGCTACGCCTGCCTACAACTAAGACTGAACTCGGCACCTTGAGCTGAGCTGCTGCCTGAATGGCTCAGTGGATAGAGCGTGCGCTCTTAACAACAAGGCTGCTGGTTCAACTCCCACATGGGATGGTGGCTACGCCCACATGCAACTCAGATTGTAACACAGCCCCTTGAGCTTAGAGGCCACGAGCTGCCAACAGGCAGCCAGATGGCGACTGGTGCCCTGCACAACAAAGATTGAAGAACAACAACTTGGCTGGTCCCCTTCCCCAATTCCCCAACACTGTTCCCCTCTCCTAATTCCCCAATAAAATCTTTGAAAAAAAAATTTCCCAGAACTGAAGGACGCAAGTTTCTAGACCAAGGGCCCACTGTCACCAGCACCGTGGATGAAAATAGACTCGTAAGGAGGCACATTATTGTGAAATTTTAGAACACCAAGGGGAAGGAGGTGATTCTAGAATCTTACAGAGAGAGAGAGAGAGAGAGAGAGAGAGAGAGAGAGAGAGAGAGAGAGAGAGAGAGAGAGAGATATGCTGATCAAATATGAAGAACCAGAAAGCTGAGTGACTCTGGACTTTTTCACAGGAACACTGGAAGCTAGAGGGCCATGGAAGAAAGCCTTCAAAATCCTGAAGAAAAATGATCTCCAAAGCAGAATTCTCAACCACCCAAAACGTGAGTTCGGTCTGAGAGTGGAATGAAGACGTTTTCAGATGTGCAAGGCTCTCGAAGATTTGCCTCCTCTGCATCCTTTCTTAGGAAGCCACAGGAGGCTGGATGTCCCCAAAACAAAGGACTGCACTAAAAAGGACGAAGTGGGGGGCTGGAGGAAACAAGAGCCGTGGAGGAGAGGGGCCCAGGGGGAAGGCGGCATGGAGGGCATCGGTCCAGGCGGGGGCAGGACGGAAGGCTGGGGGAGACACAGCCCCAAGAAGAAAAAAATCGATAGAAAGCCTGAGTCTGGAGTTGACTGAGCAATAAACACACAGAAAGCTAAGCAAATGAACAAATGTGATAATTACCCAGGATAAACAAAAACTTCTGCAGGAAAGGAACAGTTATTCTTTACTACAAGGCTTGCCTATGAATAGAGTCAAATCAGCGCTGACTGAATCATACAAACACCAATTACTGACCTAACCCCAATATAATATAATTATGAAAGGAGGACGGGGGAACAGGAAGAGTCCAAGGGGCAGAAAGGGAGCTAACTTCTCATCTTCCGGAGTCAGAAGGGAATAGATGAGGCCGAAACCCAAGCAGCCAAAAGTAGCCATGCGAGCATGTTATTTACGGACGCAAAGGTAAATACTAACATCAGTTGGCAAAAGGAGGTAGACTTGGCCACCTCTGGAGAAGGGAAATGAGAAGAACTGGTGGAGGGCAGCAAATACCACAGAACCATCGGCTCGAAAGTGTATGTGTGCATAACGTCCATAATACAAACATAAAACCAAACCTGAGAGAAAGAAATCCAAAATACACATCACGTAAAATGAAGTTATGAAGCATGAACATAAAATAAGCATTCCTGCACTCACTATCCAACCCCGCCTGGTTGAATCTACTTACATGTTCTCTCCAAAGCCCTCCCAGTTGTCCCCCTTCCCCCCTGGACCGCCCCCCTCCACACACACACACACACACACACACACACAAGATAATCAACATTCTGAATTTCGTGTTTAGTGTGGCCTTGTTTTCTGCACAGTGCTCCCACACAGCTGTGCATCCCTAAACCTTCAGCCAGTGGTACCTGTGTAAGCTGCCCCCGAGTTCCTGACCCATAGCAACGGCGAGAGAGTAAATGTTTGTGGTTTTAAGCTGCTAAGTCATGGGGCAACTTGTTATACAGCAATGGATGATGAATATAATAAACTTCCACAGGTTGCTTTTGTTCTACTCAACATACATGTTGAAACATATATACGATGTGGTGATCCCGTATTTTCATTCCTCCGCTGTGTTTCATCATTTGACTATAACATAACTTATTTATTCGTTCACCTACTGATGAACATCGGGTGGCTTCCAGGTTTTCCCTCCAATATAGCTACCAAATGCTTCATCGTAGCTCCTGCCTGTGTAAGAGATTCCCTAAAACACATCTAAGAGCAGGTCTGCTGGTTTGTAGGGTATATACATATTTAACTAATTAGAAAATGCCGTGTTGTTTTCCAAAATGGCGGTACCATGGCGCTTCCGTCAGCAGTGGCTAAGCGTTCCTATGGCTTCATATCCTCATCAACACTTGTCATTATCTGACTTTACTTTTGGCCAAATTAGCGGGTAAATCGGTAGCTCGTGCTTTTACTTTGCATTTCCGTAATAAGAGCTTGAGTATTCTTTCGTGTGTTTATTGGTCATTCATGTTTCCTCTTCCATGAAGAATTATTCATGACTTTTGCCCATTTTTCTATTGGTTTGTTTTTGTCCTTTTTTTTTTTTTTCTTATTGATTCTAAGAGTTCTTTATATGCCCTAGAAGAGAAGAACTTTGTCAGGTTTTATGTTGCAGATACCGTCTTCTAGTTTGTGTCTGGTCTTTTTATTTTCTTTATAGTGTTTCACGGATTTAGTATTTTCTTTATAGAATTCCTTAAAGTATTTTTGATGAATGAAAGCTTTGAATTTTAGTGTATCATCCTTTTCACTTTTAATTAGTGACTTGTACATGTTTGAAGGAATCCTTCCCTACCTGCAGACTTATTTTCAGGGTTTCCAAATGTTGCCTTTCATTTAAGTCTTTAATGCACCTGGAACTTGTGTATGGCGTGAGGTAGGGATACGACTTCCTTTTTTTCATATGTATAACGAATCATGCCAGCCCCGCTTAATGAGCAGTCCATCCTTTTTCCCACTGACTCTCAATGCCTCCTTTGTCATATAGATTACACGTGGAAGTGATGCTATTTCTGGGTTCTCTATTTTGCTCCTTTGGCCTGTTTGTCTAATGTTGGAGTTATATGCTAGTCTGCTTTGTAGCCCATTCTAGGTCTCATCTCAGAGCCTACCACATAACTGTTGCTCAGTAAATATCTGTGGAACGAATACGGCCTGCCTGGTGTCTTTCCTGCCCCTCTGTGGAAGCGACGCTTGCTTCAGTAACAGAGGGAAGCGTGTGAAGGTGACTTCAGCTGTTCTCCTCGGCAGATAAACTGTGTCAAAGTGGCTGCCAAATATCTTGGGCTTGGAGTCAGTTCTCGCCATTAATAAGGACTCAGCTTCTTGACAGTAGCTGTGACCTAACTCTTTCCTCATGGATCTTAGGGATTTGACGGCTCTCGCCATGTGTCCTGGGTCTGAATTGTCTGTTGGGAATTTGCGGGAATCAAGCCAGGCCTTCCGCAGAACTGCAGCCAAGCGGATCGCTTTGTCTCCACCTTGCAGTCACTCCCCAGCCTCACGCGGTCAGAGCCCTGTTCCCACTGAGCTGTGGACCCTGTGCTTGCTAAAGATCTCCAAGGAAACCCCTAACTACATGCACCTGACTTGACCTTAGGGCCTTTGACCCCACTGGAGCCCCCATCCTCACAACCTCCGTTGGCAGCTTCAGTGGCTCGCTCTCCTCCTGCTCTGACCTTCCTTGACTTCTTCCTCTGGCCTCCTCATTCGTGTGGCTGTGCCCCCAGCTTGCCTGGTACATACACCTTTCTTCCCTGTCACGCCCGCCACTGTCCTCGCCGATCCCTTCTCACGGATTCTTCAAGACCCAGCTCAAATCTGACTCCAAGCTGCCCAGCCAAAGCGAGCCCTTTGCCTCCGACCCTCACACCATTCAGCCTGAGTGTTCTCCCCTGGCTGCCTCACACTGTCCTGTGTAGGACACACCAGGCTCTTTGTCGTCGTGGCTGAATGCACGGACTCCAGGGCCAGACCACCTACGACGTTTGAATCCAGGTTTTGCCCCTTAGGATCTGCATGACCTTGTCCTCCGTTTTCCCACCGGTAAAAAGGGGATAATACGCGCACTAACTCACATACTGTCAGGGTTCAGTAAGCTGATATTTCTAAACTATCTGTCACACTAAAATAATGGCCCCTGTTGTGCTCTTACCAACGTGCGTGTATAAGTCGAGCATTGGCATAGCAGAAAGAATGCAGGGTCTGCAGCCGAAAGACTGCTTTTCACGCCCTCGTGGCTTTGCGACCTTGAACAAATCACTTCACTGTCTCAGGGACCGTTTCCTCTCCGGGGAAGCAGGGTGTAATAACGTGGCCCTGCCTATCTCACTGCGCTGTGGCTGCTGTGACCGGGAGTGAATGAGGGAGGGCTATGTCAGCCTTGACCATGTGACACAGACAGAGGCCTGAGGCTGCCTCTCCCAGAGCCTCCCACCTGGCCCATCTCCCCCGGGGTCTTCCTCCTCGTGACAAGGGCAGCCTCACGGGACAAGGAGGGAGAGCGGGCGGCACACCTGCCACGCAGGAAAAAGGTCATAATTCCTGCTAATTCTCCTTCCACTCATCCTTTCCCACTTTCTGGGTTGACCACGGCCCCTTCCCTGTGTACGGTTTACGGTTTGAACCCCTTTTCTCTATCCAATCCTGTGTGCTCCACCTTCAAAACATGTCCAGAATCTGGCCACTCCCCACCATCTATGCGGCTACCACCTGGTCCAGGCCCTGTCCTCTCACCTGGACACCGCAGGAGTCACCTAATGGATCTCCCTGTTTCTCACTGTACAGCCCCGCCCACCACCCCACTAACAGCAGTCAGAGTGGTCCTGTCAAAAGGTCAGACAGACCTTGTCCCTCTCTGTTCAACACCCCGTGCACCCCTCAGAACAAAAGCCGAAGTCCTCATGGGGGCCTATAATGGCCTAAAGACACCCCTTTCCCGCCCTGGGGGCCTCTTTGCCATCTCCCGTCTCCCACCAGCCACCTCCTCACCGGCCCCGGTCCTGCCATCTGGTGTCACAGTTCTATCCACATCCCAGCTGGACTCCTGTCTCAGCATCTGGGTACATGCTGTCCCTTCTACCCGGAAGGCTCTCGCCCCAGGTAATTCCAGGCCTTCGCTCAAACGTCAGCTTCTCTGACCAGCGTTTAAAACTACACCATACCCCATCTGCCTTTCCTGTGTCACTTTTCTCCACGTGTGTATCACTGCCTGACGTAACATCTACATGGCTTATTTGTGTGTTTACGGACCGCCAACCCCCATTAGAATATAAGCTTCATGAAGAAAGGGACTTTTCGTGCTTTGTCGACTGCTGTATCTCTCGATCAATATCAATATCAATTTGGTGAATGAATGAAGAATCTCATCTTGTCTTTATCACAAGCCAGCGGGACCAGGTGAGCAGGACAGGGGCTGTTAACGCGGCTTTGTAACGAAGTGAGTGGTGAGAAGCTTGAGAGAGTTACTGACTAACGAACTTGTCACAGAGAGTAAATGAAAAAGCTGAAACCCATAATTTTTCTGACTGTCAAGACCGCCACGGTGGTGAGCAGGGCATGCAGCGGGGCATGGCGGCAGCGTCTGTGTGCCTGGCAGGGACCAGCCTGTCCCCGCTTGGCAAAGCACCTGCCAGTAGGAGGACAATGGCCCTGTGTGTGGCTGGTGAGCACCAGGCTGGACAGGGAGACTGAGAGACTCTTACTGAAGTGGGACATTGTCCTGGGTTTGGCTCCCACCCTACCGCCACCCTAGTGTAGGCTCCAACACCGTCAACTCCTCCATTATCAAGTGTCCTCCGCGGGTGAGGGCGTGGGAGTCTAGCTTTGGGCAGGAAAATCGCCATTTCTTAAGGGTATTATACGCCTTGGTTTAGGAGGATTTCAGAAATGCCTCAGGTTTGGGAAAGAGCACCGCTGAAGTTCAAAGTCAGCTGAGGAATAAACGGCTTCGGGCGACTTCAGAGCCAGGACGGCTCATTCCAGCCACAGGTGAATTCACATCAAGGCAAGAAAAAAAAAAAGTTTCTTTCTTTTCTTAAAAACAATTGCCTTTCTAAACATCATCTTAAAATGTGAAATCGATGACTTTGAAGAGCCGAGGCTGACCACAAGCCCGTGATGATGTGTGCGATACAGGAAGCCCCCCCTCATCGGCCTCATTCCTGTAGCCACTGTCCTATTTTTTAAGAGCTGGCTTTGAATTTAGGAAAATAAAGACATTTCCTTCCACCAGGTAATTCAAGGCAACAGCCCTGGGTCCCTCCGAGACATGTCTAAATCTAGTCTTTTATTTCCAGCCCCAGTGACTAAACAGCATGGGTGCAAGGTCTCAGTTAGTTTTAAAAGGGGAGAGAAAACCACCAAAACACGACAGCTCCAACCAACGGGCTGCAACTGGCGGTCAGACACGGCTGGTGTGGCGTGTTCTCCCCGAGGCGGTGGCATGCGTGCATTGCCAAGTTGTGGAAGAGTCAGGACATCTGGCTCGTGTCACACATCTGGGTGCAGTGTCTCCACAGGCCTCAGTGGGAAGTCTGAAGAGGGACACGCCAGTCCGCTCTCCTCAGCATGTTTCTCTTCTCTTGTTCAGCTACGGTGTTTTGTTCAACGTCTCCACTTTGCACATGGATGTGCCATGAGAGGAGAGGCAGCTGCCATTTCTCCCCACAGTCCATTTCCTTCAGAAAGGGGAACGCTGTCAGCCTCTTTGAACGGTTATTAAATTAAAAACCAGATGGCTCATCTGGCAAATCCTTCTGAGTCAGTTTCTCTCTTTGCAATGTTTTCTTTCGTCTTATTAAAAAATATTTCCATGTTTCCCGATTTGGAAATGATTAATAAAAATGCACGGAAATGGAGACAAACAATATGTTTGGAAGAAGCACTGTTCCCATGGGAAGCATGTCTTCCACGGTATTGGAGGCTGGTGTGGCGGAGCGGGGCTGGGGTTTCAGGTCCGGCCCCGTCACCGTTACAGCATGGCCTTGGTCGGACGCTTACCTCTCCTTGTGTCAGGCTTTCCTTCTGTAAAATGAAGCGTTTTGTAAAACAGCTCTCATGGGATCGTGCTGTTGGTTCAATAACAAATGTAAAACCGGGCATAGCACCTGGCACGTCTTTGGGGCTTAATGGATGAGCTTATTCAGTTCATAGTTACGCATGAGCTCCTACTATGCACCAGGCTTCCCAGAACTCACAGTGCAGTGAACAAGGCTGACGCCAAGCAACACGACAACAAAGAAAAGGTCGCGTTACAGTTGAAACAAGTGGGGGTGGGGCATAGCATGGGTGCTCTTAGCAGGGACCTTCTCTGAGGACACAACATGGCGGGCTGGGGTGGGGGTGCTCCGGGCGGGCAGACTAGCTCTGGAGACGGAGACCCGCAGGAGCAGCGGACCACGGAGGGAGAGGCAGGGCCCGTAAAAAGGTGCTTTCTCGAAGTCGCCCGCACTGGGATGTGATGGGTGGCGCTAAGGGATCGACACACTGGCACTGACACTGGCACTGGCACCGGCATCCCTGGGCCCTCGGTTCCCCTCTGCACCCTCCTCTACGTTTCTTTCCATTGGCGCTCTGCTCTGTCTTCTCTCTTGTCCGTCTTTCTCTTTCCCTCCTGGAGACACTGCCTTGGCCTCTTTTTATCTTGTTTCCCTTTCACTGGCTCACCCTCTCTCTCACCCCGTCCTGTGAGGGCCCACAGTGGGAAGCCCACCACGAGGGGGCTGACAGTCGCTGTGGGGACACCAGTCGTTGCTGCAGGGTGGTTTCGCTTCCCCGGCAGGTTGGTATTAATATTTCACACCTCCCCGTGGCTGGGTACCGATAACACAAGATGAAGCCACACAGGGTCCCTGCTTGGGGAGCCCCCAGCAGAGTCAGGGTCCTGTGATGTGAAGTGGGAGGGCTGCACGGAGTAGAGACACGCACCCTCTTCCCCTGGGGGGCCGCAGATGCAGCACCTGCTCGTCTAGTGATCACATGCTCCTCGCAGTTTCACTGCCATCGCCCAGACCTCTGAAATGGCCGCAACCGCCCCTCTGACCTGCAGACCCACCCTGTATCCTCCTGCCCACGTGGAACAGCTCTGGGGGGACAGCAGTTCAGTTATGCTCAACTTATCCAGAACCCTGCTCATCACCTGCCCTCTCCCTAATGCGCGGGTCCCCTCCACACCCACACCTGCCCTCTTCCTCCTGAACCTCCCGTGTGTGGGCACGACCAGAACATTGGGTATTGTCCTCAAGCCTCTTCCACCATCACCCCACATCCAATGAGTCAGTCCTGTCGATTTCAGCTCCTCTAGTTCTTTCAAACCTGCCCCTGACTCCCCATCCCAGCCACCACCTCCCCGGTGGAGGCAGCCTCCTGTCCCCTGTCCCTTATCACTGCAGCAGTGTCCCCAGCTGGTCTCCTTATCTCATGGTCATCCTGGTGTTCCCCTCAAACCCGCCTCCACACTGCAGCTCAAAACCACCAGAGCTCCCACTGGCCTAGGGAGAGGGGAGGACAGGCGCGTTCTGAGCCTCAGGGTGGAAACATCCTGCCGTACACAGACCCTCTATCTAGGACTAACAGCCGTGGAAGCACTGACATTTGTCAGTGATCTAGTGTTTTGTGTCAAGCGTACGTTCAAGGCTGTCCCTATGATAACATCGCTCCGCCTTCTTGTAGTCTGATGTGTTTTCTTCAGTGACAAGAAAGGGGCGGCACCCCGGCCAGCCTGGTGGAAATGACTGATGACCTGGGCACGCCCACAGCACCAGTCGGATGTCTGAGTGCCATCTCTCCTGCATCGCCAGACTAAGACACAAGTAAATAAATAAGGTTGAGAACTGTTGTCTTTGATAGAGGATTAAGTCCGAACTCCTTAAGCGGCTGAAAGAGGCCGGGGCCCTGCCTCTAACCTTGAGTGCAGCTGAGCCCCTGGCAAGCAACTGCTTATTCTCTCTCCCACTCGGTGCTCCCCCCACCTCTGACCCTCTCTCTGGAGTCCCCTCAGGCCCAGAAAGTCACCTCCTCCAGAAAGCCTTCCTGGATCTAGCTCCCTCTGTAGAGCTCCCTTAGCCGGCACGCTCCTCCCTGTCACCTCCTACCAGGAGATCTATTGATCTGTTGTGTCCTTGCTCCTGGGGCTTGCTTGCCCTTCTGCACGGCCCAGGCCAGCCCAGGTGGCCAGGCACTTGGAGGAAATTTAGCAAACGTGCTGACGGACACAGGGAGTGAAGGGGGCTACAGGGCGGTGACATGTAAGCCTGGTCTCATCTTGCCCCTCTGTGGGCCTCTGCGGCTGCTATCTTTGGTTTTCATTCAGCTCCGCCCACCTGAGGCCTCAGTCTGCCACCTGTGAGCTTTTCTCTCCTGGTCGAGGCTCGTCTGACATCTGCCATCAGTCACAGAGCGTGAGTCGGAAGCAAAGTCGCTTCACAGCTCTTAGCTTTGCACATACAGGGAGAGGCAAGAACAACAGTGGTCGGGATTCTTGCGAAATGTGTCCTCGCAGACTTCAGAGATGATCTCGTTCTCATCTCATGTTATTTCTGGGACCATTTCTGTGAGGCAGGTAGGACTGGATGTTCAGCCCTATTTTAAGTGATAACCATCATCCTCATTTGTCAAGCATCGGCCGTGGGCCACACGGGCTGAACCTGGTGTGCGTTATCTCATTTAACCCTCCCAATAACAAGGTGCATAATGTCATCTCCCGTTTTCTTGAGTTGAGAACTCAGGCTCAGCCAGATTAGGGAACTGACACACAATGAAACATCTCCTGAGTGTGAGAGCCTACGTGTGACCTTGGGTTTGGCTGATCCCTCAGCCCCATCTTCAACTATACTATGCCGCTGAGGAAGTGGAGGCCCAGGAAGTCTGAGTGGGAGGTTGCTGGGGCTTCTGCCTTTCTCAGGTGTCTGATCCCGGCCTGTACTGCAATGAGCCAGCCTCACAGGGGACTCAGACTGGGCTGCCCCCGTTCAGCAGCGTAGGTTGTGCACTGTGCAAATCCAGGAGTGCCATTCACCAGGACTTCAATGTGCATGGCGCCTCCTGGAGGGCAGTACCGCGGAGGTGGTGGCCCTGGCTGGGGCCTCAAAGGAAAGAAGGGGTGTCTTTCTCCTCTCAGTTGTGCTTTCCAAAGAAAATTAGAGGCAGGCAGCTCCCCAGGTGGGCAAATGTTGAGCAGGGCACAGAGCTGCAGTCTCACCTGGGAAGGGTTAGTGTGGGAGGGAGGTGAGCACACCCTGTGACCAAGAACAGAGAGAAACAGGTTGGAAGAAATACCCTGGGAAGGAGTTCCCTTGTTACCGCTTCTCAGGGCAGTTGGCCTTCCAGGGCAGGACGTGGGAGCTCTGGCCGGGCGGCCACCCCCACCACTGAGAAGAGGGGTCTGGGAGGAGTTCGGACACAGGATGACGGGGGAGAATTCTGGCTTGGCAGACGCCACCACCCTGATCTGGGGGACAGGGCTGTGGGTCTCTGGGAGACGCTGCAGGACGCTTGACCACATGCAGCCTGCACTGGAGTGCGCTTGTCTCTGACCTCTGACCTTTTGCCCCAGGCCTGGGTGTCCAGGGGACATACTTCCTTGGATTTGTGGGGTCAGCTTTGGCCATGGGAAGGGTGACAAAGTCTGGGGCAGGCAGGGTCTCGGGGGCTGGTCCAGGCCTGCCCGTCACACAGCCAAACCACCCAGACCTGTGTGTACATGATTAACTGGAGGGTCCTGGAACATACCAGAAATAATGCTCATTCTGAAGCTCAGTGCTAGGTGGAAAAGAGAAGGACACAGCCAGCACACACCCCACTCTCCCGCAAGGGGCCTTCTCACCCGAGGGACTTGTAAAGGTCCAGAGCTGGAAGGAAAGGCTCATGGACGGGGCTCAGCCAAGCGGCCTCTGTGTCTCCCACCCTCTGCTCACCGCTGCAGCCTCAGAGCAGAAGGAAAGGACGCAGCTGGGGAGAAAGTGCCCTTAGCATTGCCCTCCCTTTTCCTGCCTCTTGAACTGAGAGATTCTTGCTGGAGGAAAAGAGGGGGCAAGGCAAAGAGATGACCCATCTGGAGGTTTCTTCTTACTTGCAGGGCCTGAAGGGAACAGTCGGCCGCCCCCTCCCTCCGAGCTCTGGGCCCCCATTGGCCGGGCTGAGAGATGAGGGGCCTGGGACACAGGCACTTTCGGCCCCTTCCAGCTCTAAGCAGCTGTGCCTCTCCCGTTGCCCACGCAGGATGGATAGCTGGTTAAGTGGGGGGGGGGGGAGTGGGGGGGGAGTGGGCCCCTGCGACGCCCATCCTTGAGGGGCCACATTTGGAAGGACACAGACTCTCAGGAGGCTTGACCTGAACCGACCCGATGCTGACACGCACGCCCAGGAGCACAGCAGTGGCTGTGCTGAGGGTCTCTGCCTGCAGGATGGGGTTCTCCTACAAGCATTAACCAGGAAGCCTAGGCTCCCCCCAACTTCTGGGCTTTTCTGAGGGAGGGAGAGAGCAGCATGGACATACAGTCAAAGGCCTGGGCAGGTTGGGGCAGCTCTGTCCCTGGGAGTCACTGAGTCTTGACACCCGCAAACCTCACTCTTTTCAGACAAGGGAATGGAGGCCAGAGCGGAGCATGTTGGGCCCACCCACGTCCACTGTGCTCACCGCTGAGCTGCCTCTTTCTGCCCCACAAGGCACCAGTCATGTCAGCCTGGGACGGTCGGCCCCAGGACAAAGGTCTTCAGCTGGGAGCTCAGAAGCCCTCCAACTCGCTGTGTGACTCTGGACAAGTTGCTTCCCTGCTCTGGGCCTTGGTTCCCTCATCTTAAAAATGTGAGGATTTGGCTAAACAAACCAGAGAGCCCCTAACCAAGACTTCTGACCGCAGAACTCTACCTGTGTTTCCTGAAACAGAACAAAAGGTGAGCTGGTGCCTCGGCCATTGTAAGAGTCAGAATGGCTGCTCTCAGAGTCACCGTGCAAGCCAATCTGTCTGCCCGTCTGTCTCTCTCCTCCCCTCCGCCTCCCCACAGCCCCGGAGAGGCCCCCCGGAGGCTCCCGCATCCCAGCCTCTCCAGCCCTGGCTCTGTTTTACAGGAAGCAGCCCATCACAGAAGACACTTGTTACATGTTGCCAGGCAACAAAAGGCTGCCTGAAAAGTACAACCCACCTCTGACACTTCATAGGACTGGAACCAGCAGATGAGCGGAGGCTGCCCGAACAAAGGAGAAGTGTCGGGAGGGAAAAACGTTGGAAAGCAAAATGAAAGAGCCCAGACAGTTGCATAACGTGCCAAAACGCAAACAGATGGGAGGAAAAACTGACTCACTGAAATGAGGGAGATAGACAGAGAGGGGACGTGGAGAAAAGTCCTCGGGTGTCAAGTCCTCAAAAGGCCTCCTCTTCTTATTTTTTGGTCAAATCTGTCATCGTGACTAGCGTGGAGTTGATGACAAGGAAGACCTCGGTCGTGGTAATAATGATGAGGACACTTCCTTAGCTGAACACTTGTCGGTGGGCTTCTACTGTTATCTGACGAGTGATTTTATTCAGCGCCCTCCAGCAATGGCAGAATTCTCCCCGACATTCCAGGAAACACAATCATTTCCTGAAACAAAGATGGCTACTGCCATCGCCGTCATCCGTTCACCCAAATACGGGTCACTCGTTGGCTTGTTGGCTTCAGTGACCTTGCTAGGCTCTGGAATTTTCAAACACTGAGAGAATCAGCGAGAGACAGAGCCAGCCCTGGGGACGCTCAGGCTGAAGGACTCCCCAGCTGCCAAGGGGACCTTGGAGGGGGGTGCGGGGACAGCAGGTGGAGGACCCTCCCTCTCCAGGCAGGAGCCCTGGGCCAGCATTGAGATCCTGCCTCGCCTTACCTCTCAGAGCCACCATTCCCTCATTTCTAAAATGGGACAACTACTCCCGCCCCGTCCACTTCACAGAGTGCTGGCCCACGGAGGGGAAGCCGCCCAGACCGTAAAGCCCTGAACTATAGGATTTTGTTCTTTATTTGTTCAAAAATCAGTACTAACCTCCTGTGAGTGCCAGGTACTCTAGAAGACATTCTCTTACTGAAATGGAGAGAATACTGCAGAAACTCACCAGAAGGGTTCAGGGGGCTGATGTATGCAAGCAGCGCGGAAATGCTCTTAATAAACCATGGCCTGCTCCTTCCTCGGGCTTCAGCGCATCCTCACCCAGGCTCCTGAGACCTTGGCTTAGAGTCTCCCCGGCCCTCGGGCTTTGACTAATTTTGGCTGTAGTGACAGTCTGGCAACCCTCAGGGGAGTATAGTCTAATTTCTGAAATAAAGAAAAGCCTCAAGACACACTTATTCCCTACGTGAAAGGCAGAGTTTAAATTATAAACAAGAACAAAACAAATTAAGAACGCTGGTAACTAAGTGGGAGCAATTTCATATGTTAAACTTGACTAAATAATTATAAAGCTACTGCCCCGTTAACTACAGTCACATTTACTTAACTCTGCAAGTTGGAAAAGATAGCTGTTTACTTTGTTCATTTTGACACATACTTTCTCAGGAAATGTCTAGTCTCCGGCCCAGCCCACCCCCCAAAAAACTGACGCGGCGTTCAAGAATGAAGGGCTGTTTCTTCCTGTACCCACTAACAGGAAGTTAGTAGCATCCCACTGAAAATTGCTGGTTTTCTATGGCACCAATCACGATTTCTGCCTCAGTACCAGATAGCATGCCCTCAAACAGGTTATAAAACGACATCATAGCCCAAACTAAAAGAAAAGTTTTTATTTTTTTTTTGCACATTATACTCTTTGTTCTTTGGTCCCAACACAGTCGCATAAGATAAACCCCCAATTTAACAAACAGCCCAAGAGCCCTGCAGCAGGCAGTCAGGGTCCCGGGGTCCCAGGCCTCCAGCGCCCTGCAAGCCAGGGGACGGGGCAAATCACCGAGCCTCGCTCAGTCGCCATGCCCTAATCCACTAAATGGGATTCTGGACTCCATCCTGCCCACTCACTGCTTAGGGCCGTTGGGAGAAACAGAAGAACATAGTCCCGTATTTTATAATATGTGTCCCCCACTTCTCATGCCTTCCGTTGCCTGAACTCCATAACCCACCGAGGACATAGGTAAGACAGGCCTCTATCTCCACCATACAGATCAAAAGAATAAAGCCCAGGAAAGGAAAGAGCCAGCTACCGTCATAGGCACCTGCCTTATTTAATAGAAGGTAAGAGACTTGCCCAAGGTCACACGGCTGGTGGATAATTAAGCTAGGCTGTGAGCCTGGGCTTTGCGACTTCAGGGACCACTGCTTTCGATTTTGTAGGCAACAAAACCTTACAGTTAAAAATCTGATGTGTTATTACTGTGGGGGTTCAGAACAGGCCTCCCCAAGACGTGTGTCTTGGGCATGTGAATTATTTTGAGCTGAAAGCAACCGAGACCCTGTGCACCCACGAGAAACTTTTACTTCTCCCTTAAAGAATTTAAATTAGGGGCTTTGTCCATATAAGAGTTATCACCAGCGATAACGTTTTTGACCTATCTATAGGGCAGGCAAACATGTAATTACTGAACACCTGCCCTTCTTATATTGTCCTGCGAATGACCCTCCTCCCCTCTGATACCTTAAGGCACCTAACCTATCCTTAGCTGAGAACATCATACATGCCTCATCTTAACTTCCATCTCTGGAGCCCTCATGCATGTGGAGTTCCCATACATGCATATGTAATTAAATTTGGTCTTCTCTTGTTAATCTGTCTCGTGTAGGTTTAATTATTAGACCAGCTGAAAGAACTATGAAGGGTAAAGGAAAGGTTCTTCTTCCTCCACAGTACAATCATTGCTAATGTTACTAAAATTGAACCAAACTGGTTCGATCATGGATTGACTGGGGTCGAACTGTAGAAGAACTTGGAAACTAAAGCAAGGACTATGGACTTAACCGTCTAGAGGTAGATACTGAAGGTTTATGGGGTAATATAATAGAAGGTGTCTAGTGGTAGTATAATTTGAACCCAGAGAAGTAAATTCTGTAGTCCGGTGTAAGATGACAGGGAGCAGGAAGACACGACTCTGAGAGACATGATACTCACAGAATAAGAACCATGCCTGAATAGAGGGCTCAATGGAGGTGGGCGTGAGGTCAAGGGTGGTGAGTGGTTTTGAGCCTAAGAGATAGTTATGGCCCAATAGCCCTTCTCCCCTTTCTCAATGGTAAGAGAACCCAGCAATGGCTACCAATAACAGAGACTACATTTCCCAAGCCGTGTGAATGACCAATGGATATGACAAAGAGAAACAGCACACCTTATTTTGTCCCTTCCTCCCACCTGCTGCCTGGAAGGTGGATGGGATGGCTGGAGCTCCAGCAGCCTTCTTGAACTATGAGGGAGAAGCCACGTACCACGTCTGGTGGAGCTACAACGGAGAAAGAACCTGGGTCCCTGAGGCCATGGAGTACCACACCTGCTTTGGACTGACCCTTTTCCAGACTTCTTTTGCAACACAACAAAACTTCTATTTTGTTTAAGGGACTGCTAATTTGGGTTTCTTGTCACTTGCAGCTCCAAACTAACACTAACTGATAAAGTTCCTGAGACAGAAAACAGAAACAGAGAAGCAGAGAGAAATTAGGGGCAGCATGATGAGATTGAACGTGGACTTGGCGCATGGGATATTCAGTGCACGAGAACATGCATAGAAAATGTAGCCTGGCACACAGGATACATTCGAGAACTCTACACTGCCACCGCTACCCTTCCAAGTCACCTTTGTCTCTTGCCTGGCCTGCCGTAATGGCCTCCTATCTTGTCCTTCTAGTAGCTTTCTAACTCACTTCTAGTTTAGTCTCCACAAAGATGCCAGTGATACTCTTAGAATGGACAAGACTGTATTACTCTCCTATTTAAAACTCTCCAGGGGCTTCCCACTGCACTTGGCTGCCACCCCATCACCCAGCCCCCAGGACCCCACCATCGGCTTCCTGCCTGCTCTGCAGCTCAGGTCTAGCCACGTTCACGCGCCCGCCCATCCTACGCCCCTTCCAGTGACTCCACACACGACCTTCACCAGCTCAGGGCCTTTGCACGTGCTGTTCCCTCTTCTTGGAAAGCCCACCCCCTCGGTCTATAAATGGCTCAGTTCTTCTTATCCTTTAGGCCTCAGCTGAAACATAAGTTCTCTAGAGAGACCTTCTAAGCAGGTCCCAGCTAAGTAGGATCCTTCTCCAACCATGGCTTTTTAAAAAATCATTGCAACCTCGTTTTTTCACTCCTTCACAGATTTGAAATTACACACTTATGTGTTTCTCGACGTTATGGGTCTTCCTGGGTAGATGATAAGCCCCATGAGGGAAAAAAGCATCTGTGGCTTATTCTCCAAGGTATATTTAATTCCTAACACTATTGCCTGGCAAACAGTAGGGCTCAATAGCTATTAATAACATTATTGTTACATGGCAAGCGATTCTCAATTGAACATTACACCTCAGGGAAGAGGCTTGGCTCAACACTTCAGCTGAGGAGGCATGGATGCGTCCTTGTGAGAGCAAGTGCACTCTCTGAGGGCGACAAAGGGAGACGAGACCATCCAGCTAAAAGACAGATCCTGGTGGAACAGAATGGGGTGGGGAGGGACCAGTCTGGGGTGGGTGCTGAGGAGAATGGGGGGCCATCTCAGCAACTGGTGCTCGGGCAATCGCTGTTTACGATCTACCAGGGCCCGATAAACCACTGCTATTAGCAGCAGGAAAACTAGAGAAATGGACTCCTACAACAGACCCCCCCCCCTTACCCTTGCTAAAGCTGGGAGCAGGACATGGCCCTCGAGATACTTAGAGACCCACATGGCTTACCTCCCTTCTGGCCCTAGCTCAGCTGGAGGGCCCTGTGGGGTGGGGGTTGAGGGGTCACTCCTTGCAGGCCTAAGGCTGAGCAGGGCCTTTGCAGCTGTATTGAGGCCTAGTTAACCATAGAGCACGGGGCTGTAGAAGAGGGTTGTCGAAAGTGCCGAACCTAAACAGAACCCGGGTCTCACTCCCCAGTCCCAGGCCATCATGCCTGGTCTGGGAGGCCCCTGCCCTGCCTGCGGGCCACTCTCAAGCTGCATTCAAAGGAGAAGAAGGCCAGGAAGTTGGGAGGTAGCCTCACAGTTGGGGCGCTGTGTTCATTCTGGGCCTTCACCTTGTGGGGACATTGATGCCGGGGTGGTGGGGGATCAGGAGTCTGATTGGACAGAGTCCTGTGAGGACTTGCTGAAGGACTCGAGACCCTTCATTTGGAGAAGATGAAACTTCTCAAATATTTAAGGGGCCTTCATGGAAGAGGGACTGCCAGCCCGCTCACTGGGTGCACCCCACATGGTAAAATCTTTGCCCTGTGCTAAGGGCTTTTTGTGAATTATCCATTGCCCGGATGTCATGAGGCCAGCTTGCCCACGGTCACCTGCTGGCAGGAGCATGACCAAAGCCCCTCACCCATATCTGCCTAGACGGCAATGGTTTGACCACCAGCCTACGCTGCTTGAGTTTCTTGTGTGTGGGTGGATACAGAAACCAGAGAGAGGACCCAAGACAGCAACGACGAGAGTTACGTTTTAACCAACGCTGGAAGATCGTTCTAAGCCAGAGCTGTCCGCACATGGATTGAATGGTCTTTTAAAGTGGTGCGTTCCCTGTCCCACAGGGTGATCAACAGAGGTAGCATGATTCTACTTGGGCTAAGTACACGTACAGTGTGCAAGGTACTTGGTAGAACCAGGAACCAGCTGTCCTTGAACCCTGAGCTCACGCTGTGCCCATCATGGGATTCAGCCTCTGATACACTGAAGCTATTGCGTCCATGTGTTGGCTCAGCTGAGACATGTTTAAAATCTTCAAAAGGAGTTTGACTCCCTCGCTGGTGGGGGCCTGCACTGGAGATACAGGGCATAAGGGAATCCCCAGGGCAAACGAAATAACCCAAAGTTGACGTACTACGGATTTCCCGTCTTGACTAACGTCAGCCCACAAATAGAAGTGGCTGACATGGCCTCCAGGAAGCCCTTTTGCCTCACCTTAGCTCCCTCCAAGGACTCCTGCCCTTGTAGGGTTTTTAGCACTGTCTCCACCCAGTGGTGCAGCCCTTTCAATGGTGGGGGGTTGGGAAGGATTTAGCCCCGATGCTCTTGGGCACCCATGGTAAGAGGCAAAGCAGCTTTTCTCCAGCACATCTAGCAGGGTACTACTAGCTGTGTGCCGTGATGGTCACGCCAGCCCATTTTTGTAGGGCTTAAATCTCTCTCAGATTCCCAGGTGGGGAAAGACTGGATAACCCAGAAAGCTGGACAAAGAACCCTGCACTTAGGACCTGACGCTTAGCTGGGTCTACCTAAGGCAAAGATCCTGCAAGACGTCATCGGACAATTCCCAGCAGAAAGAACAGAGGAAACCCAGACTTTAGTGTAATATAGGCTGGAGTAATTTGGGAATTAACTCAAGTGGAAAATGGAACGCTTTCTCAGTGTAGTATGGAGTTCGCTTTGCACCCACACTGTCCCAAGGTTAGTGCTTCGGAATGCTAATTTTACAGAAATTTCCCTCATTTCCCCAGTTCGCCTAAGAGGTGTCGTCCATTAACTAAAATATAATGTAAGAGCAATGTATTATTATTTAATATAAAGGTATGAAGGAACTTATCACCAATGAACGGTTTCCATGCGTAAATGTCAGAGAGCACAAAATTACTGCAAAGGAGAAAGAGGAAAGAAGTGTTGAATCAGAAATAAGAGAAAGAGAAAGTGAAGGCGTAGGAACGGGGGAAAAAAACGTGAAACCTGAACAAGAAATGAAAAATGAGAGTGAGGAACGGCCCTGGAGCAGAGAACTCAACCCTGCAGCCATTCCAGGCTGCCCAAGGGCGCTCGCACTGCACTAGGTAGGAGTGAACCTGACCTCTGCTGGCTCCTGCCGTGGAGGCCCCGCCCACCCGGCCCCCAAGTTCGCGCTCCCCCCGCCCGCCCGGCGCCCTCTGGCGGAGTGAGCCTCGGGCCCGCCCACACCAGCCTCCTCTCGGCCTTGGCCT
>NW_017731728.1:170549-216659 GCF_001890085.2 Hipposideros armiger
GATACGAGGTTTCTCCCCACCGCCCAGGCGCTCCCGCGTCCCCGGTGGGCGCCCAGGGCCAGCCCCAGAGCCGCGGGTGCTGAAAAGTGAATGAAGCCAGCCGTGCCTCACCCCTCACCTGCAGAACCCCACCTGCCTGACACTGGTCCTCCCATATACGTCCCCTGGCCCCAGAGGGCTCAAAGTGCCACACCCACTGCCCTGTCCACTAAGGCTACTACTGGCTGTTAGGGGGGAAGGGGACCACTCAGCAAGCAACTTTCATTGCTCTTTTCTGAGAGAAGTATAGGTAAAAACGGAGCCATTCAACATTACTTGCCAAGCCCTGTTGATGTAAAACATGCGTTCCTGTGGAAGATGAAAAGGGGTTTGGGGGGAGGGAGAAAAAAACAAATGCTACCTATTTCCATAAAAAAAAACAAAAACACCACATGTATATTAAGTCATGCGTTCTCATTGCAGAAAATACAATACGATGTAATGGAAAAAAATCACATGTAACGTTCCACAGAGAAAACAACTTAATATTTATATGCATTTTCCAATCATTTTCTTATTCATATTATAATATGTATGTATCTTAAATTGATAACATCCTATATAACACTATTTTGTGTGTTCCTTCTTACAAATATCACAGCTGTCTTCCTACCTTGTCATAGTCTTCAAAAGGTTGATTTTTTTTTTAACTGCTGCCTCACTAGCCATCATATGGGTGTGCTATAATTTATTTAACCGTTTAAATCCAGGACAGTTACTTGGTTTCTGATTCTGCACCATCACAGATGGCATCATGCTGGAGAATCTTGACATAAGTTGGTTATGGCATTAAAATACCGTGTTTCCCCCAAAATAAGAAAGACCTAACTGGAAAATAAGCCCTAGCATGATTTTTCAGGATGCTCATAATATAAGCCTTACCCTAAACATAAGCCCCAGTTAAGATCGTCAGCCAGACATGACTGTTTGAATAAATGTAGATTTTTGTACCTGAATAAATTAATAAAAGTAGATTGTTGGAGCAAAAATTAATATAAGACCCGGTCTTATTTTCGAGGAAACACAGTAGCTTCCTATGAGGAGCATTACTGGGTTAAAGTTACAAGCTTGTACAGGTGACCATGACATACTGTTTTCCAGAAAAGCAATACTACTTTTCCTTCTTGCCATCAGGTTGAGAGAAACAACCCACCCACCCCACCACCACCACCACCAATAACAACTTTTTAAGCACTGAGTTACATTTATTTAAAATGTTGTCAACTCCAGAGGAGAAAAAGTCATTCGCCTTGCAGTTTTAGTTTGTGGTTCCTTGATGAGTGCGACTGAATATATGGGTGTTTCATTTTATTGGCTTTTTTTTTTTTCTTCCTCTCTGATTGTCTTTTATTTTTAACTTTTTTTTTACTGAGGAGATGAGTTTTTCTGACTGGTATCTAAGATTGCTTTGTAAATAGGGATATTTACCTCTTATGTTTGCAGAAAATATTTTTCCTAGCATAACATTTGCTTTTTAATAGGTCTATATTTTTGAAGGACAGAAATCTAAAATTGTATGCATGCTGTTATAAAATACACCAGTATTCCTTCATGTTTTTTCTCTTCTGAGATTTTTATGCTTAACAGTTCTTTCCCATCTCAGAATTGATTAAATATTCACTTTGTTTTCTAGAGTTTGTTCATGTTTCTTCTCTTACATCTGTAATAACTCCGCTTGGAATTTCTTTTAGTGGCTGGTAAGAGATGGAGTTCTAATTTGATTTTTCATCTAAGTATCCAATCTCCCCATTAACATTTATTGAATAATCTATTGCTTTTTAATGGGGTTTCTGTCTCATATATTGGGTTCTTACACACTTACACTAGGGTTTATTTTGGAATTTTCCATTAGGTTTCATTGATCTGTCATTACTGATTTTTCAATGGTGTCACAGGACTTTAGTTTTATAATATATTTTAATACCTAGTAGACAAAGTTCCCCTCAATGGTCTTTGCTTTAAAAAAAAAAATCAAGCTCATTCATTAAAACATCCTCAGAATCAGTAGTTATTCCCCCCTTAAATTTTCTAATTTTGTTTGTGTTTTTTAACTTTTTTTCTTGATTAGATTTCTTAGACACTGGTATATTTTAGATTTATAAATTCTGTTCTTCTGGGGTTTTTGTAAATTCATTAATTCCTGTCTGTCTTTGTTATAAACGTAATCTGCTCTCCTGAAGTTTATTTTGTTCTTTTAATGAATTTAATTTACTTTCATGCTTTATGTTTTAAAAAATGAAAAACTTTATGGATACTTTTCATCTGAGTACGACTTTGGTCACACCCTGGGTTTTGATATATAGAGTTGTCATTGTAACCTTTCAAATAGTAGCTGGAATAATTCTCCTCTGACCAAGCTGTAATTGGCGAGACTGATTTAAAAGTCCCCCCCAAAAGTTTCCTTTTAGTTGAAGATTTATGGTCTTGTAGTTAGAGAATATAACTGAAAATTCTTTCTGATGTTTTGAAACGTGTAGCCAAGAAGTTGATGGACTTTTGTAAATGTTACATAGATGCTTAAAAGGATGTATTATTTGTTTACAGGCTACAAAGTTCAATATTTATAAGTTAATTAAAAGATTTCATAATGCAGATTCTCGACCTCCTTCTTTATTTATTTTTGCATAGAAGTTCACAGTTTTGCTGAGTTTAGTCTTTTTAGCTATACTAAATGGTTTCTTTGGACCGTTTAATGATTTTTGCTTTGAATTCAACTTGGTTTAAAAATGGTGACTTCTCCTCAGTTACCCTTTGGTTTGCACGTACCTAAGAAATCTTTGTTACTCATTTATTTTTCTGGGTTCTTCCATTTCAGGTACCTCTTTTGTAAACAGCATGAAATTAAATTTTGCTTTTTAAATCCTATCTAAGAACGCGTTGTCTTCTCAAAGGGGAGCTAAACCCAATTATGCCGATTGTTATAAATTTTAAGTCTGGCTTTCTCTCGTCTTGCTTCATGCTTTCTGTTTCTTCTTGCTTGCTTTGTTTTTCTGTCTCTGATGTTGTTTGTGTATCTCATCCGGGGATGTGGAAAGTGCACATCCTCAGGGTAGGGAAATGCAAGGCTCTCAGGCAGGGTGTTGGGGCCTCAGCTCAGCCTCTCCCTGGCTCTGTGACCCAAGGCACATCGCTTAACCTCTCTGTGCCTCAATGTCCTCACATGTGGAATAGAGACAAAATCTCACAGAGCTGTGGTACGGATTAAAGGAAATAATATCTGGCTGGTGCTATTGTTATCACTATTGTTATGCTTTAAACAGTTTATCTATGGTTACTTTAGTTTGAAAAAATGATTTAAACTATTGGGTCGTGGGGAACGTCATGACGCATTTTTGCATTGAAAAACACAGAAAAATACGTCATGACTTTCCCGACGACCCAATATATTTCTCTAATTATTAAAACCGAGTGACACTTTTGAAATGCTCTTCTACCTAAGATAATGAATGTAGCACGTTTTTACTATTCCTTTCTAGCCTTCGTCTCTGGCCCTTCTAATCCGAGGGTTTGCAACCCTCTACTTATTGTGGAATTCTTGTTTTTATCTCACACAGCTACTCTTTCTAGAATCTACTTTTTTTTTGACGTGAGAACTTGGTTTTGCAGCCATGCTTAAATGTCGTCTGGATTTCATGTCTCCTGGTGGCCGTGCTGTCCACCAGTCTTTCTTTCACAATGTATCATTACAAAGATCCTAATTATGATTCATCCCTTGGCCAACCGGTAGGCAAGCGCCCCCAAAAGTGTAGGATGTTTACCTTCTAAGCCCACAAAACTCCAGGAATGGCTTTTGTCTCTCTTGTTTCCTCGTGTGGATGACAGTGTCCTGGGATTTACGGTTCCTTTGGAAAAGTCTGCTCAGCGTGGCCTGCATGCTTCCAGGGTTCCTTACCCTTATGATTCAGTAAATTTTCCAGGGGGAAAAAAAAAAGTTATCTCACCTCACCCTTCTTACTGGAAAACAGAAAGCCTTTTTGATCTGCCTAATCTTAACTTCCCACCTCCTTTCCACCGGCTACTCCTGGAAAAGTTTCTTTCAATGCAGGTCCTTGATTATGCTTTTATCCAAATTATTCTGGTTTCTTCCTCCAAAATAACTCCAGCTGTTGGATGTAGCCTTGCTTCTAGAGGCTCTAGGCCTGTCCCATTCCCCATCTCCTCTCCTCTCTTTGTTCTTGTCTTCTGCAGTTCAAGAGAACTTGGAAGTTTGTCCTCAGCATTCCACTCTTTCAAAAATTCAGAGGCCCCCAGCGTGGATTTTCTTTTTGCTAAAACAATCCCGGTTTCCTGGAACGCGACACTTACGTGAACCAGATACATTTTCATTTCACATCGGCCCACTCTTCTCTGTCACGTCTTATACCTTCCCTGTTAGGGACGCCTAAGAATCTTCTCAGGTTGCTTTTTGTTCCTCGTAATTCAACATGCTCTGGCATCTTCAGGATTATTTCCTTCTTTCTGAAGGCTGCAGGTTTGTTTCAAAGGCCTCCTGTAGCACCACCCCCTTCCCTCTCTCCTTTCCTCACTGTCCCCCTCACTCCCACCCCAGCCCCTGCTGTGAATTCACCTTTGAATTCAGAATGATCAGTGCAGACCCGGCCTGGGGAAACAGGACTGCCTTAGGCCTCCTCTGCCCTCCTGGGTGCTGACTTCTTTCTCCAGCTAGAGGGCTGGGTGCTCAGGTCTCCCAGGCTTCAGCCAGCGTGGCAGAATACTTTTCTCACCAACTAGCCTTCTGACACCCCAAACCGGCGGTTTACAAACCTTTAAAATCATGGGCTCCGACTAGCAAACATTTTTTGATCACACATCCTCCTCCTGCTATATATGTTCATCACAAACTGCACCCACGTTTTACTGTCTACCTGCATATTAAATACGAGCAAAGCTTAATGTTTTGGATAAAAGTAACGATGACTAGATGTTCTTCTGATCATTTCTTCCCCTCATCCCTAAGGGTCCACATTGGAGGTTGTGCGTCCAACCCCAGGGGCTGTGAGAAACCAGTCCTCGGTCCCTGGTTCCCAGGGCTCTTCTCAGCTCGGCCCCACACATAAGCGCTCTGCCTGAAGACTCGCGTACCCCATGCAGTGTGCTTCATCCTGTAGACTGCCTCCTTACTGCTTTCTTGGAGTTGAGGGCACTACCAGAGGTGGGAGGAGTTTGTGGGAAGGAGATGGGGAATGGAGGGAGGTTCTTCTCCCCGGCTTCTGGCTGGTGCAGAGCTGGGTGTCTGTGCCGGAGGCAAGAGAGAGTTGGAGGAAGGAAGACTCTTTAGCTCTGTTTGAATGAGAGAAAGGACAGGCCACTGATGGTTTTTCTCTAGTTCCAGGGGCCAGGTCACCAGGAGCAAATTTCTCATTATAATGCCAATATGCAAGAACAAGATGAACATTGCTGACATCATCCCCAGGGACGTGTTGGCAAGCTGGGGGCCTGAGATACTGAGACAGCCTGCGTGTACAGCTTGGAGCCTCAGGAGGGAAGCGTCCAAAGGGAGTCCCTTTGAGAGGCTAGAAGGTCATTTACCAAACCTGACTCAGCGCACTTCATCCATGCTATGGGAGGCCTGCTGCTCCTCCCTGGGAGATAAACACACACGTGTGAGCTGGCAGACCTTCGTTCAGGGCGTGCCAGGAAAGCCCGCCTTCCCAGCCAACCGCCCTTAGGGCTGAGGCTGCCGATGGTCCCTCCACCAGAACGGCTGCCCGGCGTATGGCAGCGTTTAATGAGGAGGTTCCTCAGATGGGCTCTGGGTGGTCTGTGGGAGGTGGGCCGGCCGCCAGGAGAATCCCAGAGAATGCCAAATGCCACAGTTGTCAGGCCAGGGGACCCAGGATACATTGCCTCACGGGGGTCCAAGGAAAAGATGCCTGCTGTCGTCACTGCCTCCAGGGGGCCGGCTGCTGCCTTCCCCACAGCTCACTGTTCTGGGTCACTACGAGTGCCCCCTCCCTCCTTGGAAGGAGCAAATGTGAAAAACCCTTATTGTCACATAAAAGCCAGCCCAGGATATAAGGAGTGTCTTTCAAAATGCGTGTTGCTGAAGCGGGATTTCCATAGCAACCTCAGAAGAGTGTGCATACAACTAGAGATAAGTCCAGGCTGACGGAAGCCACCTGGAGTGTCAACGGGCTGGAACCTGTCACAGTGCTGCTCTGTGACCTTGGGCAAGTCATTTATTCCTCTGCTGGCCAGGGTGAGAGGATCATGATCACATCAGAGAGACCAAGGCCGTCTCGCCCGCGTCATCCTGCCACCCCAGCCCGATGGTGGTCCCCCCACAGCGGGCCCCCTCCCAGTTTCTGTTCAGTCTCTGGTTGATTAATTCTTGTCTCAAGGTTTTGGCCAATCTTGCTTATTATTTGACACTGAGACAGGACAATAGTCATTTAAGCTTAATTCTAAAAGAAATTGCTTGGTCTTTTTAAGGGAAGTGCATTGCCTGACTAGGAAAAAACATACTTATTCATTCACGTTTTCAGAATTCTATGGGTCAGATTCCTGTGAAAGCGTCTCTGAGACTCTGAGATTGGGGTGCGGGAGGTCTGTTGGGGCTGCTGTCAGGATCAACACCAATGGGGAGTGAGGGACGTAGGACTGGGAAGAGGGAGAAGATAAAATGCCATGCAGACATGACAGGGGCCTCTGCTGACTCCCCAGGGAGCCCTGGAGCCCTGGCGGCCCTGGAGGTGAAGGGGCTGGGCCTTGAAACTGCTGTACCCACAAGTCACTGGGTGCTTGCTGGCCCCGGGCAGGGGGCTTGACCTCGGCTGAGGCAGCTCCCTTCAGCCAGAGCAACTCTGGGAGAAGAACTCGGCTGCAGAGGACAAACCTGTGCGGGAATGAGAGCCTGGGCCCAGAGGGGACAGCTAGGTGGCACACCATGGCCGCCACTACCTTCGGATCTGTTTGAATTTAACAGGAAGTCAGCCCTGAACGTGGTGTGATCAAGTGGTGAAGAGCACCGACACGGCAGGCAGACAAAACAGCAAAGCTGGGATTTAAGTGTCAGTCTCAGTGGCTTTGAAACACTTTACATCCATTTCCTCGACTCTAAAATGGGGACAGCCATGGTACCTCTGTCATAGGTCGACTGTGAGGGCAAACAGAGAAGACATACGTAGCTTTTCCCATAAACTGGCACCAGGTAAGCTCCTGAGAATGAGAGCAGTGAGCACAGCCACCGGCTTCAACGTCCGGTCTAAGCAGAAGCCTTTAGTCACAGGGCCTTTCTACAAGAGAAGGCGGAACTTTCGGAGAACTTGCTATTCGTTCGTTGTTTCTCTGTGTCTTTGCCTTGGACTTCCGCTGGGGCTTGTGTGTCACGTCAGAGGCCTGGGGTCAGCTGGGGGCCCGGGTGACCCAGCCTCAGCTCGGCAGCCCTGCAGGGTCATTTGAAGCGAAATGAAATGCCACAGGGCATTTGCAAACTATGCACTCTGAAGCCCTCTCATTTTCCTGTGAAAAACAGTCACCCGTACTTGTGACACGTTCAATAGACAATGACTCTCACTTGCAGGCGCTCTGTCCCATGTTCAGCCCATTTGCTCATCTGAAAAATGGGGTGACCGTAGGTGCCAAACAGGGTTTACGTGAGGAGTAGGAAGCTTTCAAACACTTCACAGGGCTATGCAAATTCAATGACTGTTGTTAGAAGACTTGGCTTCCATCGCTTAGAAAGGAAAACAGGAAGAACCTAGGTCTACCTGTGGTAGGAATTGGTTCGTTCTAATATAATTAGAAAGCAGCCACAGAATTCCCCAGAGGTAGCAATGGGTCTCCATAATGATTATTCATTTTCACTCACATTGTACTGAGTGTACAGTTCACATAACGATCTTGTTTAACTCTAGCAACAAGTAGGTAGTACCATCCACAGCTTGTAGATGAGAAAAGTGAGGCCCCAGGGAGGCGATGTGATCAGCAGAGTTGCTTAGCTAAGAGTTCTATGGGGAGCGTGGGGTTGGACCCCAAGCACTTGCTTTCTCACTACAGAATGAGAGCCTGCTTACCAGAGGAAGTTCACAAAGCGTCGTGAAGTGTGGTCCTTCACAGAGCCGATGATGGCGGGTTTCTGGATGGGGGGGAGGGGTGGGTACTGTGTATCCCTGGGGCTTTGTACGTCAGATATGTCTCCCGACGCTGCACTGGTTTGCAGAGACTGACCCTGCCAGGCTTGGGGGCCCTCGTCCAGCTCCCCCTTAGTTTGACTGTATGTCTGCCGGCCACATATCTAAAAGGAATGTCTGCAAACAGAACATCTTAAAATAGGTGGGAAATCTGGCTCCACTACCCACATGAGACGTTTTTAGGCTAACTCTCCTCCAGGCTTCTGCCTGTGCTCTCTCTGCTGGGACACGTGCATGGGAGATCTGGCAATACAGTTGTAAGCGCTGATGAATTAAGGGTGACTACCAGGATCCGTGTAAATTACACGGGCTGCTTGACCGGGCCTCCCAACGTAATAATAACCTCTCGAGCGAGCATATCTTCCTTCTGTCTCAAGAGATCCTCATTCTAAGTCTCTGGACACTGAGGCCCAGAGAGACTAAGTGACTTGCCTAAGGCCTCACAGCTACCTAAGCACAGAATCCAGGTTTTTAAGCTACGTGTTCAGACTCCACATGTGAAGTCAGATGAAAATGAAGACCCACGGTCAGCCTGAAAGGGAGAGGAGTTACCAAGGGCGTGGTGGTGGAAGGAGTAGCGACAGTCCCACCTTGAGCCTGGGTGATGGCAGTTCTGAGGGGCCGCCATTCCATGTTAAAGCCGTATCCCCCTTCTCTCCCACCAGCGGCTTCTCTGAGTCACTGCCCAGACACCAGCCTCCTCAAACCATGCTTCCCAGAGTATGTTCCATCAGCTCAATGCTTCTCAAACTTTAAGGCGCATACACATCACCTGGCGAACTTGTTAGAATGCAAATTCGATTCGGTAGTTCTGGGGCGAGGCCTGAGAGTGCGCATGCTAACAAGTTCCCAGGGACAGCTGATGCTGCCCACCTGTGGACCACACTTAGCGTAAGGAGGCTTCAGCAGCGTTCTACGTTGAAAAGGGTTTGTGGGCGGATACTTGTGAGAAAATCTGGACCAAACAAAAGCAAACCAGTTTCATTGCTGCAGGACGTCTCAGAGCCTTTAAAATGCCAGGGAGCATCGTTCACCTCCAAGAGGAGGAGATAACACGGAAGTTGCAGAGTGGTTATACACAAGACAGGGTTAACGATGTAACTAGAGTGTGTTGACAAAGAGGGGGCGGAAAATGAGGCATCATATACATGCGTTTTTCCCAGCGCACCTTGGTTCTGGTGTTCCCACGTTCCCACTCATATTCAGCCCCGATCGATCGGCCCTCCCCCTTTCCCCTTGTCTCCTCTGAGGGGGTCACGTGCGCTCCTCCACCAGGCACCCCCACACACCCTGGCTCCCTGCTCCTCCCCCCCGCCCCCACCCTACGCGTGCTTGGAAGGCGACGGACCCGCGGGCATACCTTTCGCAGACGCGGACGGTCCAGGCCGCTATGATCCACAGCGAGATGCTGAAGACAAGCAGCACGGTGCCGGGGCAGATGGTCATGAGCGTCTTCATGACGAAGCGCGTGTTGAAGTTGATCTTGTTGAGCGCGCCGATGCTGCGGGACGAGGCGTCGGTGAAGAGCTTGCTGTGCAGCAGCATGACACGCGCGATCAGGTACAGGCGCAGGAACATGGGGATGGACAGGATGATGTCCACGTCCGCCTCCGCGCGCGACGGCGTGTAGGAGAAGGCCAGGCGCGCCGTCCAGAAGAACTTGTACTCGCCGGGGATGGGGTGGATGGCGCACACGAGCATCTCCAGGCTGATGTACAGAATGCGCTCGTAGGTCATGGCTATCCGCCAATCGTCCGCACCATTGTCGATCACGAAAAGCTGGCGGGAGCAGAGAGCCCGTTAGTGCGGCCAGGACGGAACCCACAGCGGGTCAGGGCCCTCTCTCTGGAGGCCTCTGCTTGGGAGCTCAGCGCCCTGGATGGGGAGTGGGGAGACCCCGCTGGGACACTTAGTGCGCCTCCATTTCTGTAAATTGCTTCCCAAGGTCCCTTCCTGCTCGAGGGATGTCCCCAAACTGGCTGTTTCATGAAGAGGAGGAAGAGCAGCTCATTTCTAAGAAAAACAGGTCCTTGAGCTCCTGCTGGGCCCTGAGCTGAGCAGGCCCTGGAGGGGGGGATGTGTAGATGAAAAAGTTGTTTTCTGCATGAGGGAGCTGCACTCGGGCTGGCACAGACTCCTCCCCCATTCAGGAACGGGGCCCACAGGCGTTGCTGGCAGAGCTGTGCTCTCAGGACCAGCAGCTGGGTGTCCCGTGGTGGAGGCCCTGGAGAGGGACCGCCTGGTCTGCATCCTGATCCTAACCCTGACTAGCTCTGTGACCTTGGGGAAGTCACCGAACCTCTCTGTGCCTCAGTTTGCTCATCTGGGACAATGACAAAACCCACTGCAGAGCGGGTCGCTGTGAGGCTGCCGTGTGATGTGATACACAGAGTACAGAGTCCTGCCTGGGGCTCAGGAAATGCTCTGTAAGGATTAACTGAGATTATTTTTACCATTATTCATGGGTAGGGTCACAGCCTCTCTGCAACTTGAGGGCTGGACTCAGTGACGTCTAAGCCCCCTTCCAGCCCTAACTTCCCATGAAGCTGAGATTCCTGCTGCCATGCCAGGAGGATGGGCAAAGCCCCAAAAACAAGCATTTATGGAGCACCTGCTGTGTGCCCAGCCCAGAGGCATGCTGGGGTTCACCTAAGGGGAAGGCCCAGGCTTTGCTCGCAAGCCTGTGTCCCCAGGAGTTCAGCCCTGAGCATGGCCCCGTGATGAGGATCATGGAGGGGAACTAGAAGGCACTATGGGAACAACTGGTGAGGCGCCGACCTCCACCCAGGCGGTTCTAATTAGGAAGGCGTGGTCTGAACAGGAGAGGTACCCAGCACAGCACCCAGCTACTCCCTCTCTCTCCTTCCCCAGCGCAGCTGAGCCCGGGCGTTTCCAGACACGGGTCTCCACCATCCGTGGAAACAGGAAAACCTAATGTCCACTCAAAGGGTTCTCTCCACTCCTGCCACTGACAGGCCAAGCCATGGTGACGTGACTGGCCAAACTCTTCAGATACAAATGAAAACCATCCACCCTGTAATAAAGAATTGCATCAGGTTACTATAGTAACTGGGTTCGCTCTGGGCAGGAACTGAAGCAACGAGTCACAGATCCCTTTGGCTTCCCTGATGGGGGACGAGACTTCGCATCATCCAAGTTAAAGGGGAGGGCGCGTCATTGCTCTGCCCAACCTGACAGGAAGGCGCTGGTCCCAGGGCGGGGTCGCCACGGCCCCTCAGGTGCCCTGCCTCTGTTTCAGTTTCCTGATGGGGGGGAGGGGGAAGGCCACATGGAATGTGGTTAGAAGCTGGCAAGCTAGACTGAAGTCTCACACATCCAGGTATTGGCTGTGTGCTCTCAGGGAGGTCACACCACCTCTCTGAGCCTGTTCCCCATCTCTATCATGGGACTATTAACCTTGAACCTGCCCCCTCATGGGGTTAGGATTAGGACCCAACATTACAGATAATAAGGGGGACTGTGCTTTCCTAACTTCTCTAAAAATGTGAGGGATTATTAAGATGCTGGCCTGGGGGACATTCATAAACAATGTGTGTGTGTAGGGAGGTGGGGGTTCAGGTGGGATTTGGGGGGTGTATGAGTGGCCGATAGACATTCCAGGTTGCAGATTGACAGCCTCTGCTCTGTAGGGCTCCTGTGGGGGCAAAGTGATTCGCTGGCAGCTGGCAAAAAGGTCAGTATGGGCATTCCATCCTTGAATGACCAATTGGAAGTAGGAAAAAAATTTCAGTTATTTATGGGTTCTCCAGAAACCCTGGAATTGTAGCTGTAGCACGTGGGTGCATAACAGGCTGTCTCTCTCTCTCTCAAATCTGCTAGCCCCCTCCACCTGCACCCCCACCTCAGCCAGACCAGGTCTGCACGCTTCCTTGCTAGTTAGCTCCCCATGGGGGCCAACTCTGAAGGGTCATCTGGTCACCTCAAAACAGGTCAGTTCAGGTGGAACTTCTAGAGCCCACCATGTGTTAGCTGTGGGGCCCAGGACGGGCTATCTTGACAGGGAGACTGCCACCCCAGAGCCTCCAGTGTCAACCCGACAGCGTGCTGAGCACCAGACCCACGCAAGGCACACAGGAAACCTGCCCTTTTTTTTTTTTTTTTCGATTTTCCTTTCTGGGTAAATAAGTGTGGAGTTGATTCATTGGACTCACCAGCGTTCCCCCATTCTATTTTGAAAGGCTTGAGGCCTTTCAGTTTCTTTATTCAAGAATATCTTTCATTAAAATGTTCTCAGCTATTAGAGGAGATCCTGTGTAGACATTCTGACCGACTTGAAAAAAACTTTCATTCTTGTGCAACTATGATTTTTTTTTTTTAATTACAGGAGAGAAAATGGAAAAGGCCTTTTCTGTTCTCTATTGTTCTCTCTCTGTGGGAGAAAAACTCCAGGGAAAATTTCCATCATTTAAAAATATATATGGAGGGGGAAAAAAGAGCAAGAGGAAAAAAATGGAAGATTGTCTTAAAATCCAGTAATGACACATATATATATATATTTTCAAACTCCCTAGAGCATATATTCTGCATGCACACCATTACTATGGGGGTTTCCATGGAAATGACATCAAAAGCCCTGTAATACCTAATTAGGTTTCCCCCAGGACAAGAGCAGATCGCCAGCGGTGAAATGAACTCCTGGGTTTGCAGTAATGGCTAACATAAAATTTCCAGTCAGCAAATGCTCCGTATAACTAGCTGAAAAAAGGGGGAGGGGGCACAGGTAGAGAAAAGGTACCTTGCCAGCAAGCACGTGGGCTGTCAGAAAAGTCTATGATTCTACCACCAAGCCTCTCAGAGGGCTGGGGTCCATGCTAGCCAGCCCTGGGTCTTTCTAAGAAGAAATCCTCGCCCTCTCAAGATGCTATGACTGCCTGAGCCAAATGGCCCTTGGCCGTGTGTCATGTCCCATGGTGGCTCTTTGGCCTGGGTTCTCCTGAGTGCCCCTGGCAGAGCTCCTCTGTGATGTCCTGCAGTGTGCTTGGGAACCCACAGGGACTTTTGAGTCTGAAGTGTGTCTGGGACAGCCAGAGAGCAGGGGTGACCACAAATCCCTTCCTGTCCCCAGTTCTTAGAGAACGGGAGCCAAGTTATAGCATTTGAGGAAGAAAGTCTTTTTCTGTAACGCAACAAAAAAAATGCCTTGATCGCTGACCACAGCACCATGGGGTACAGCATTCTGCCACGGACCCTCTGTGCCTGGGCACAGCCCCTTCCTTCTCTGGTCCTCAGACCCCCTCATCTGTAACATGAAGGGTCAGATCCAATGTCTGGGTTTCCATTCTCTCCTAGCTGTGGAGCCACTTCATCGAGTGAGATTTTTCACATCACCCCAGGATGGAAACAGGTACACTCAGAGCTGTTCTAGTTAAAAGGGCAGAGAGAGCATTCAAAGGCCGACTCCTTCACCGCCTACCCCAGCCTAGCTCTCTGTGGGGGCCCCGTACCCCTCTGTAGAACTCTTTAGTTGGAACACCATTGGCTGAACCAGCTAGCCGGTAGCGGGAATGATGGATATAAGTATGGTGCTGGGGGGTGACCCATTAGCTCGGTTGGTTGGAGCGTGGTGCTGATAACACCAGGGCTCCCGGTTCAATCCCCACGTGGGCCATTGCAAGCTGCGCCCTCCCGAATAGAGCCAACTATGCCATTGTAGCATGAAAGCAATGTGTAACCAAGGACCATGGCTGTTCCCCAATAAAATTTTCTTAAAAAAAGGTATGGTGCTGGAGATCAAGGTACGCAGGCAAGGAGCGTTCCCCAGATCGCCTGGTTCATTCATTCATTCACTCATGCACTCATTCATTCATTCATTCATTCAGGACGGGTTGAGTCCCCATTACGTGACCGTCACCATGCTAAGCTCTAGGAATATAGCAAGAACAAATAGATAAGACCTCTGTCCTCATGGAGCTTAGATTCTAGTGGAGAAAAACAGATAACAAATGGGCAAATCATTTAAATTCAGTGAGTGATGCCTGCTAGGAGGAGACTAAGATAGAGCAAAGGAAACGAGAGCCGTCTGGGTAGAGGCTGCACTGTCTCGGCAGGCAGCCCGGGCAGGGGCCTCTGAGGAGCGGACCTCTGAGTGGATGGGAAGCCCTGCAAAGGTACACATCGCAGGCGGAGGGGACAGCGGGAGCCAAGGCCCCAGGCGGCATGGAGAATCTGGGAGATAAAAGGAGGGAGCCCCGTGTGGGGATACCTAAGGGCGGTGCCGCCCGAGGCCCCGGCCGGCCGCTGGGACCTTGCAGGCCATGGAAGGAGCGGCCGAGGGCAGGGAGGCCACAGGCTCAGGCCTAGCGGGGCCACGCGCACTTCCTCACGGCTTTCTGAAGACACAGGCTCACAGGTTACACGCACGACTGCGTTCGTCGGCTTGGGCTGCTGTAACCATGTGCCACAGGCTGAGTGGCTTGAACAACTGAACCTTATCTGGGGGCCAGCATGGTCGGGTTCTGGTGATGGTCCTTTCTCTCCCCTCTCTCTCTCTCTCTTCTCACAAAGCCACTCCTGTGACATTATTTAATCTTAATTACCTCCTGAAGACCCTTTCTCCAAATATGTTACATTAGGGGTTAAAGCTTTAACATGAATTCGGGGGGACACAATTCAGCTCACAGTCGTGTCCTTACGTGTCGAAATTACCCCCAAACCCAACTACAGGCTCAGCCAGGCAATTCTGCACATGCGGTCTCATTGCAACTTCACAACCTTCCCGACAGGAAGTAAAATTACGCCCATTTTACAGATGAAGAAACTGAAACCCAGCGAGGTTAAGCCAATTGCCCAGGGCCCTGCAGCCTGCCGTGTGCCTCCAGGTCCATGTCCTTTCCCGCCAGCCTGCCAGGCAGAACCCTCCATGTGGGGGACTAGCCAGTTTGGGCTTTCCTTGGTTTTATGCTAAAGAAAACTCAAGCTCACTCACTCTTTCAGATGTGCATGTCTCAGAACAGTCTTCACCAACCACAGAATCAATATACAATGAGGCTAGGCTGGGTCTGTGCCAGCCTGGGAAACCCGCGTTGTGATTAGCCATCCAGACGGGGCTCTGTTTGTGGAACGAAGGCAGCTGCTTTCATTCCCGCAGACGGAACATCCACGTTTCCTCTTCCGCGTTCTCCTCGGTGCCCCCCTCCCCACCCAGGGCAGATTCCCCACTGGGTAGGAGACCATCTTTGCTTAGGAGCCACCTAGACACTTAAGCGTGTTCGCTAATGAAGATTCCTTTTGGGCACAGTTGGGGTGGGTTCAGGGGACTTCATTCATCTGCCCTAGAAATGAACAGGAACCGTGGAGGTTGGGGGCTGCAGGGCCAGGGATCGGGTGAGAGGGGAAGTGTCTGAGGGGCACCTGGGCCAGTTCCAAGACAGGAGGGAGGGCAGAGCCAGTCAGAAGCAGCAGAGCGGCCATGAGACGCCCACAAACACGACCACGCAAAGTTCAATGTCATGCTGTCTGTTGTGCCATCAGCAACATCACCCCTTCCCCTTGGTGCCAACCCACAGAAAAGTCACCTGACCCAAAGGCCTCCTGGATCATGGGTCCTGTAGGGAAGGAGGGACAAGGAGGCGAGTTGGGCACACAGGAGTCACCACGTGCAGGATGGGGTGGAAAATTCCGCAGAAGCAGGAGGTGGCGTAAGAGGAGCTGCCAGGAGAGAAACCGAAGTTCCCGAGAACCCCTGGAGACCTGCGGAGAGATGCGGGGTGCCTCCCTTTGTGGGGTGGGAGTTCGTGCCCAATTCTACTTGAAGCAGTGAGAGTGAGGTGACGCTTGGGTTATGGTGGCCACACCCAGGGGCGGACCGTGCCCCGCCCCAGCCATCTCCCACTCTGCGGGCAGAGTGAGCATTAAAATGCAAACCAACCCATGTTCCTTCCCTCCTCAGAGCCTTCCAGGGGTTCCCCAGAGCGTTCGGGATCAAGTCCAACCTCCTAATTGTACTTGGCAAAAGGGCCCTTCCCTGCGTGGCCCCCGCCACTCCCCCTGCCAACCTGGCATCTCGTTCCGGCCAAACCAAGTTACTCACGAATCCCTGAACTTCTGTCTGACGGAGTCTGTACAAGCTGCTCTCTCCTCAGCTTCTCACCCGGGAGGGGAGCGCCTTCTCGTACTCGAAACTCCAGACCTGCACGTCTCAGCTGGCCTCTTCCCGACCCCAGGCCGGGTTAGGTGTCCTCCTCAGGGAGTCCCCAGCCCCTGCGCCCCACACCCCATCCTCACATAGCGGCTGGGGAAGGTTGGCCAGAAGGGCTGGCCGCTAGCCCCAATCTCAGGGGAGGTGGGGAGGGTACCGGCGGCCTCTCCATCAGACCCCACAACTGCAGCCTCACAGAGTACCAGGCCCTGTGCTGTGTGCATTGTAGGCATTGTCTCATTTAATCCTACACAGGGCTCAGAGAGAGGTGTTGTTATTCCCATTATACAGATAGGGAAATTGAGGCTCAGAGAGACTAAGTCCTTTGCTAGAGGTCATATAGTTAGTAAGGGGCAGACTGAGGCTCTAAGCCCAGGGAAGACATATTCCAAAGTCCACTATCCTGTCCACTGTGCCCTGGTCCCAGATTGTGCGAGGGGGGCCTGGAGGACCCACCCTGAGGTTTGCCCCCCTCAGGCCAGGCCAGCGGCTGTTTTTGGGTCTTTGTGCACCTTGGCAGACGGGGAGTCAGAAGGTTTCTGAACACCTGCTAAGTCTGCGGAGGGGAGAAGACTTGTTTTCTCAACAGGAAGTTTCTGGTAAATTTCCATTTCATTTTGACACATGAACACTTGTGCTGTGTGCAGGGTAAGAGGGGCTGCTGGACCCCAACCCCTTGTAACTCAAGCCAGTTTGCCCCTGGGGAGGGGTTCTTTAACCCTGGCTCTGAGGGCATTTGGGCAACTAAAAATAAAGGAGTTCCTGGATCTTTCAACAACCTGGGACGCTGAAGAATCAGGTCAGAACTCGGTGTTAGTGGTGGGTGTGGAGTGCTCGCGTTCCCCCAACTGTCTAAAATGCCTTTTCAGCTCATCCTCAAGGACCCGCTGAAATGTCACTCGCTCGGGGGCGTTTCCTGTCCCCGGTGGAGGAGGCCCCTGCAAACACTGCAGCCTACCTGGCTTGGTCCCAAGTGCCATTCTCTTGTGACATTAACCCTTGTTTTCCCTGGTTTACGGATGAGCCAACGTCCCCAAGACCGCACAGCAAGTGAGGGGTGGTGACAGGCCTTGAAACCAGAGTCCACGCTCTCATCTGTGAAGACTCATGCTCTCCCAGCTGAAGCGGGCCTGTCCACCTGCTTGTGGGCACCCCATGCCTGGTGCCCATGCTGCCACAGGGCTCCTTGAGGACAGCTGTCTTCCCCACACTGTTGCCATCACCATGCCACCCACGTGCTCAGGAAACACTGACTGCCCAGATGAATGTGTAAATGGTGGCAAATAGTCTGAAAATGTGACAGCGTAAGGTGACAAGCTATAGCAGTGTGACTGTAAAGAAAACCATTGTAATTGTTTGCCATCTCTATAATTCTCCCCCAGGCAAAATCATCTTCTCCAGCAGCATATGCATACGATAGAAACCAAAGATTATTTAGGAGAGAACTGCTAATAAGAACTGCCATTAGGACTGCTAATAATACAACAAAACAAAATATACCAATCTGGAGGCAGCCTGAATAATACACATCAGTAGGGAAACAGTTGAATAAATGATGGCTCTCATGCTGGGGGACATTATTAGCTGTTTTGTTTTGTTTTTAGATGAAAGGGGTCTATTTGTATTGACTTAGAAAATGTTCGTGGTATATATTAAGTACAAGGAGAAAACTGCAGCCTAGAGTGAGAATCCTCTTTTTAAAAAAAGCAAACACCAATAGATGAAAACAAAAATCCCCGTAGATGTGTATACACGTTGGTGTATTTTTCACACGGACCCACACAGGTGGTAACGCCTTCTGGTTCATTACCACATGGGTAACGCCCGTACCTCTAGGGAGGTGGGCGGGGGAGTCAGGGAAACAATTGACTAATTTTTTCCTTGAATAATTAGAACACACCTCTGTGTTAATACAATGCTTTTGTAATTTCGAAAACCCAATAAAGTCATTTTTTAAAAAAGAATGTCCCCGGTGAAAGCCACGCATGGAGGCTAATGGGTATGTTTTAAGCATGGCCATTCTTGGAGGGATGATATATATCCTGAGGCCTTTCCCACCCTGTAATTTCCTATGCAGAGTTTCAAAGCCCCCAGGAGCCCCCCACCCCCAGGATTTTATGAACAAAGCCCAGCTGGAAGGTGTTCATAGCTGGGCGCCTCTCACAGGGTTCCCCCACCTTCAAGGCCAAGTTCATTACCTGTGCCGTAGCCCTTCTGACTAAATCACCCTGTGACATATAGTTCGAATGCACAAACACTGAACAAAGGCACCTATTTCGAGGCCCGCCTCTCGTGTACATTCGCCTTGCAGGCGCTGAAAGCCGCATTAGTCAGCAGCCCACCCCATCACCCGCTGCGGGCCGAGGTTGGGGCTCTCTGTGGGAGGAGGGGGCCCCTCTCACAAGTGATAACGAAAATCACTCTCCCTGTTCTCTCTGTGTAACTTCCTATACAGAGCTTCAAAGCCCCCAGAAGCTCTGCACAGGAGGGGAGGGGGCAGGGAGAGGGCCCGGTGGCCAAAATCACCAAGGTGACTGCCGCTGGTGAGGGCTCCCTGGGGACCGGGCCACCGTGTGCCAGGTGTGGTGCCAGGCTCCATGGGTGACAACGGAGATTAGATGCAAGCTCCTGCCTGACTGGGGGCTTGGAAGGCAACCGAAGTAAACAAGGACAAGGCTATGGGGGTGACCTGCTTGGTGGGGGGTGGGGGGTGGGCAGAGGGAGTATGATTACTATTTGCAATTCAGGGTCCTGTGACACTGTTCAATGCCCACACCTGGCACTGCCCTGGACCCACACACCTGGGGCTTCTGTCCCATCCCTCCTCTGGCCACACCTCTCCCCGTGGAGCCAGGAGCCCACAGTGCCAAGGGGCCCTGGCCACCCCGACCTGTAACCCAACCTTTGAATATCCAGGACCTCAAATTCCCTATTTGAGCCTGTTTCCAGGACCCAGCCCGCCTCTTCCCCGATCCATCCACAACTGCTTGTAGGCATAGCCTGAAGCCGGATGGTGGCCAAGGGGCAGCTGGGGGAGGGGCCGGATGGACCTTGGGCCTGAGGGGTCCACAAGAGTCGTCAGGAGACAGGATGAGCCAGGACAGAGAAGGGAGGGGCCGTGCCAGGAGCTGAGGGCTGGGGGCTTGGGTGCCTCCGAGGCTGGCTCAGGCCTGAAGCCATCAGAGGTGGGCGTGTCTCTAATCCTTTCAGTCTGGGATATGTATATCCTGCAGCAGTAGCAGCAGCTATATTTTCTAGACTGTTCTGAGGTCAGACACCCAGGACCCTGATACCCACTCCCAGACAGCCTGTCCTACCTGCATCCCCTTCTGTGGCAGCCCCGGTCTCCCAGGCTTGCGGTGAGGTGGGTTCTGGGCAACACTAGTCCTGTAGGATGCACCCCGAAAAGGGGGTCCAGGGGCCAATGTCTGGGAAACGTCCCTGGGAAATCCACCAGGCTCATGTGCATATTAAAAGTGCTAGGACTTCCTAAAGGAAAGAAAACCACTCAGCGTTGAAATGCAGTTTCTCAAATTTATCTGACCATGACTCTCGTTTTTTGGAATAACAGCTACTGTTTTACAGAAGACGGGCGAGCGCAGGGTGTGGGCCATTCAGTTAACAGATGCTGAAGGTCGTCCTCAGGCTTCTGTGCCGCTGACAGTCTTCCCGAAAGGCACCAGCTATCCTCTGCCTTGTCACCAGCTATTTCCCGCCTTGTCACCAAGCTCTGCAGAGCCCACCAACGCCGCCAAAGCCGCCAGGGTCAGCCAGTGCCATCCGACGGCCTCCTGCCAGCCAGGCACGTTCACATGTTTCATGGGGATTTTATTTAACAAGTACACAGTACTTACTAGGTTCCACGCACTGCTCTGTCTTGCACATATTAGCTCCCTTAACCCTCGTAACGACCTCGTGTGGTGACCCCTGTTATTTTCCCCGTTTAAAGATGAAGACACTGAGGCAGGGCGAGGCTGAGTGACTTGCCCGAGGTCACACAGCCAGTAAGTGGTAACGCCTGGCTCAAACCCAGGCAGTCTGGCTCCAGAGGCCATACACAGTCGTTTCCTACCGCTGCTGTTCGTGACTTAAAACGATACAGGTGTATTCCCTTCGAGCTCTGGAGGCCAGGAGTCTGAAATCGGTCTTACTGGACCAAGGCCAAGGTTGCCAGGGGCGCTGACTCCTTTTGGAAGTTCTAGGGCGGAATTTGTTTCCTTATGTTTTTCAGCTTCTAGAGGCCACCTGCTCTCGTGGTCTCAGAGCCCTTTCTCCCTTCGCTCCAACCTCTCCTTTCATTTGCTGCATCTCCTACTTCCTCGTCTATAGTCCAATCTCCCTTTGCCTCACTTTTATAAGGACACCTAAAAATCCAGGATGATCTATCCCTATCTCAGGATCCTGAATTTGACCACATCTGCAAAGCCTCTTTTTGCCATCTAAGGTAACAGTCATAGATTTCAGGCATTAGGACCTGGATATTTTGGGGGACCATTATTCACCCTGTCACCCTATCCTTTTAAGCACTGTGCTATGTTATGTTAGTTTCCCCAACAATTCCGGGAGGACACTGTCATTACCCCTATCTTACAGATTAGAAGACTAAGGCTTCTATGAGCTGCCAAGGGTCACCCAGGTAGTAAGCAGCCCAGGTGGGACAGACATGGGTGACTTGCTCCCGTACCTCTGCGTCAGCTGCTGGAGAGGACACGGGACAGGCGGGGGGCCTCAGGGGCCCCTGAAGCAGGTGCTGCTTTTGTTATGCTCTAGATCAGCGGTTCTCAACCTGTGGGTCGCGACCCCTTTGGGAGTCGGAAACAAAAAGATATTTACATTACGATTCATAACAGTAGCAAAATTACAGTTATAGAGTAGCAACAAAAATAATTTTATGGTTGGGGGTCACCACAACATGAGGAACTGTATTAAGGGGTCGCGGCATTAGGAAGGTTGAGAACCGCTGCTCTAGACCAAACCCCCTTGGCACCCTAATCCCATGGAAACCTCATGAGAGCCCTGGCTTTGCAGTCCCCAGAACGAGATGCTTTTTATACACCACATTTTGCAGATAGTTTCTGGGCGTTCATGGGCCCCCAGGTTATAAACGCTTGCTCTTGAAAGCAGGATCTCTCTCGAAGAGGTATTTGCATCCCCACATTCACAACAGCCAAAACGTGGAAGCAACCCAAGTGTCCCCCAACCAATGAATGATAAACAAAACGGGGTCCATACACACAATGGAATATTACTCAGCCTTAAAAAGGAAGGAAATTTGGGGCTGGCCAAGTGGCTAAGCTGGTTAGGAGTTGGCTTGGGATGCCAGCTCTGAGCAGCAGGGCCCCAGTTCGGATCCCACATGAGAGCCAGTGACGCTGTGCCCTCTACAGCTAAGATGGTGAACAACAGCTCGACCTGGAGCTGGGCTGCAGTGAGTTGTTGGCGATGGCATAGGCTGCAGTGAGGCTACAGTGGGTTGCCATGGGCACCGTGTGGCTGGCAGCCGATGTGAGCTGCCAAGAGCCGCCATAAGCGGCCGTCCAATAAAAGAAAAAAAAAAAAAAGGAAGGAAATTCTGACACAGGCTACAACATGGATGAACCCTGTGGACACTATGCTAATGAAATAAGCCAGTCACAAAAGGACAGATACTGTGTGATCCCACTTATATGACTTTCCTGGAGTGGACAAGTTCAGAGACAGACGCGGAATGGTGGCTGCCAGAGCGGGGCGAGGTGGGTGGGGAGCTGTTGTTTAATGGGTATAGAGTTTCAGTTTTGCAAGATGAAAAGAGTTCTGGAGTGAGTGTACCTACCACCACTGAACTGTGCGCTTAAAATGGTTAAGGTGGTCGCTATTATGTGATGTGTATTTTACCACAAGTTTTGAAAAAAACACTTGCTTTAAACTCAGAGTTCTTGCAGGGTAGGGATTGTGTCTCATCCTTCCCTGTGGCTGGTACCTAGTCGGGGCTCAACAGATGTCTGCCTGGGACCGACGAAGGGGCTCAACAGGCCATTCTCCCGCCGCCCGCCAGCTGAGGGCTGGCACTTCTAGAAGCCCGACACACTGGTGATTAAACAACTATCCCAAGCTTCATTAAAAACAAAAACAATAACTGAGAGTGGGGCAAGGCAGGTAGGATGAGAATGAATGCAGTCACCACTGCAGCAAAGAATGGGTAACTGTCACCGGTTCTTGAAAGGAATCTCGGAAGGCAGCGAGGGATGTTGCTAATGGCTGTCCCTTTGCCGAGGGTCAGGTGACTCACGCGCCATGCCACTCTCTCTGCCATGCTCCTACCACACGCCACTCCTCTTCCTTTCATCAGGATTATGTTAAATAGCCTTTCAACCAGCAACAGACGGAGGTGGGCTTGTAGTAGTGGAGTCCCCGTCTATAAATATAGGGTAACAATAGGAACCAGAGTGGTCCCCAGAGGATGCTGGGTCTTGCCCTTCCCATGCAGAGTACAGGGATTTCTGCAACTGTTTTCCCCAATTATCATCCCAGAATGGTGGTAACAAACTGATGAGTTTATTAAACGGACGAGCCCCAGTTCTCTTTAAAAGGAAAGGGAATGTGCATGTTTTGTTATACCCATTCTTTATTCCAGTTTAATGGGTCCCTCAGAGATATTAACTATAGTAAGGGGGATTCTGGTTACAGAGACTGTCAAACCTTGTGGGGTGGAGGGGGACAGAGAGAAGGTGTGAGAGAGAGAGAGAGAGAGAGAGAGAGAGAGAGACAGAGAGACAGAGAGAGAGAGAGAGAGGAAGGGAGAGAAAGAGGGAGAGAGAGGGAGGGAGGGATATTGGAGAAATTCCCCCAGAGAAGCATTTTCAAAATGGAATCCGGACCGATGCATCTGGGAGAGAAAGGCTATGGATTCCGGAGCCCTGTCCAGTCTGTTTGGATAAACTACCTCCCCTTGCCTGTGATCCAGATAGAAGTTTGACGTTTTGGCAGAACTAAAAGGGAGTTTCTCTGCACACTCTCTCCTTCAGCCAGGTCTCTGCGGCTTCTGGTGTGTTCCGCCCCCCTCCTTCATCCCCAGCCAGATCCAGGGGAGGTCCCTGGGCTACAGGCTTGGGCTTTGGACCTGTGCTAAGAACAGGAAGCCCCTAACCCCAAACCGTTACCCTCAAGGGCATTCTCACCACAAACACCTAGAAGCCTATCTCCCCATTCCAAACGGGGACAAACCGTCCAATCCAGAAAAAAAGGGCTATTTAAAAGCTGTAATAAATGATGTGCCAAGTGAGGTGTCAGACATGCAAACCAGTGAATGAAAGTCGTAGAGCTGCAAATAAAGCGTTGTGTTGACTAGCTGGAAACTGCCAGGTTCCTTCTACCCCATAGCGAAAGCCCAGGCCCAGGAGAAGCACCCCCCCCACCCCCCACCCCCGCTTCCAGAGAGGAGGGGGTGGCGGCGAGGGGGACACAAGGATGCCTGCCCCTTGGCAGAGGGGCTGACGTTGAAAAGTCCACACCTGGATTTCCATCCCTGCACCTTACAGCAAAGGGGTCGGGGTCATGGGAAGAAGAAAGCAGCCACCAAGCTTGGGAACTGGCAGAGCCCGTTTAAAAGGTACAAACCACGTAAAGGATCACCCTTAATGGTCATTATTAATGTAAACATTGCCTTCTCAGTAAACCATTAATAACACTTTGAATAAAGAAAGAAAACAACAAATCAATATCAAATACTCCAGAGGGCTCCCATCATTCCATCGTGCTCCCTCCGTCCCTCCACGGGGACGCCTCCACTCTTCAGACACGTGCGGGAACTGTCCCAGGTGCTGAAGACACAGACCAGTAGGCCTGCCCAGCGGTGACCAGCCGTGCAGAAGAAGGAAGACAAGCCATCTTCTCAGGGCCCCAAGGGATCCCGTCCCTCCTTCTCCACAGCCTCCTTTTGTGTGTCCCGTCCCCTTGCTCTCTCCACTTCAGCCGCACTGGCCACCTTCTCCTTCCTGACACGCGGCCTTTGTACACGCTGTTCCCTCGGCTTAGCATGCTCTTCCCTTCACTCTGCGGCACGTTAGCACCCTCCCATCGACCGGGTGGATCCCAGGTTTCCTGTGCTATTTATTATAGTCGCAACTTTGCAGTTATGTGCGGGCTCATCTGACTGAGGTCTGATCTGTTATGAGACTGTAGGCTACTCAGGGCAGGGGACACATCTGTTTCTATCGCCATGGTCTCCCCAGAGCCTGTTCTGAATACTAGGTAATCAATAAATACTTAATAAATGGAAAAACAAGTGTACCTCAGGGAGCTCATGCCCAGCAGGAGAGACTCCATCAGGCCTTTCCTGCAAGACCAGTGTTTACAGTGAGGGTCAGGGGCTCCCTGGTTGGGGTCAGGGGCCCTCTGAGAAGAGAAAAGCCTCAGGCTATGGAGGGTAGACTGTTGTCATGCTCAGACACTTCACTAGTGCCTTCTTGATCTCCCTTTGAATTAGTAAGTTATTCCACTGTAATGGCCCACAAAAAAACAGGTGCTTGGTCTGTAGCTGAGCCAGAGAGTGGCAGAAGCAGCAGTATGTGGACACTGGGCATCGGGCATCCAAGGGCAGCAGGAGACAGTGCTATGCGGGGGGGGGGGGGGGGGGGGACAGGCTCTCCTCTCTTGTCTGCTCCAAGTGATCAGACATGTTTTCCCAGAGTGTTCTAGAGGATTCTGGGAAGACATGTGAGCTCATCCAGAAAGAATGCTGGACTCAATTAGTCATGTCTGCTCTGGGCGCCTCGCTGGGTCCCAGTGGCATGCCTGCCATGTGTTGGCCAGCCCTGCACCTCCTAGGGAGCCCTTTCCTGCCCGCTCTCTGAGGGCCTATGCTCTGTGTAATGAGAAAGGCCGATTCTTCACAGTCAGCGGTCAGGGCTGGATTTCCCACAGCCGGATGGCTTACAAGTAGCCTGCACCTAAGTTACTGAGGCCGACGTCACTTTGTGTCATTCATATTTCTCACAGAACATTCTCTGAAATGCTGCTAAGGAAACCTTGTCAGAGAATGACATCTTAATGTGCCCAGGTGGCCAGGGGCCCCCAGTGCCCAAGTTCCAGGCTCTGTGGTCTCAGGGCACTTGTGCAGCTGTCGGTTAAACGGCAACTGGAGTTCTGGCATTGGGTCCCCTTTTGTAACCTGGGAAGCCACGGCCCTTCTCTGACTGGCTTCTGAGGAAAGGATCTGGCCCCCTGAGTAGGCTGGCCACCTGCGAGATAACATTTTGTAAACATACGCGGGCACATAGGGAACCCAACAGAGCTACCGCTTCAGTGGCGGTGGCAGTGACCGCCTCCTCGCCACAACATGAAGAGCAGGCTTCTTTAAGGGTGAAGGCTCAATTCTAGGACCTCCCAAGTTCACGTCTGAAAGGACAGCAGAACTTGTAGATAATTCACTCCTTTGCCAAATATTCCATGAGACACTTCTTCTCTCAGATGCTGTGAAGGCCTGGGAACTCACCAAGAGAAACAGCCATGGAAGCAGAGGCCTGGATCGCACACGAGAGGCACAAGAAGAGAGGTCTGTATGCATGAGGCTGCGTGGGGGACTCCGAAAGGAGAAGTCAGCTCCAGCTACGGGAGTCAGGGAGGCCCCCCCCCCCAGCTTGGGACGGCTCGGGCTGGAGAGGTGAGCAGGCGCTCACCAACCAGGCAAGGAGAAAGGCGCTCAGGAGGAGTGCAGCACATGCAAAGGCCCAGCGATGCCGAACCGCGGGGCATGGGAACTCCAGGGGTACTGGCGCAGTGTTCAAGGAGGAAATGGCACAGATGTGGGGCAGGGCAGGGCAGGACCGGCTTCCCGAGGGCCCTGATGCCACGCTGAGGCATCTAGACTGTATTCTAAGGAGAGTGAGGAGCCGCTGAAGGTTTCCAGACAAGGACAAGGTCAGATGTGTGCGTCCGTTGGACTCCTCGGCAGCAATGTAGGTGGGTGGGGTGGTGGAGGGAGGGCGAGGAGGCAGGGGTAGGGGTGAGGGGCTGCCGTAACTGTCCACACAAGACCCAAAGTGGGGAGATGAGTGGAGACGGCGAACGCTGCAGTCAGAGGTGTCTTATCTTAGAAGATATACGCTCGGCAACAACAGAGAAAGAACTCATAAATTCTTGGAGAGCCCAGCCTCCTAGTGCCCCTTCCTGGTCTCCACAGTTCTCTGTTAATGGTCTGTCTTCCTTGAATTACAGTCCACAGAGTGTCATCTCCCACCCATGTCTGAGACCAGGTTGAGGGCAGAGCCAACAGTCCACACAGCTCTGCGTTCCCCATCGGCGGGGCACAGTGCCTGACACCCAAATGTGTATATACACACATGGTTTCATGCGTACATGGATGTTTAGATATACTGTTTAATTGGATGAATAATTTCGGTGCACGGACTGCCCAGGCTATAATTCATCTGGCTGCAAAGGCTCACAGTAAACCGGCTACAAATTTGTGGTTTGGGAGACAGCCATGAGCCGGGAACTGATTGTGCCCATAAAACAGTGGGTTTAGAAGAGTCTGAGGCCAGGAGCCTGGGGAGGGGTCGTGGAGGGGCAGGGGGGGAGGAGAGGAGCCAAGCCCCACCCCCAGCCCAGCACGATGGCCCCCCTGGTCCATGTGCAGAGCAAACACTCACCCAGGTGTGCAAGGGGCTCCTGGGCACTTGTCAATCACAGGTCAGGAAATGAAGCAACGCCCAGGGGACAGGCTTTTATGACTGTGTGGTTTGCTTTTGTGATAAATTAAAGGGTTTTTCAAATGGAGCTGGTGGAATTGAAACAATCACTAAACTGGGAAACGAAAAGGCATTTGGGAGTGGGGACTCCAGCCTGTCAGCCAGGCATGCATATGGAAACTGGGGGTGCTCTGCCGGGCTTCAGAAAGAGCCTGGGGTCAATTATTACCTAACAAAGCTGGCTCTGGGATGGTGTTGTCTCACTCCTAATGAGGCCAGTCCCCGGACAGGAGGGGGAGAGGCCACCCGATAATCTACCTCATTCCTTCCCCTAGAACAGGAGGCAGACAGAGCCTGGCCATGGGGCCGTTTCATGCTCATATTAGTCGCCATATTTCCATGATCACTGGGGCAGGGTTATCCTAATTCCTGGAGACAATCAAAGATGGTGGAAAAAACTTGGACTTTGGAGTCAGGCAGAGTAGGGTTCAAATTCTATCTCTTCAGCTGACCAGCTGTGTGACCGTGGGCAAGTTAATGAACCCCTCTGAGCCTCACTTTCCCGAGACTATAACATGGTAGTACACAGGGAAAGGCACGAATGGTAATAAAAATAAATCTCACAACATCAAAATCATCATCCCAAAGAGGTCTTTCTTGAAATCCCAACCCTAGTTAATTGCCCCCCCCTACACCCCGCATCGTTCTCCATTACTTCCCCGTTTTATTCACTGTCCTCGTCTGCATTTCACGGACCTATCTGATTATTTATGTAGGATTGTCCCTGGCCCTGCCCACTGGGCCGGAAACTCCATGAGAACAGGAATCGTACCTGTCTTCTTCATTATGGTCTCCCCAGAGCCTGGAACAGAGTCAGCACCCTCAAACTGGGGCAAATGAACTGAACGGAGAACACAGTGCCCACGTGCGGTAGATACCTCAGGGATGGTGGGAAGCGTGACACCAGCAAGGCCTCAAGGCCTGGAGGCCCAGCTCTGGCCTGAAGCCAGTCTTTGTAACTTGCTGTGTGCACTTGGGTGAGTCTCTGCCACCATAGGCCTCAGATTCCCCATCTGTCCAAGGAGGATGATGGTGTAAAGATGACCGATGAGGCTGTCTCCAGCATCCCCTGGCTCTAACTGTCCCTGATTGTCACATGGGCTCTGAACTGCAGGCCCACAGGAAAGGCTAGGCCCACCACCGGAGCTTATGTGCGCCATGCGCAGGTCCACAACCACCAACCAAAGGAACCGGAGAGGCCCACCTGCAATTCCGGGAAGAGGTGGGCCCTGGGAACAGCCAGCAGCCCTGCAAGCCTCACGCCTCCGTTCCCCCCGGCCTTTGCTGCCAGGCACCAGGCCTGGTGGCTGTACCAGGACTCACCTCTTAGCCTCAGGCCTGATTTGAAAACACGGGGAGGGAGGAAGGAGGGAGGGGTAGCGGGCACACGGACCAGGCCCCATCCACACACTAGCTTGCCTGGGCCTCACATGGCCTGGGCGATACCATCATCCCCGTTCCCAGACCAGGAGGACGTGCTAGGAGCACCCGCGGGAGCAGTAAGTGACAAAGCAGGAAACGAAGAGGAGCCTCCTGGCTCGCCGTCTCCCCCTCTGAAGAACTTGGTGGCGTTTAGATCCCAGACCTCCCATCTATGACTTAATCAGGATACACCCCGAGTGTAATTTATGGCAAGAAAACACTGCTAATTCAGGGGCAGCCTCTACAGGAAGCACTGTTTACACTAATGGGACGATAAGAGCAGTGAAAAGCGCCAACTTTTTTACGCGTTTCCTAAGGGTGAGGTAGGCACAGTGCCAAGCACTTCAAAGCACTCTGGGTTTATCCTCACCAGCTCAGTGCGGTGCTGGGGAGCCCTGATACCATGCCCACCCTGCAGACAGAGAGCCTGGCGCTTAAAGAGGCAGAGTAACTTGCCTGAGGTCACGCAGCTTGGAAGCGGTGGAGCCAAAATTCAAACCCTGTTCTCCAGGCGTTCGGCCCCACCACCTCGCCACACCCTGGGCAGGCTGGTGAGACCAGTGGGATACATGCACTCACACGTGACACTAGCATCATTGCATTTGTGTTACAGCAATATCACATTTAGCTTATACACATACAGAAGCGTACTATATATACATAATGATTTATACCAATACAGTACGGACACCATGATCGAACCATGATGAAGAGAAGGAGTGTTCTCCAACTCAGCCAGCAGTGACACCAGGTGGGTGAGGTACGTCACTCTCTGGGGTTAGGTCCAAGGCTCAAGGTCACTGTCACTCACTGGGTAACCGCACAGTGGTGCTACGCATTTGCCATGGCCTGGTCAGGGCACCTGTGTAGCCTATACCTGTGCAGGCAGGGTGATGGGCTTTGGGAGCCCATCAGTGAAGGCACCCGGGGTTGTGTCCCCTCCCTGCTGAGGGCTATGTCGGAACTCAGCCTTAAATGCCCTAAAGGGTGGCAGGCGAAAGGCTTAGTTCCCAAAGGCAAGGAGAGTCCCTGATGCCTTCCCGGGGACACGCAAGCGCCCTGAGGAGGGGGAGGCTTGCAGTTGACAGCGAGCTGGTTGCGGCCTGGAGCTGCCTGGTCAGCATGGCGGCCTCACCCCTTGAGGCAGCAGAACACAGGACCCAGGAAAGGTCACTGAGGTTACTTCCGTAGCTGGACTTGAAAGCTGTGAGTGCTGGGGTGCCCGGGGCTCTGCACCCCAGATCAGAGACAGCCAGCCTGCCTTGACCTGTCTGCCTCATGTGTGAACAGAGGCTCAGTACCCGTCTGCTCATGTGACTCACACGTGGGAAACCGTTTTGTAGAACTGCAGAATTCTGGACAAATGTCAGGGACTTCGACTTACTCTTCTGGCCGCAAAGGCGTCATTGTCATTGTGCTGTTTTGCGTGGTTTTATTGGCTGTGATCTTACAGAATGGGCCATATAAGCCGCTCACTCTGAAATAAAAGGGGGGGCCTCGTCCCCCATCGTTTCACTACCCAGCCATGATAGATCACAGCCACACCTGGAGTCGTGCGTAATCACCCACCCCTTGCTGGAGAAGACGGTGTGAGTGTCTCATTGTATCTATCCATTCAGCCATGGGGGTATTATTGTGCTGATGTTGGCATCTCCGTCTGTCCTCACACTGCTGCTGCTCTAACACAAGACATGGACACGGGGCCAGTGTTGGCTTGGGGGCGGTTCTGACTCAAACCGTCACCCAGGAGATGAGTGGTCAGGGCCAGGGATTGTCATTGGACCCAGGGCAGACCTCCAGACCTGGCCCGCAGTAACTGGCCGGGACCTACAGGGAAAGCAGACATCACCCAGCTCTGTGCAGACCAACGCTGGCGCCTCCCACCTGGGCACCAGTGTGATGCCAGCCGGTCTGGGAATTCCATCCCTCGACTCCAGCTTTTACCAGGAGATGCCCATTCGGGGAAAACAGATTAAGACTCTATCCACCACTGTGTCTGAGGCCCAAGCTGGACAGTGGAACCCAGCCTCCAGCCTCCTGTCTTTGAGATTCTGGAGGGAGACCAGGAGAAGAGTGAGGGAGAAGACCCTCACCCCACACAGGGGAACCCTTCAATTTTACATGGAAAGCCCTGTTTCTGTGCTCACCCTCCCCGAATAAAGAGAACCATTTATCTTGGCAAAACAGGCGAAGGCCCTTTACATTCTGAAATGAAGTGTCAGCATTCAGTGGCAGCTAAGGCTTCAAGATACCCCCCGAGTCACTTTTTATTCTTTTCTATCCACAATCATTAGGGGGGAAAAAAAAAATCTCTCTGCAGCTTCTATAGAACCCATTCACTCGATTGAAATAGATCAGTGAGAATACACCAGCCGGGAGAGGCTGTGCTGACAGCCCTGAGGCCCAGACATTCCCTCCCCGGAGCCCACACCCCAAGGACAAAGGATGCTTGCTTCCACCCCTGAAAGAAGGGCTGCCCCCCAAAAAAAGTTCCTTAACTAGATATTTAGTTCTTATCTTTTATACGGTAAGAACAAAGTCTCTTTCTGAGAATTACATGTCCTACACTTCAAACAAATGTAACTTTTGTCGCTTATTTTTAAGCATACCCTGCCTGCTAACGTGATAAAGGAACGGCAAAATGATGGCTGGCATCTCCAGCCAACAGCTGTAGGACCCGGAAAAGGCTCGTGAGAAGAGCTTGAAGACACCCCAAGTGGATGGGTAATCCAAGTGTGAGACGCGCGACCTCCAGGGCACCATCTATTAACCTCGGCGCCCCGACAATGCCCAGGGCGGCTGCGTGGAAGGGGTGGGCACGTGGGCCCCCAAACAGGAAGGGGCCTCATCCATGAGAGTTGAGGAATAAGAACATAACTCCACGTTCTTCGCTTGTTTGTCAGTTCTGCAATTATTAGCACCTACTGTGCGCCAAGCACAGGCAGCAGGAGTGGGATGAAATAAAAATCGCAACAAAACTAACAGCAGTTACCATGTTGAACTCATAGCTGTGCCACGGCTCTGCCAACGGTTTCCTGGGCAGTATTTCATTCAATGGTCACAGCAACCCCTTAGGGAAGGTACAAATATGATTCTGCTTTGCAGATGAAGAAACTGAGGCCGAGAGGTTTAAGCAGCTAGCCCGAGTTTCGACAGCGAATATGCGGCAGAGCTGGGATCTGTACCGGACCCACCTGACTCTCGGCGAGAGGAGGACACAGCATCCGTGTGCACTTTCCGAGCCTGTCAGTACAAACAGGTGCCGTGGTTGCCACATGGCGGAGAAGCACGTCACTGCCCTGCACCCAGGAGCTCGCTCTCCAGCTAGGAAGGAGGAAGTTTACACAAATGCAGGGAGGGCGCTGGGTAAGGTCCAGTCCACACTCAGTGACCACAGGGCAGCTGGCCTGGGGCAGCAGGGAGCCAGCCACGCGGTGGGGCCTGGGAGTCCGGGCTCAGGGGTTCCGTTTTACCTAGAAGTCACCGAAACGCGAGAATGCATGAAGAGAAGGCAACCTACTCAAAGTCATTTTAGGAAGCCTACCAGCTGCAGATGAGGATGAAGCCAAACATAGTATCTAGAATATTACAGAAAAAAAATATATAGGACCCATCTATTGAAACCCTCCAGGCAGAGCTTGCATCAGACTCAACACCAGGAAACCCCCGTGAAGGTGCCCGAGGCCCCGACTGCTGATGGGCGGGCACGGTGTCCATAGCATGAGGGGGGACTAAGAACACCAGTCCCCCTGCAGGTTTTCTGTGGCTGCCACTTAAAGGTTCCTCCTCGGCCTCCAGCCCGTTCATGGAAGGGAGAGCCTGCCTGACTGTGAGGGTCCTGTACGTGACAAGTCACCGCTCTGCCCTGCCCTGCCTCACATGGAGTCCAGGGAAATGCCTCTTGTTGGGGACCAAGCTCTCTCTGTCGCATGGCCTCTGCCCCAGCTGTATGCACTGGGTTCTGGGCTCTGGCCAGGCCTGTGAAATGGCTCAGAAATCCCCTGGGGCCCCACCCACCAGTGAGTCTGTGGGTCCCCCTTCTCTGTGCAGATTCCCAGAGACTTGGTGGCCTGGGAAAAAGAAGGGACATTTGTGACCACCAGCAAGGCACATGGATGGATTCCTAGGGCATCCGAGCAGGCCCCAGGCGAGGGCAAACATTTTGCCACAGTCACATCAGGGCCGCAGCTGAAAGGTCAGCCGCTTGGAGCAGCAGGCTGCTCCAACAGAGGCCAGCATCTCAGCAGTGTCTCTGACAGCAGGCCCCTCTGAGCTGCAGGTCAGAAGTGACGCCTGTCACTGCGGCAGCTAGCAGTATCATTCCTGGCTCCCAGTGTGACCCTTAGAAACACATCACCAGCTGTCTGCTCTGAGACGCGTGGTTTTCTTCAAAACAAGGAAATCTACCAGCCCATCAGGCACTCGCCCCACTGTCCTTGCTGTCTGCTGTCAGCAGGCAGGCAGGAGTGAGGGGTTTTTGTCCCCGACTGTATATTTCACAGTGGGAACCCGAGGAGAGTTGCACCCTGTTTTTCAGTGTGGTCACCCATGTGGGGCCCGGCAAGGTGCCAGGAGGTTACACGGCCCAGTGGTGGTGCACAGCTGTTCCCACAGCTGGCAGACAGACATACCGCAGCTGCCCACAACAGGAGCCAGCGTTGACCAAGGGGGCGGGGAGCCAAGTGACAGGGGTGGGGGCAGAGCCCCTGGCCATTTGGCTGGAGGCCATGTGAGGACATCTGCCAGAGCTCACACCAAGCTTTCACCCCACTCCTTTCCCACTGACCCCCATGGCCACATTCACGAGGAATGTGCCCATCGGGGCATTTTCCAGCCCTCTCCTTGGCAGCTTGAAGGCTCCCTGAAACTTCACACCCCTCAAGGCTTTCTAAGCAACTCCGTTTTACCTGCTGCCACCGTCCCCTCATTTGCATGACTTGTCCTCCTTCATTCCACTCCTGAGTGGACTCCTGCTGCTCTGGACGTGCCTGGAGGGGACAATGAGCCCTTCCTTGCAGGCTTTCCCTGTCAGGGCTGTTGGTGGCAGGAACGGGATACCACTCACGCCTTTCGGAGACACTTGGATGCGTTCACTAGCAAATGCTATTTGGTTCGCAGGAAGGGAAGATGGTAGAGACAAAACCCATGAAGATTTTATTAGTGCTTAGATTTCACAATACACCTTTCACAGCCATGGTCCCACTGAACTTCGCATCACGGACAGACGTCCCTATCTTTAGAGCAATTCGGTCCAAACTCTTAACACTGTTATCGTCAGCTGTCTACCTGTCTGACCCCTCCCCGCTCCCAAGACCTTGAGTTGAGGGCAGGGAACACACCTGGCACTGAGTAGGCAACCAGTGCTTGTCAAATTTAATTGAATCTCCCAGGGCTAGGTTAAGAGATTGGAAGCAGCAACGCTAGCAATATTTACACAGTCTTACTATGTGCCACTGTTCAAATTCCGCTTACGTAGATGAAACCATGAATTCCCACACTAACCCTAGGTAAGTGCTAGTATCATCCCTACGTTATAGATGAGGAGACTGCGGCTCAGAGAGATAGCATAACTTGCCCCAAGCTCACAGTCGGAGAACTGGCAGGGCTGGGATTTGAACGCAGCAGCCTGGCTGGCCTCCAGTCCTCTCCCTACGCTGTCTCTCAAGTTGAACTGATGCAAACTCCAGAAGAACACAGTTCATTACGTTTTCTAGGAGAGACCCTTTATAGAAATATAACCTGTACAAGGGGAAAATTAATAAAATTCGGTTCTGCAGACAGCCATGCAAGAGCAGCATGACAGACTCAGAAGGGCCATGTGTTCTGATCCCAAAGAGGAGGGCCCACTGTGCACGCTGGACGCTGCTCTGTACCCAGCCAGGCTGTGGGCCGGCAGTGCTCCAAGGAAGAAATAAGGGGCTGGGCCCCAGCACTAAGAGAGGTGTGGGGTGGTCCTAGGCTGGGTCACCTGAGACCCTGTGCATAATGAGAGGGGCGTGGCTGGGGCGTGGCTGGGGGCGGGGACTAGCCCAGAGCAATGATTCCACTCTATTACACTCTAGAATCACTGGGGAGCTTGGAAAATGTCCTGTACTCAGTCCCTCCCCAGAGCAATTACACCTGTCGCGGGGGGTGGGACTCCGGCACCAGCATTCTGTTAGGGCTCCCTGGGGAACCCCGAGGTCCAGGGACCTCATTTGAGGACCATGCGCGTCCATCACCACAGAAGGCTGTTCTTTCATTATGGACTCGCGTGGTGCGTGGGGATCCAAACTGGGTGAGCCCCTCCTATCTCCCCCGCTCCCCCCCCCATGGTCAGCTGTTTGGGGCCATTCTGGGGGAGTGCAGTTTCTCTGGTACTCTAGGGGGCGCTTTCCAGAGGTGGTATAGGTCTTAGGTCAGGCAGCTCTACTTCAAATCCCAACCTTGACATTGCCAGCTGCATGGCTTTGGGCATCTGACATCCAGGCCTGTTTTCTCATCTGCAAATATGGGCTGTGGGACATAAGATAAATTGCCCCTCGGAAGTCCACGTCCTAGTCCCCAAAACCTGTGACTATGTTACCTTACGTGGCAATGAGAAATTAAGGATGCAGATGGATTTGGGGTGTCTGATCAGATGACTAACACAGGGAGATTAACCTGGGTTATCGGGGGGGGGGCACAGTATAATCACAAGGGATCTTAAATGTGGAAGACGGAGGCAGAGAGAGTCTGTGCCAGAGGGATGCAATTGGCTGTTGCCGGCTTCAAAGATGGAAGGGCAAAGAGCTTCTAGAAGCTGGAATAGGCAAAGGCAGCTGGAATAGGCAAAGGCAGGGGTCCTGCCCTACAGCCTCCAGAAAGGACCACAGCCCTGCAGCAGACACCTTGATTTTCACTTAGTACGACTAAATTTGGACTTCTGACCTCCAGAGCTGCAAGATAACAAAATGCGTGTTGTTTTTAGGCCCCTGAGTTTGTGGTCATTTGTGACAGCAGCAATAGGAAATTAATACAGGGTGGATGGCAATACATGAGGGATGGCGTGAATACTCAGTGAGAGAGATTTTGTAACACAGGGAGCACTGTTCTTAGTGCTCTGTAACCCTTTGCTGCTATTATTATTAGTTTTTCCATCACCATCCCATCAGGGAGCTGCCTCCTCCTGCAGTCCGTGCACCTGCCCCGGGGCTGCCCACCGTCCCCAGCTCCTGACGTGGCTGAGTGGTCCCGTGCCCCGTGCATCAGCAGTAAGCTTGGTTTCATGACCTGGGCCTGAGGTGGTGGGAACCAGCCAGTCTTTCCTAGACAGGGAAAGGAGCTCCCTAGAGTCTGTGGTGCCCATTCACACAGCACCAGCCATGTTTCTGTTTCCTGACTCTGTTCAGGAGAAACAGGAAATGGTGCCCTGGGAGGGGGTGGGAAGAGGAGAGGGTGGGGAAGGGAGGTCCCCCAGGGAGTTCCTGACCACCAGTTATGAAAGGACCGTGGGAATGGTCAGCAAGGGCCTCAGAAACCATCTAACGGGGTTCCAGGGGTCCAGCCCCACAATAGTCGCCAGCAGTGTGCAAGAGCAGAGGGCTTGGGTTGGCAGTGGTGGTCAGCTTGGCAAGGAGTGTCCTAAATCAAATAGTCATCAAGCCCCTCTTGCACCCGGCTCTCGTGGGCCCTGTCACCCCGCCCCTGTAGCTGATGCTCACAGCATCCCGTGTGGTCACTAGGGTCCCATTCCACAGAGGGGCAAACAGCCTCAGGGCCGGTGAGTGATTGGCCCGAGGTACCTGTTAGCAGCAGACCTGGATTCCAACTCTTGATTCTGAATCTCAAATGCTCCCCTCGGGGCCAGGTTTCATTTTCTCCTCAGACAGGCCCAATTAATATTTCAGCCATTATTGATTTAATCCTAGGAACATGAGGAAACAGCTAGCACAGCCTACTCACCTTCACATGCTAGCCATAAAGATGTAGCAGCTTCAAGAACTACAAGCAACTAGAAAGGGACTTGAGGGAAACTTAAGCAGATGAATAAATCTTGTGTAGGGTCAGGGTGGCCCAAATTGCACTTCTGCCTAATGGTCGCAGACCTTGGGTTTCCTGTGGCCCCTGAAGTGGACCCGGCAGGTGAGGGAGGATGCGTCCACTCCCCACTGTGGGTTCCCAAGGATTCCCACCAAATTAGAATATTGCACCAGCCCCGGGAACTAAATTTATCCTGCAGGCTCACCGAGATCAGAATGTTCTCTGCTACAAGAGAACTTGTCCCTCATTGTCCTCGTCCTTTTTTCCAGAGGCAGGTAGCATCGCCTGTGAAATTCAGCCCTGTCAATTCAGCTTGAAAGACACACACACACACACACACACACACACGCGCGCGCGCGCGCGGCCAGCCCTCAGCGACAGACGCCATAGGCTTAGATATGAAAGACAGGAAAGATCAGAGGGCAAGAGGAGAGCCAGGTGGAAGGAGAGAGGTTTAGGTGATGCTGATAAGAGGGCAGAAAAGAAACGGAGAAGAGGAAAAACTGTCTCAGCGCGGCTGCTGGAAAAGTTCTCCTGCTAGAAGCCAAGGTCGTCAGTTCCTGAGCACATCAGCTAGCTATTCCTTTACAAGCCACTGGCAGCTTGTCTCCTGCCACTCCGCTGCGTTTGCATCTGCCCAGCCCACTACAAACGGAGAAGCCCCCACTCTTGGGGGATGTCATGCTCTTGCAGGCGACAGCCAAGCCTTAGGACAGGAGCCCATCCTGCCGGCACCCTGGGAGGTTGGCCAGTTAAACCAGGGCCCCTCCCCAAACCTGCAGGGGGCGTGCTGCAGGCAAAGAAAGGACCAAACCCCCTGAGAGGGGCTCAGCCCCTGGACTGCTCTGGGGAACATGGTATTTTTAGGTGGAAGCTGGGTTTGGGAACAATAAGAGAAGAGCAAAATTATAAAATCTTGAGGTTCTGTTAAAGTCTCAGGGCAGCTCCTGCTAAACACCTCAGATGATCCGACAGAGCGAGACAAGCCCAGCTGCTTGCAGGCCTGGTCATGGCGGCTCGAGTCCCGTCCGTTGTTAGGTCACAGAACCTCAGATTCTGGGGCCCAAGGGGTGTGTTTCCCTTCCTCTCACTATTGAACGAGAGTGTACCAGGGGGCAGTTTCTATTCCTCAAGATCCCCAGGAAGGAGAGCTTCCCTACGTTTCTTCCTGCCCAGTCCTGTGCTTTATTTAGAGTCAGCACAAGTGCCCCGACTGGGGAGGGGGTGGGCCTCCCCCAGTCTCCCCACCAGGCCCACCCCTTGTCTTACTACTGACTAGAGATGTTTTCTCAGTCCTATGTAAAAATGCGTTGCTAACACAGCTTGAGGATCTATTCCCTGATTTCCCTGAGCCCTTCTCAACCGACAATTAGGGGCTACTCCCACCGTAGAAGTGGACCCCTGATCTCTCCTGCCCCGACTTGCGGGGACCTGGCTCCAGCCTCCCTTTTCATCCTCACTTCTCACCCTCCCTCCCACCCCCCAGAAGCACTGAACTTTCCCCCCCCTCCACAGGGGCTCAAGTGGGTCCTTCCCCCTGAAGCACCTTCACCCACCCTGCACCTTGAGCACATCAAGACCCATCTCAAAGCCCCTGCACGTCAGGGGCCTCATTCCCCTCATTCCCATGAGACTGTGCCCGCCGCACCCTCGCTGGGCAGCCAGCTCTCAGCACTTGGCAGCCCAGGCGGGCGTCTGAGTGTTTATCTCCCCGTTAGATCACAAGCCCATTTAGGGCAGGGACATTGCCGTCCTTGTGGTGCCTGGCTCAGAACAGACCTTCAATAGCTCTGTGCTGAGTGAATTAATCACCTTTTGTCCAGTCCTCAGGGGAGGTGGACAACCGTTGCTATTTCTAACAGCAGCAGGAAGACAAATACCGCCCTACCCACCCCTCACCTCCCATTCCACACACACACACACACCCAGGGGTGGTCATTTCTCTCTGCTCTCAATAAGGTTTCTAGCACATTCTAGCAAGGGGCTCCAGAGAGCGCCAGGAGGAGCCTTGGCGGGCAGTCAGCTCTCTGCCCAGTTTGCACAAATGAGGGAACTGGGGTCAGTGAGGGGCAGGGCCTGTGGTCACCAACACCACGGGCAGTGTCAGGGGTGTACCTGCCTTGTGGTGCTGAGTGCAGAGGCTCCGGCTGCTCTGCACCTGGCCGATGGCTCTACCATGGCTGGTCACTGATCTCTGGTTTGTGGCAGTGGCTAGGGAAGCCCCAGGTCAGCTGTCATGGCCAAGCCCAGCGGCTGCTGCTAAGAGTGGCTTTGGGCATGCTGGAGCCATGGGGACATGTGGCCGTGCACACTCTATGACACAGCCTGTTGGGGCAACATTGTAACAACCCAGTCCTGCCAGGTGGCCAAGCGCCCACTTCACCCTTTCATCTCAAAGACCTCGGACAGCAGAGACGGGGCCACTCGGCCCTGCCCTGCCCCAGAGCAGACGTGGTAGACACTGGGTGACTGCACAGTGGGGCTTACTGTGGGGGGGGGAGCAGCTTGGGGGGCATGGAGGGTCATAAACCACAGCCTAACGGGAGGCCACAAAACATTTAGAACAGAAAGATTTGTAAATCCTTGAACTTCGTGTTCTCCCTTCCTCCCGTCTTTAATCCAACACAAGGAAGTTGAGTTCCCCAGATTCCATTTTCGGGTCCGCATATGAGTCAGTGGTTTGGTGACGCTCTCAGTCAGTCTCTACGGGGTATGGAAGAACCAGAAACCAGAGATGCTACAAGCCCTGGGCCGACGAGAACGAAGGCTGCAATGAATGTGGGGAAACTAACAGAGACCAACGAAAGGTGCAGCTCTTGTCTCCAAAAGCCAGCTGTACAAGCAAGGATGGGGGGCAGCGGGCGGGNCGGCTGCTCAGCTCGGGCTGGACTCGAACCGCTATTGCTCAGAGCTCAAACTCTTGAGCGAGCTCTTAACCAACTGAGCCACTCGGCCGGCCCCATCAATCATTTTCAATAGCCAGAAAACATGTCAACAAATAGAAAAGTTTTCTATTTGGTAAAATGTTGAATTATGATTTTTTCTTCGCTGCCTGAGCTCCAATGAAGCTTGAAATCGATACGGTTCTTGGGTGATGACAGCAACTCAGGGCTGGCTAATTAGCTGCCACACCTGCTCTGCCCTATTCACTCCCATCCAAAGGCCGAAAGGGACTCAGAGAGCTGGGAGGGAGTCCCTGTGGTCATCTGGCCAACCTTTCTCCCCTGCAACTCAGAACTTTTCAACAACAGAGTAGTAATCCTTAATACACAAGAACGCTTAGGAGTTATAACCCATCAGATAAGAGTGATTTTTAAGTCATGTATTCCTTAACACCCACAAGTATTAGGGCGGTTCAGTAAATTTGAGAGCAGCCAGTGATGGAACACTGTGTAGTCGCTTAAAACCATTTCTTCAGAGAATATTTAAAGACATGAGGCAAGGTTTCATGATATCATATCAAGTACAGAACCCCAGATCCCAAAACTGTACATGTATATTTTAAATTATTTTTCATTTTGTTTAACTTTTTTTGGTGTAGAAAAAGAGACTGTAAAATATAGTACCATGTTATAAAGCGGCAGGGTCCTCCACTCACAGCCTGAGATTGTCCGCTCCTGCCAGGAAGACTGAGAATCCAGCAACGCTACATTGATACTTTATCACTCTGATGCTCTGAGAACAATAGGTGCTTAAAAAGTGCTTCCTGAAACTACTTAGTAATAGTACTTTTATTTTACCTAACATTTATGGAGTACTGACTGTGTACCAGGCCCCAGACTAGGACTCTTACACAATTTACCTCACATCCTCCCCTACAGATGAGGTTATAATGTCTCCATTTTACTGATAAAGAAACTGAAGGGCCAGCCGAGTGGCGCAATGGTTAAGAACTGGCTTGGGACACCAGAGGGCCCCGGTTCGGATCCCACATATGAGGGCCAGTGACACTGCCCTCCACAGCTAAGATGCTGAACNCCATCCTTGGGGCAGGTCTGAGACCCAATGGGGACAGTAGGGAAACCAGGATAAGGAAGGGCTTCTAATAGGCAGAGGAGCCACCAGAGGGCAGAGCCAAGACTGGGGGTCCCATCTGGAGGCGTGGCTGGGGTGAAGTCGGGGGGAGGGAGCGCAGGGTTGGCCCAACAGTGTCTGTTCAGCCTTCACTCCGCCATGGTCGCTCTGCTTGCCATGGGCTGGAGGGGAGTCCCCGTAGCTCAGCCCAGCTCCCAGGTGCTCTCGGGCACTGTGGGGATTAGGGGACACAGTTTGAGGATGGGGCTCTCTCCCGGAGCAGGGACGCTGACAGGCTTGGAGATGACAGTCAGCCTGGCTGGAGTCCAGCCACACGACCTTGGACACATCACAGACTCCACCTCACAGGGCTGTCGTGAGGATTCTTTGCGGTCGTAAAGACAGCGACACACGGAGGCCACCAGTATTATCATTTGTGGGTTACAAGCCCCTTCCCAAATCTAAACGTGGAATCAGAACCGGGGCCTGTGATATGAGGGTGTGAGGACAGGGGGAAAGGCAAGTTCAGGGGCTGAGCCGTGGGGGTTGTTGGTAGGAGATGCGTGTGGCGACAAGTCCACCGGGGGCCTCGGTGGGACTCCCACCCCCATGAGCCATCAAGGGACAGGCTACCGAAAAAAATGACAAAGTCAGTTCTAGAGCTGGATGGTGATGATGGCTGAACAAGCGTGTGGGTGTGTTCACTGCCACTGAACTGTGCACTTAAAAAGTGGTTAGAATGGTAAATATTATGTTATGTATATTTTACCACGGTTAAAAATTTTTTTTAATGACAGAGTCACAACTTAGCCCCGGGTTTACTGACACAACCCGTGCCCTTCTCACCACCGGACAGGTCTGTATTAGCGATGTGCTCGGAGGAAAGGGCACTGTGTTTGAATTGTATTTGCTTCTGTAATTCAAAGATAAACGAAGCCCCATTCATATCTTTTCCAATTATTGGGCTTTGGAGAATTTGAGCAGTGATTTTGCTATCTTTTCTCTTAAAACCAGGACGACGTCATTTTACCAGATTCCTGTTGAACAGGAGACTAGCGTTATCCAAATTTTCTTGGTAGTACAGTGCAATGATAATTGTAAAGAAGCCTCCAAACACTAAAAAAATCTACAGTGCCTTCCAATTTCCCAAATCCTCGGAGCGTCAATTATCTTCCGCCCAGATTTAGAGTCGCTGAGCTCCTACTATGTACAACACCCTTTACTGATTGGGACAGCAGGGACGACCACAGAGATGGCTAAGAGAAGAGGTGGCCCTCCGCCCTCACTGAGCGGATGTTTCTTCATCAGGAGACCCGCCCTGTAAGGCTTTCGAAACACACATCCCCAGGCAGTGGGGTTCACTAGCCTGAGGGGGACCCAGACGGTGGCACAGGGGATCTGATACCCTTCCCTGATTGAGAACTGCTGCAGGGGAGAAGATCACGGTTTAAAAACAGAAACAACAATACAAAATAGAATGCATTAACTCTGAAAACGTCATGGAAGGTCTACCCTGGCACCCTCAGGGAAATACAGCATTCTAGTAAGTTGATACTCACTCCCCGGGGACTTTGGAGAAGTGAGAGTTTGTATTTGTGAAAGGAGGTAGGAACTCAGCACTGGGGAAGGGAACTGGTCACCGGCTTTAATTATCCTAAAAGCTTTAGGATTCCTGACCAGTTTATGTTTGTACGAGACTTAAGAGGAGTCACCTTTAAACTGGAAGAGGTTGGAGCCCAAGAACTCTCTTTTTGATGGTTTACTATTTCAAGTTCAAGGCTATATTAAGGGGACAGCCCGCTCTCTGAGGAGAACGGACAGGTTGCTTGGACAGTCCCCCACGAGGGCTTCCTGAATCCTGAATACAAAGTACTGGTCACAGCTACTCTCCCTCTATTTTTCTCTCTTTGTCACGGAGCAGACTTCAGACATGGAATCCCAGAGATCATCTGGTCCAAACTGCCCACTTTACAGATGACAAAACCGAGGATGAGAGAGAAATAGCTGGTCCAAGCTCACTCAGTGATTCGGATCCCAGACGGACAGGCCACAGGCCGCCTGTACCAGGAAAATGTGGCAGAGGCTTACTGGGCAGAAACCCCACCGGCGGGCCGGGCACTGGGCTGCTTTTCCTCAGCACCCTTTCCTTCACAGAGCTGCCCACGTTGGATGGTGATTTCTTGCGGCCGGCAGAAGCTTCTTGAGAAGCGAGCCGGCCCCCTCACCCCACAGGGCCCAGGGTGAGGACAGGGTGTGCTTTCCAGAGCAACACGCCCTTGGCTGGATTTGGCCACCCAGTGCCGCCTCTCCTGAGCCAACAGGGGAGGAGCGTGGGAGGTGAGGTGACACCAACTTCCCATGCACCAACCGCCACCTCTGAACCCAGTTTGCCCTCTGTCTCCCTGCCAGGGCTCGAGGGCGGAGGACACCCCTAGCATCCTGGACTGACGGATCTGAGGAAGCTCCTGGAGGACTGGGCAAGAGGCCTTTACCTGCAAATTAACAAGGGCCCTCAGGCTGACCTCAGAGGCCTGGGGCTGTCCCTCCTGGCTGGGGCAAGTCTCAACATGCCGGAGGCGGCTGTTTCACACCTGTCAACAGACCCTGCGCATGCCCTGTTAAGAAGCATGACACAGGGTGACATTTCCAAGTGACAAAACAGAAAGTCAGTCCAGGCAGCTGAGAAAGCCCTGCCGTGACACCTGGCCCACTGGCCCCACTGCTCTGGGTTGCCGTGAGACTCGAAGGCCTGGAAACAGCAGCGAGGCCTTCGAACCTACAGGAAGGGGCAGCGCAGCAGGAAGGCCACTGCGAGGCAGAAAGGGTTAAACCCACGTGTTTAAATATTTAGCAAATAAAACCAAAATGTCACACAGAGACTGCCAGGGCTGGTGTGGTAACCATGGCAATCCATGGCCAGCAGCAGATCCACGAGGGAAGAGGTGCTGGGACTGAGGCCAGCCAACAAGGGGGGACGAGAGGGTGGCAGGCAGGACCCCAGTGGGCGTGGCCAGCTCTCAGGGGCCTCCCTCTGAGACCTGAGACCCCTTGTGATGCAAAGCACAGGCCAGAAACCAGGGCTTGTCAGACCAGGCTCTCAACCTCACAGAGGCCCCGTTTTCTCTCCGCAGATGAGGGGAGAATAAATCTGCCCCAAATGCCCCCCCAGGTTTGTCGCCCATTCATTAGTTGACACGTGATGAATACCTGCTATGCACTGGGTGCTCTCAGCCCTGGGACACGACAGCGACTCCCTGTCAGTCAGTCCCCACCGCCATGGACATGCAGCCAGGGAGCAGGCTCGGGCAAGAGATAGTGTTTATAATTCCACAGGAGGCATGCAGTCGGGGCCAGGGCCGAGGCTGAGCCACCTCCTAGAAGGAGGGTCCTGCCAGGGTGTGGGGGTGGCAGGAAGGGCTCCTAGAGGAGGAAATACCTATGCTGAAACCTAAAAGTCTGAGAGGTGACATCAGGCAGCCCAAAGGTCTGATAATATACGTGAGAACACTCCAAAAAATACAAAAAACTAGACTAGAGGCGGTGACTCCATCGTCACCGAGGGAGCTGCTAGCGTGTCACAGCCTCTCTGTCTTGGAAGGGGAGGCTGACAAGGACGCACAGAGTGTGGACTATGCAGGCTGTGACAAAGGCTGAGCTGCTGTCACCTCCTTGCCTTTCTTTCCAGCCCACCAGGTGCAGGCGGGCTGGTAGGAAACAGGGGTATCCCCAGCTGATGCACAGTGGCCCCGCCAGGCACTGTCTCCCTGGAACACACTCTCTGTTCTCAGTCTCCTATGTGTGCTGGGATTTTCCCAGGGAGCGTTCTTGAGAGTGGAGCAGGATGTGAGCTTGGCAGAGGAGGCCGCCACCTGGAATTTTCCCATCGAGCTCCACCCTGGGTGCTTGGAGCTCCTGCCTCGTCTCTGCACAGCACACCTGGCTTCAGGAGCTGATATCCTCAGACCAAGCAGGCTGATAGGGCCGTCTGCCCGGAGGTCTTGGGGTCTCAGGGGTCCCCGACCCATTTAGCACAAAAGGCGTGCCTTGGGCATTGGCCCATCTCTGAGCCCAGTGAAGGCAATTCAAATTCATCAGCCAACCAGCCAGGGATACCCTTAGGAAATGTCTTCCAGGGGCCTGCAAGGACGGAGACCCCAGCCCCACTGGGGTTAGGCAGCTGCCATCCCCCCTAGAGGACAGGCGCACCTTCCCTCTCTTCTCTCTCCACTCCCCTAAAATGTTCCAGGCCAGTTTCATCCCAAACACAGCACGGTCTCTACTCCCAGAGAGCGCGAGTGTCAGCTAAAGCCTGTGAAAGGTGCCTCGTCCTCTGCGGCCACGTGGCGTTCCCTACACACCTCATATTAAAGCATCTATTAGCCTGGGTCACTGTGGATCAAGGTCTAAGACAAGCAGCTTCCATAGGCCCGCGTCGGGTCGGAATTATTTCTGGGTTCTCAATGCTGGACATAAAGTACTTATAGGTAAGTTCAGGATGCGACCAGAACCTACTTTCTTCTACAGGGAGAAGGGAGGGTGAGGACACAGAGGGAGACTCAGCCGGAACCGTCCTGCCCAGTCCCAATGGGAAGACACCACTAACTCACTCAGCCGTGGGACCCCGAAGCGTCTGGGCCAGTGATACTCCTGCATTCCAGGTGCCCGAGTCCCTGTGACTGTGAGGGCTGTATGCCTCCAGGAGGGCGCTCTGACCAGGGGACATCATGCCACAGCAGGTGGTGAGCCTTTTGGTCACGTGAGCCGTCTCTTGAATGTAACTTATATCCTATAATTTGAAGTAACGTCCCTGGCAGCTGAGAACTCCACTTTTACATTCCTAATAAGTTAAACGTCTCTCCTTCTGTTGGCCCCCTGAGTTTCAAGTTCATGAGGTTGAAGGCCCCTCTCTTGTCACTATCATGTTTCTCTCCGGTTTGAAGTAGACTAGATGTCACTGGAGGCCAAGCCCAGACCTTGAGGGGATTCATCCTCACACACAAGCGTGGGTACCTGCCCCTTAGATCCGACTGATGCTTTTACATCAAATACGACCCACAGCCACAAACTGAAATGATCTCTGAAGTTCCCATCCACACGCGGAACACGTGACATCTGCCATTGAACTATGCCCTATCCTAGGCTCCAACAAACATCAGTTGAGCGCATGCTATGTGCCAGGCACTGTACTACAACTTCCTGCCGCTGCGGCTTCATTAAGGACACTAAGGCTCCCCTCCAGCACCCCCCCTCCCCCCCATGTGGGTGTGTCTGCACTGCCCACCCCTGTCCCCAGGCTCCAAGCCAGGGCACTTCCCACCCGGCCACTCCATCCCCTTCCCTCCTGTGTGTCCCCTCTGGATAAGTGCTGGCAACCCTACTTCCTCTCAGGAAGCAAGTCCCCCATGGGCCACACACCAGACCTCAGAGAATTACAGAACTGGGGGTCTTAGGATCCCCCAGTAACAGATGAGGAAACTGAGGCCCATGACCACAGAGCTAAGGAATAGTCTAAATCGTATTGGAAACCAGATAGTATCTTGAACCCAGCACCCTTTCATTCAAAACATGCACTGCAGGGCCAGCAGAGTGGCGCAATGGTTAAGAGCTGGCTTGGGAC
>NW_017731728.1:220484-225732 GCF_001890085.2 Hipposideros armiger
GGCACAAAGGTAGCCTGAGCCAGGAAAGCACCTTGGGCTGGGCTCGGAGCCAGAGAAGCTCCTGGAGAGAGAAGAAGGCTGAACACCAGAGCAAAGGGGGTCCTGGGTGGGAGAAGGCCCCAGGGTCCCTCCTGCTGAGGACGGCGGACGTGGGGTGGGCTATCTGGCCTCCACTGCAGTCCTCCGCCCCAGCCTCTGTTTTCTAGGGTTAAATCATTTTTGCATTCCTGGGATGAACTCTGTCTGGGCATGATGTATTATGTTTGTTCTATGTGGCTCGATTCAGTTCACTGATGTGTTGTTTAGAATTTTTGCCTCCATGCCCGTAAGTCATATGAACATAATTCTTTTGTGTGCCGCTATTACATGGTTGGGGCATCAATATTGTGCCAGCCTGGGCCTCCCTTTTCTCTTAACAAACCTGAACCAGAGGATTCCCGAGGTCCCTTCCATCTCTGACCAAGCAGCGTTCTTTCAGGAGTGAATTAGAACGTCCTGGCAGCTGTTCTCATCGCCTGTTTTAGGCCAAGGGTGGGGAGGGGGGCAAGGGTGGCAGGGGAGCTACTGGGGAGAGAAAGAGACTGAGCACAGGAGCCAAGGGGGTCCTGGGCGGGAGAAGGCCCCAGGGGTCCCTCCTGCTGAGGACCGGGGACGTGGGGTGGGCTACGTGGCCTTCACTACAATCCTCCAGCCCCCGGGAAGCTTGGAAGACCCATGTGGCTAGGAGCCAGGGCTCCGGGGCCAGCCCCCCGGTCCAAACCCTGACACAGCCACTTACTAGCTATGTGACCTCAGGCTGCTCACGCCACCTCTCTGAGCTCAGCTGCCTCCTGTGTCATATGAGGATGACACCAGTACCTACCTCACGGGGCTGCTGTGGAAAATAAAGTGATGCCATGTATGTAAAGTCCCTAGACCAGCACCTGGCCATGTAAAGGGTTAGCTACTACTGTCATTTACTTCGCTTCCTCTACAAATTCAGGGCGTCTGGGTTTGGGACTTGGTGCCAGGAAGTAGAGATGGCTACCAAAGGAAGACAGCAACCCAGCCCTGAGCAAAGGTAGCGGATGAGAGGCAGGCGGCCTGCGCATCCTGAGAGGTGGACGCCACACGAGAAACGGCCCCTGTGCTCGGAGCTGGGCGCAGAACAGTGCCCGGTTTCTGTAAAGCGCCTTACGGTGTACAAGGTGCTTTCACATATTGCTTCTCATCCATCCCCATGACAGCTCTTGGCCTTTATCCCAGCTTCATAGATGCCATGGGCAGAGGTTCAGAGGGGTGAGTGGCCTGTGCCAGGGTTCAAAGCCAAGGCCTCCGACTCCCAGCCCCGAACATGGCTCACAAGCCCTCAGGCCCACTGTCTAATGGGAAACAGAGTAGAAACATGAGAAGTGTCCATTTGAACAGACCCAAATGACAGCTGAAGACAATAATGAAAGGTATTTCAAAGGTAGGATATGATTAATTGCCTGATGAAACTTAGAGTGGGTGGGGGGACAAGGGAGGGAGATGTCATTGTCAAAGCTTTCGGAGGCAGAGTAACACGTGGCTGAGATCTGCAGAATTAGGCAGTCTTGTCCAATATGGTAACCACCAGAGTAAGGTCAAGGCTTGGACTTGAGCCTGGGACTTCCAGACGCCCTCTGTAGATGGAGATGGAATGAAAGCAGCCCTCCCAGGCGTCTGTCGACCTCCCATTCGTTTATCTGATATAGTTACTGGGGCCCACTTTGTGCCAGGCATGAGCTAGCGCTGGGGAGCCAAGGGAGAACTAAGGAAGTAGCTCATTCATTCATGCATGCATGCATTCATGTGCTCATGACAAATCTCAACCATCTCTCACTCCTTCAGCACCTACTAGAATGCCAACAGTATATTAGAGGCTATAGAATACTGACAGAGGGCCCCTGCCCACCAGAAGCTTCCCCTGTGGCTCATTCACAAACTCTGACTTTCTAGAACCCTGTGCGGGGAAAGGTCTCCATTATGCGCTGCCCAGACCACGGCCTAAACACGAGTCACTTTCCTTTCGCCTCTGCTGTGATCTACAGTGTAAGAAGAGCAGCCTGCGATCATTTACTCAGCACACACCTCTGGAGGTGTCTAAGCGGGGACGGGTGCTGGGCTGCTCTAGTTGTGGCCACAAAGGAAAACAGATGACAGTTCCAGCCCCTAAGAAGGTTCTGGTCTTCGAAAGCACTACTTGATGGCTAACATGACCCAAGCCACAAACCTAGTTGGGGCTGAAGAGAGCAGGCGGTGAGTTCAGGGACANACAGCAACTTGTCTGTTCCCCTTCCCCCAATTCCCCAGCGCTGTTCCCATCCCCCCAATTCCCCAATAAAAATCTTTTAAAAAAAACATGCACTGCAAACACCAGCCCTTCGTCAGACACTGTGGATCTCTGGAAATGCAAAGATTGGTGACATCACTGTTCCTGGGGTGAGGGAGAAAGACACGGAACAGGAAACTACAGGATGGCCAGCTGAGGTGCATTCTGGGGGCCTGGTAGGAACAAGGCTGACAGTCTGGGCCCAAAGCACTACCATTTCCCTCCAGTAGGAGAAGGTCCAACCGTGTGCAGAAATAACTACGGGAAAGGTAAGAGGCACAGAGGGAGCCAGGTCCCGGTGACGCCCCACAAGGCAGCGAGTCAAGTAGGCTCGGGGGCTAGCGATGGAGCTGAGGGCACAGGCGGGGCCGGGCTGAAGAGGGGAGGAAACCCAGCCACTTGCCAGGCGGTCACGATGGCGGGCCCAGCTCCTGCATGAACAAGGGCCAGCCGGGAGCAGGGGGGCAGAACAGGGACGGCAGTTTCCATTTTGTGAAAGCCCCCTCTGCGCTCTCTACTGTTACCAATCCTAAGAGTTCATCGAAGTGGGTGATATGACTCCCATCCTTCAGGTGGGGACACTGAGGTGCAGAGAAGTTGTTAGTGGTCCAAGGTCGTTGAGGCTGAAGGGTCTGAGCCTTTGTTTCTCCAACCTGTGAGTGCCAGGCCGAGGGCAGTGACTGAAATAGCATCCCCTGCTGCCCACGATTAGGGCAGGGCAGAGCTGAGCTGGGAGCTGAGGATGGGACAAAGGGTGCCCAGCTAGGTGCTGGCCTGCCAGCCAGATGGCCAGGCCACCAGTCCAGAACTAAGGTCACAAGCACAGCAGGGCCAGATCAGGTGTGAGACCAAAGGCTGCAGGCCCCGAGCTGGGAACAAGGACCCCGAGAGAATCAGAAAGGGCACGCCTGGCTCTTCCAATCCCAATGCCTGGAGTGGAACGAGGGAGCAGCCAGGCTTAGAGGGACCCTAGTGGGGATGTGGCTGGGACCTGCTCTTCTCCCCCAGACAAGCCTGCACTGTAGCTGAGCTCTGCGAGTCTGCCTTTTTCTTCGGCCTTGGGTGACACACCTTCTGCACAGGCCAGGGGCGTATATAATAAGACAGACTCTCTCCAGTTGAGGACATGGGGGCTGAGAGGGGCTGAGGGACTCCCTGGTCCCGTGACTAGTTTTCGGTGGGTGGCACCTGGCCTGGGGCCCAGACTGACTCCTGCCCTGCGTTCTCCTGCCTGCACACCTGGTTCCTTTCTGGGGATGACTGGACAATGGTCTAGCTCAGGGGTCGGCAAAGTTTTGAGACGGAAGAGCTACCAGGAGTTAGCAAACTGCGGCTCGCGAGCCACATGCGGCTCTTGGGGTACGTCCATGTGGCTCTGAAGTAAAATTGAAAATGAAAATAAAACTATCATAGTTTCATTTACAGAATTTTTAAAGGATATTATTCACATAATGGTGATTATGTAAAAATATATTTATGCCTCTCAAATAATTTTTAAATTGTTGTGAGGGACAGGACTGGCTCTTCCAGGGGTCGGCAAACTTTTGAGACGGAACGGACCCAAAGAGCTGCATGTGGTCGTAAGCCACAGTTTGCTGACTGCTGGCGGCTCTTCCGTCTCAAAATTTTGTCGACCCCTGGTCTAGCTTAAAGGGCACATGCTTTGTCCAGTTCCAACGCCATGAGGGAAGCAGCTTGGTAGCATCTGGGACTCAGCTCTCAGGGCACAACCTCTGTCTGTGCATCTGTGACCTTCAGAGACTAAAGAGTCCCAGCCTCACAGATCAGTGGTCCCTGGCAGCAGCTCTGCAAAGGTGGCCTGAAGCCGAGGACTCCATATCCAGGCCAGCTGTGCCCCAACTCTGAGCAGAAAAGTAGACCCTGTCCCTAGAAGTGGGCACTCACCCCCACATCTGTCTGCACCCCGACAACGCAAAGGACAGCTGACCGAGCGCCCTCGAGTACTCTCCATTATCACAACCACCAGTCAAAAGTGGAACGAAACCCCCACGTTCCAGCTCAGAAAGGTCACAGGCTGACCAAAGACATCCCGTGAGAAGAGGTCACGGCCGAGACCCGACCCCAGCCGTTCTGACTCTGAGTTCTGGCCCTTGTTAATCTCTCGCCACGGGCCAGACGTGGCTTCCTTTGTGCTCCTCCAGCCAGAGCACCGGGCTTGTATCCAGATTCTGTGTGTGAGGAAAAACATCTGGATACCCAGGTCCCCAGTGGAGCAGGTCAGCCCGGAGGGCGGGTGATGGGGAGACCCACTCTCATGAGAAGGCGCCCCGCAGACCTGCTCCCTCCTGCCTGCCCCTCCCAGCCCAGGTCGGAGCATCTTCCCTATGTCGGCCAACTGGAAGTGTACCCCGGGGGCCCGACCTATGTTTCTCTGGGTGCCAAGTCACTCCTGGGCAGCAGCGAACAGGCCTCCTGACCGCAGCCGACTTCTACTCTATCTAGAAGATGACTCTGTCCAGCCCAGCAGAGGCCCGCGGGGGGCAAAGTCTACACCAGTCAGAAATAGATTCGCCTGTGCGTGTGCGTGCGTGCGTGCGTGTGTGTGTGTGTGTGTGTGTGTGTGTGTGTGTGTGTCTAGGACATGAAAGCAGGTGGTTCCATGGCTCAAGTTCGGAAAGGATCCAGCAAGAGACAGAAAAGTTAAAGCAACTCCGAGGGGCTCCCACAGTAAGTGGTGCTAACCGACGGTGGTGTGCAGGCTGCCGGCTAAATCGTGGAGCCACGTTTGCATCTGGATCCTTGACGGAGAGGGTGTCACCGTTGTTCTAACGCCACAGGGCAGCCCCACAGTTCCCTTTCTCATGATGGCCCAAACCGTGAGAAGAGCCATCTTATGAAATCACCCAAGTCGCTGCTTAGGGGTGGGTTGTGGGGGTGGGGACAGGCTCAGCGAGA
>NW_017731728.1:231441-240924 GCF_001890085.2 Hipposideros armiger
GCGGGCTTCCGGCTTCTGCACTGCTCCTCTCCTTCTCCCCCGAGGCGGTGCACACTGTGACGAAGTGTTCCCAGCTTCTGAGCTGGCCGTGTCATTGCTCTCCTGGCCTGCCTGGTGGCTTCCAAACACGGGCCAGCATTGTAATGAGTATGGCGGATCTTCCCAGAGGCTTTGAAGTTCTAAACGTGTTTTATTGTTTGGGACATCTGAAAAGAACAGAAAACTATATACTTGCAGGCAGAACCCTGGAGGGGCACTGAACAGCAGGGAAATACGAATATCAGCTTAACCGAGGTAAGGCCGTGCAGGTGCTTCCCCCAACCGAGCTGATACCCCAAAAGTGTGTGTGTACACTTATGTGGTCCATTCATGATTTTTGTCACTGCCTGGAACCCCCAGAGCGGAAGAGGTGATATCGTCTAAAGCCTGTATTTACTGAATTAAGATCTACATTTTGTGCCTTCAATTGGGGAAATAATGGATTTAGAAATCTTTTCTGTTTAATAAGGTCAACTTTTCCTTCAATTTCACGGAGAGGCTCCAAAATTGATTGATAGGCAGCATCAGCTTACTACTGTGACTCTGTAATGGTTGTCCTAATTAGACACTCTTGCTAATTAATGCTATGCAAATTAAAACCAGCCCGGCATCCACTGGCAGGGAAGACCTCAATCCCGGTTACTGTTCTCGGAGGAAACACGGCTTTTCTCCACAGCCTGGGGCTTTCACATCAGCGCCAGGCCCCTGCTTTCTTCCAGCCTCCGCTCTCCTGCTGCCCCTCTCTCACAGTCACTCCTCCAGCCTGCATCCTATGCCCTCCCGCTCATGTCTTAGCTCAGCTCTACCCTCCCGTTGAGCTGCCTGATTTAACTATAGTCGGGGCTCCTCCCGGCATCTTCAGAACGACTGCCCAGCCTGGCTCCTACCGGAAGTCAGCCACCAGAATCCTATTTTGGTCACTCATGGTCCAGAGTGGAATCACTCAGACCCCCCCTTCACCCTTGGACTGTCCAACTTGAGAGCAGGAGAAATAGGTGAAGCTGTCACGAGGGGATGGGAGGGCAGGCCCTGGGGGCCTCAGAGGGCACCTGGATCTCCAAGAGGCCTGAGCCGGGACAAGTTGCAAGAATCCAAGATGCTTCATAACCAAGAGGGCTCTGGAGCTGGGCCCTGGGCTTAGCCTCAGAGGGCCAAGGGGATCGCCACCTTCTCCGCGGAAAATGCCTGGCTTTGGATAAGTCACTTCACTCTTCTAAGCCTCAGTCCTGCCAGCAAAATGCAACCCTTGGACCAAAAAGTCCCTGACGTTCAGCTAAGTCCAACGGCCAATGGCACACTCTGGTCATGACACACACAGATCATAGGGACACCCCAAACATTCCCTCCCTCCCTCCCTTCTTTCCTTTTCCTTTTCCCAAGCATTTCTGTACACGATGAAATTGCGAGTGTGAAATAGTCAACAGCAAAACTCACTCGTGCCATCCTCTCCTCAAACGCAGCACGGTGGCCAACCAAGATTACCATTGACTCTTTCTCAGTAACGTGGAATTTAAAATCAAAACACCAGCATTCCAGTCACATCTTTGCAGCTCACTAGCTGTGGGACACTGGACCTGTCGCCTCACCTTCCTGGGCCTCTCTTTCCTTCTCTGCAAACCAGGTGTAACAGGACCTTCTCTCCCCTTACTCTCAGGTGTTGGAGAATGAAACGAAATAAAGCAAATAAAGAAACTTCTTTTTTTACACAAAGAAAAACTCACGTTCTCTTGTAGCCAAACACCCTTTCTCTTGCTTTACAGAGGTCAGTTCAGATGAACTCAGTTGGGGGCTGCTGAATGCACCTCGAATATCAGCATTTTGGGGCTACAACAATTTACAAAGGTACTCCCCAGCATTTCAGAGAGAAACACCTGTGGCGGTCGGCAGGGGGGCCAAACATCCAGTCACTCAGCCATTCACACCATAAATATTTACCGAACAATCGCTGTGCCCAGGTCCTGTGCTGGGTACTTGCAAACTGCCAGGATTTACCCTACCCGCCCCCGGCCTACTGAGCCTGAACCCCACCAGGCAGATAGATGAAGGGGTAGGTGAGCAGGGCCTGGAGGAGCAGCAGGCTGGGACAGTCAGAAACGGGCGGGAAGCCCAGGCTGAGAGAGAAGACCTACCATTGTGTCCTGAATGACCAGGGCGTGACCAGAGGTGGTCACCCTAGACAGGCAGCTGAGCCTGAACTTGACCTTACATCCTGGGCGTGTCTTTACTGGGTCCCAGGGGCCGGAGACAAGACAGAACCTCCCTGCCTTTTCTAAATTTGTGTCACCTTACAGGGACTTTCTGCTCTGGCTCGTTACCCCCACCCTGACCCCCGACCCAGGGCTGGGGAAGGCATGAGGCATATTTCCAGTACCAGGAGAGCCAAGGTGAAACCATCCACACTCCCCGCTCTGTCCTAGAGGCCGGCAGGCACCTTCTGAGCCAGCTGACCAGGACCAGGAAGGGGCGGGTCTGACCTATACCCACGGGAAGGTGGCTTCTCGCAGCCCTATCTTCGGTCCCTGGGTCCTTGGACCCAACATCTAAGCTCTGTTCCTTGCCTAGATGCTACGCAGGGTAACCTCAACACCAAGAACCCCACTAGCCTGGCCTGAGCCCCACACCCCTCCTGAGCAGACCCCTCCTGGTATCACCCCGTCAGCCACTGTCTCTGCTGGGGTGACCATGTAAGCCTGATTTATCCACTGATGTTGTTCACCGTCTCTCACCCACCAGGATGGAAGCCCCAGACGGGCAGGAGTTTTCCATTTCATTTGTCCACCTCCCCATCCCCATGCCTAGGACATTGTCCGGCACATAGTAGGCCAATCAATATTGGTTGAATATTGACTATTTAAATGAAGGGAGCAAAATTGTGAGATGTGTCAAGCAGATAGGTACATCCACCCTGAAGCTCCAAATGCATGGAAACTAAGGGACGTGATAAAAAATAACGACTCACAGTTAATGTGCGCTGTTGTAATGGTCTTAGAGCCTCAGAGCAACCCCAACAGAAGCCTGCGGAGCTTCCGCACTTACCCACCATCCCCACGCGAGGAAGACGGGAAGGCCAGACTCAGACCTAGGCAAGTCGGACCCAAAGGTCTGCACTCTCTCCACCTGGCGGGTCTCGTGACGCCTGCGATGCGAGTCACGGGAACATCACCCTTTCAGGCTCAGCCTGCTCCCTGATGAGGCCCCGGTCGTGTCGCCATTAAACCTTGATCACTGGCCTGACAGACCGTGAGCTGCCTGAGGCCAGGGCTGGGGGTCTGCACCATCACTGCAAGTGCTGCTCAGACCCAGCCCGATGTGGGGAGCAGGCAGGAAACGCTTGTAGAGTGAAGAAAGCCAATGGCCTCAAAATAAAATTCATCAAGTCAAGTTGGCCTGGGGCACTTCACTGTGGCCCTCCACTCTGTCACTCTCAGAGGAGATGGAACCTGGTGTCTAAGGGACATCATACAGTTAATAACAAGGGCATTCGGTCTGAGCAGAGGGTGGCCTGGTAATGTTCAGGGAAGCCAGCGGGGTGACCAGGACGCCAATTAAGAGGAAGTGATCATCCCCAGACCTTGGCTTTCCCGCTGTGCGATGCCCCAAGGAAGAGAAGGTCACCTGGGAGGCCATGCTACCAAAATATCAAGTCAGACAGGTCCCCCCTAAGGCCACCAACATAATTCCAATTAAGGAGCTGGTTTCCTTTACAAGGGCTGAGCAGAGGGGAACCGGCATATCATGAATTCTCTGCTTGCATGCTTGCTGATAATTTATTTTCCTGCCCCACTTACAACACTGGCAAAGATCCCATGCGGTTCAATCAAAATTTTTATTGCATGCTTGCCACGTGCCAGGCACTGTGCTAAGTGTGGGACACAAACATAAACACGACAGGGTAGCTCTAAAGGCGGTTTGGTGCCCGGCGTTCCCAAGGTAGCCAGGCGCTGGCCCACCTAAGAGGTGCTTCCGGACGCAAAGTAAGCACTCAATAAACATTTGTTGGGTGAATGAAGGTGGAAGAGGAAACACAGCCTCAAGCTTTTGAGCTCTATCCCAGGGCAGAATGAAGCCAGAAGGGGTCGTCTCTCTCCACCCCATCAGGGAACATGAGCGTGGGGTGGAAGCCTGCTAGGCGCCAACAGCCCAGGGCATTCTAGAGCTCAGGGACCTTGGCCCTACCCCAGAACAATTACATCAGGATCTGCACAGGTGAGGCCTGGGCACTGATATTTTTAAAAATATTTCAGTGATTCTTATCTGCAGGCCAGGAATGAGAATCGCTGCTCTAGGGGCCCAAGAAAGAAACCCAGAAGGCTGGGGCTGCCATCAGGGCCTTGCAGAGTCACCATTGCACAGGCAGTCAGGCATACACATAAGCAGTGGAGCCCCACAATCTTGGAGTTAAAAGGAAACTTAAAAGCCAACTAGTTAAATGGACCATGACTCTGCTCTGTAAGATTCCTGTCATGGGGTCATCTAGTCTCTGTTTGATTACCTCCAGGGACAGGGAACTCACTTCCTCTCAAGGCAGCCCACCTCTACTGTAGAAGGCTCTGACTTCTTCAAAGATCTGGCCTCAGCTCTCTCAGGTGTGTGGCCCCTAGGAAAGCTAAACAAATGCCTCTGGGAAGCCTTACTCTGATGCGCCCATGCCAATGTCCCTGAGACAAACGCTCGTGAACATACAGAATGCCAGGCCTGGAGGCACCCTTGGAGATCAGCTAGGCCCCGACCCACACTGCATGAGGACCCTGAGGCCTAGTGAAGCCAGCTTAACCCCTAGCATACAGCAGCCTGTGTGGGAGCAAAGCTTTGAGCCGATATATAGGGGCTCTCAAGCCTATGCTCACGGAGTCACCAGCCCCATCCACCCCGTCTTCCTATCTATGAAAATATAGCAACTCTGAATTCATCTATCCTCCGAAAGCCGGGCTCCCTATCCTGGAAATCACCTCCAAGCCCTCACCTAGCCACTCTAGTTCCTTGTCCCATAAACTCTCTGCGCCTGATCACCTGTCATCCTCCCCTGCTTGTGGAATGAGTGTTCTTGGCCAGTCAGCAACTCCATTACTCTTGTGGTGTCGAAACGCCCTACAGCCTTCGGCTGTGATGAATGCACACCCCGTCACGATGCATCTCGGGCTGAAGGCCCCGGCCCACACCTGCCTCTCTGGAGAGCACAGATGGAGGTCTGTCCCAGCCCCAGCATTCATCCTGGCAGCCGGGGGTCCCGAGTTACAGACACCCACTTAACCCTGCCGGGAGGCAGCTCCATGTGCCATGCCACCAGGGGTTCTCCTTGCCAATACCCACTGCTCCCCTCGCCAAGACCATGGTCCTCACGTTTCCTCCAGCTCGCACACATTCTCTTACATGTTCTAGAATGTTGGAAGCAAGCAACTGTGCTTTCTGGATGGATTGCTTTGAAGTCGTTTTATTTTCTCTTATGCAAACCTATCTGGTCCCCAAACCAATAAAACACAGTAGGAAATCACTTCGCTCTGCAGAAAGCTGTGTGCGCTCACTGGATTTCCACCTGGCACTGAACTGGCCCAGTCCCGGGCTTCTCTCTCCCCATCCTGCCCCCATGATGCACACCGGACAGCCAGCTTCTCTGCAGGAGCTCTGGTCAACCAGCTGCAGTGAACCGGTAAATTCATCTTTAGGTGGACATAACTTGAAACAAGAGTGCTGATTCGCATCACCTGATAGCCACAGGGAAGCACGCATCGGTTTTAAAGACAAAGCGAGGCCTACAGACTATGCTCCACCTTCACTTCTCAGCCTCGTCACCCCCTCCATTCATCTCTCCTGTTTTCTCCCTCCAGCCCCTGCCTCCGTCTGCACCAGCGGCTGCTGCTGTGGCCTCACCGGTACCTTCCAGCCTCATCAGAGAATTCCAGAGCACACCTCTCTCCCCACTCACTCCCAACCTCCCGCCTGGAGGCAAACCCCCTCCGTCTCCACATCAAGCAAAATCCTCCAAAGCCTGGCAGTGTGGGGCCAAGAGAAAATTTTCAGTCCCATATGGCGAGAACAAAACCCAAATGGGTGGCCCCACAGACACCTGTGAAGGCCACACTGGAGCCTCTCAGGGAACCAACAGCTCTGCCCGTGTTCCCCGCCGCCTTGCCACGCTACCTGGAGCAGCATCTGCACACAGCGTCCCCTTCCCCTCTGCTTCCACACCCTGGGTCTTGCCAATAAATGTGAGACCATGTGTGTTCCGCTGGACCACAGGCTTCACTGGCAGGGGCTGATGGGCCGCCTAGTCCAACACCCCACTCTACAGATAAGGAAACCGAGGGCCAGACAGGGGCTCTGCCTAACCACGACCGCACGCCAGTAACGGAAGGCGCAAACATTGCCCTAAGTCGTCCGAGGGCTGGGCCAGTGTTTTCCCCACGTCCCCAATCTGTCTGTCCGTCAGCCAGGAGGCTCCTGAAAGGGGGCAGGGCCCTGTCTGATAGCTCCCCCACCCTCTGCCAGTACCCAACTTAGGCTTGGGGAACAAACATTTCTCATATGGCTCGTTCAAGGGCAAATCAAAAATAATAACTACCTACTCCTAGTTGTCCATTTTCTTTTTGCTTAAAAACATAAAAGCTCAAACATAAATAAAGGGAAATGGTCTGGAAAAAATAACTAGTTGGCACGAAACAAATGGCATTTCGGTGCTGCATGAGAAGTGGAAACACCGATTTTTTTTTTTTCTTCCAGAAACTCGGCACAGCCTGAGTTGTTAACTCCTAGCCATTTGGCACAGGCTGTTCAATTGTTTGGATGTGATGGACAATGTTGACAGAAGTGGCGGAGCCCAAACAAGGCTATTAATAGGCCGAATGTGGCCTGTTATAAGTCTCTCTTTCCCTCACTTGCTCTCTGGCACCACGCTGTTGCCAACCTGCCCGTCCTTTGCTTTGAGGTGACATGATTCCAGCAAAGGGGCCCCACGCGAGCCATGTCTCCTGCCCGTGTCCCAGCCAGCTCATCCCAGAGCCCAGAAGGCCAATGTGGCTGCCCGCCTGTGCAGGACTTCACGGGGGGCATGGGGCCTGAAGGTGCCTTGGGTGTGGCTATCCCCCACACAGTCTAGGGGTGTTGAAAACCTCTCAATTTCTCCAGGTATTTATCTCATCCACTTCCTTCCTCCAAGAACCGGAGGCAGCCTCAGTCTCTAGGCTGGGGTTCCTCTGCCCTTATTGGTTCAAGTGAGAGCAGTTTCGAGGCAGAAGAACCCCGATGGTCCCCTAAAGGACGCTGCTTCTGGGAATTCTCTGCAGATTCAAACTCTGCAAGGATTTGCCGAGGACCTTGGGCAGGCCAAACCCTGAGCCTATCCATTTTCATGTAGGACCTCACTTAATCCTCACAGCAAGGGATTCCTGACCCCACTGGACAAATGGGGAAACCGAGGCACAGAGTGATTACACAATGCGCTGAGATCACATCGCTCGTCCGTGCAGGGGGGTCTTCTGACTCCAAGCCCAGGACTGGGGGAGACTCGTGCAGAGTCCCTGCTGAGACCCGAGCCCTGTGGCTGTCTGTGGATATGGTCCCTCCGCGGCCTTTCTACTGAAGCCGGAGCTGTGGTTGTCTCCCTCTGAACTCTATTTGTTTCCCCAGACACAAACAAATAGAGCTCCCTGATCCTGGTCAGCTGTCCCCTGCCTGCACGGGGTCAGCCACCAGGGAAGCCAGGCCAAAGACCATGGCTAGACTGGTCTGGCTTCATTACCATCTGTAACATCCATCAGATGAGATTAAAAATCCTTCCTTCCTTCCAGAGTGATTGGGAAGAAGACCAGATAACGCTGTGGAAACGCGCTATCACCCAAGCGTCCCCAGGAGCTTAACACAGCCTCTGCATAGGGCGACCGCATACCCTGGCTTGCCCGGGGGAGTCCAGAGATGCCTGTTGTCTGGCATAATTATGAATTTGAATAGTAATTATTACTGTAATACTCTCAAAAGCGTCCCAGTTTAGACAATGAATCATATGATGACCCTACGTAGGTAGCATTGGTTGCCAAGGGGTCTGGAGAATTGGGGTCCCCTCCCTGCCCTTCTGCCCCGCTGTCTCCCAGCTTCCACATCCACCTTGTAGAGTGGGAGGGGTGGGGCTCAGGGCAGCAGACCCTTGCCAGAGTCCCTGCTCCCAGGTTCATGGGCAGGCACCACTTTGCCAGGTCAAAGCAGTTACGAGTAGACATTGTCTTTAGCAGGGCAGTGTCAGTGCCTGGATTGATTGCAATTATACTTCATTCCTTTAAGTTTTATCCATCAATTATAGACAATTTCAGTCACTGCTTAGCCCGCCTGAACCCTTTTGTGGCTTGAATTTCTCAGCACAGAAGAGGCAGTAACCACGGACAGGGCTGAATGTCAGAATATACTTGCCGCTGAATCACTGTGTCCAGGACGTCAGTTTGGGGCTTTCCTGTTTACGAAGCATTTTCTTGTGCAGTTTCCTATTTGATCCCTGGGAGACAAGGGGGAGCCACTCCCACCTGGCAGATGGGAACATGGAGGCACAGAGTAGTTAAGCAATTACCCAAGGTCACACAGCTAGCTAGCAACCCCAACTCTTCTAACACTGTGTGATCACAACGTTGTCTTCTTTATAGGTGGTTGAGTGCGACCTGCATGGGAGCCCTGTGGACTGCAACCCTCAGGCTCCAGTGGTCTACACAGCTCTCAGCCAGGCACGTGGGATGGTGTCTGAGGGGCTGGAGGCAGGCCTGCCTGTGCAGGCCAGTGCATCAGTGAGGCAGGTTTGCATGCTGACAGGCCTGTACCTTGAGCATTTCAAGTGGCTTTACTGACAGAAAGAAAAAGGAAACTCCAAGGAGAGCGTGTCCACACCAGGAAAATGTACAAATGTGGAGACCCAGACACTTCCTTCTTCCACCTTCAGCTGGGAGGGGAGCGGAAGGCACCTCTTGCTAACGAGAAGATGGCGGGACTCCTACGGGCCCCATCTGGGTGACTCAGTGAGATGGGAGAAGCCACGGGAACCGAGTCTTCTGCTTAAGGGGCCTTTACTTGGGCTCCTGCCCCCATATCAGCTGTGCCCTGCCCTGGTCACAGAACGTTAGTTCAAAGTAGATCTCTGAGATCACCCAGTCCAAAGCCTCATTTACAGATGGGGAAACTGAGGCATGGGCAGGGAGTGACCCGTCTACGACTCAGCTTGCCAGGGCAGAGCTAAGGGGGAACGTGGTCCTCTCCTGCCGCTGGGCCTTGCTGACTGGCTCTGATCCACAGGGCAGAGCTGGGGTGCTGCTCAGAGGACAGTGTGCTGCTGCCTTTGTCCCATCGCTGTTTCTTCCCTCCACCTTCGTTTCACACGCCTCGCCCATATTTCTTCCCTCTTGCACTATTTCTATTTCCCCGTTTTCCGGGAATAGGGGTTATGATCGTCATCTAAAGGTTGTAGGTCTGAAC
>NW_017731728.1:244504-253330 GCF_001890085.2 Hipposideros armiger
CCACATCATCTCCTTCAATGCCCCACAAACCCTATGACAACTGTTCCCAACCGTGCTGCCCATTAGCGTCACCTGGGGCGTTTTTAAAACTCCTGGTACCCAGGTTGCACCCCCAGACTGGCAAAATCAGGAGGTCAGAAGCTAGAAGCTGGAAGCCAGGCATCAGCATTTTTTTTTTAGAGCTCCCTGGTGATTCCAAAAGGTAGCAAAGTTTGGGAACCACTGAGGTAGGTGTCATTATATTAATGAGGAAATTGGTGCTCAGAGAGATTAAGTCACTTGCCTAAAGCCACACAGCTTATCAGCAACACTCAGGATTCCAGTTCGCACCTCTGTGGCTCCAACATGGAGCCCCCCCTCACTCCAAAATTTCCTGCAAGAAGTCGGGTCTGCCCTGTACTGCTGTCCCACCCCACCCCCTAATCAGAGCATCCCAGGCCACACCTGCTTGTGAGCAGGAGGAGAAAGGACCCAGGGGAGGGCTCAGGAAAGTGGGTGAGTGTGTGTGAAGGGCCTGCCAGGGGTAATGCAGGCGCTTTTTCGCCGTCCTCATCTGACAATTCCATTTCAGTTCTCTCCGGAAGGAAACCCTGGCCTGAGAGGGTCCTGAGAGAGGCTGGCCAGGTTTGTGTGTGCGTGCCTGTGTAGGTGAGTGAGGGCTCACGGCTGGTGCCGAGGGGGGAGCAAGCAAGTGAGGGAGAACCCGGTGGTACTCAGACCTGAAAACCAGGCCTGGATCTGCTGTGTGACTTGGGGCAAGTCACTTCCCCTCTCTGAACCTCAGATCCCTCCTCTGAGTGACATAAAGTTCATCCAGCCCTGTCCTCCACAATATAGAATTCCCAGGGCTGCTCTGATGGGACCCCGTTCTTGGGTCTGAGCAGGTGAGGGTGAGGGAATAGCTGTAGCCTCGCCCCATGCATCGTCCACACACAGTGCAGGCTCCCACAAACTCCCGGCTCTCAGGGCTGCCCGGACGGACCGGGAGGCCAGCGCACCTGCCGAACATATGGGCCGAGGACAGTGGCCTCTGGGCCAGCACCTGACACCCCCCTGCCTGCCTGTCCCAGGCAGGAGGGGGCTGAGAGCATCCGGAATCACCCTGCTCGCCTGAAAGCCCCCACCCCCATCCCAGCACATGACATGCGGCCTCACTGGCCTCTTCCCTGAGTGCCAGACAGAACCTGCTTCTCCTGTGGGTTAGTCAGGGGCCACCCCCTCGGGTCAGGGGCCACCCCCTCGGTGCGCCCTCCCTGGCCCTCCCTGACCTAACCAAATGCTCTGTGCTGCTGCCTTCCGGTCCTGCTTCAAACCCCTGTCTTTGCACACATCACCCTGCAGTGTGCCTGCCCTCTGCTTCCACGTCCGTGACCGTAAGACCCTCAAGGGAAGGGTCTGGGTTGGAGGCGACAGAGGCAGCAAAGCATGGTAGTCAGGAGAGTGAGCTCTGGGGCCAGACGACCTGGCTCAGGCCCTGCTTTGCCACTGATGGGCCACGTGACCAAGTCTCAACTTACTCAACTATAAAATGGGGAAGTCAGAGCAGCGACTTCGTAAAGTTGTCGTAAACACGGAGATGACGCCTGTAAGCAAGGGGCTGAGCGCAGGGCCTGACACTTCGGGTAGGACCTCAGAAAGGGAGAGCTTCGGTGGCTTTTCATCTCCATGCTCCCAGCACCTACGGCAGGCGTGGCCCAGAGCTCAACGCTAGGAAGTGCGACGTGCAGAGCTGACCCCAGCCTGTGGTCTCAGCCTTTCCAGAAGCTAGATAGCCCTGCCCGCCCCCCAGCCAGGCTGGCCCTGCATTTACCACGCAGAACGGCCCCTCCCCCAGAACAAGAAGCTGCCTCCAGAGACGCAGCAGAGCTTTCTGGAGAAGCCGGTGGCGGGCCCCTCCCAGCACCAGCCCGCCTCCACCCTGGCTCCCACATCTCTTCAGCCTGAGCCCCACCTGCCCAGGCAGCACCCACCCGGGTCAGGCCTCCAGTGCCCTCATCAAATGTAGTCCTAAGATAAGCAGAGGCCCAGGGAGGCAGGGCGGGGCAGGGGTGGAGCCCACGTTATAGCCAGAGGCCGACACCCTTCAAAGTCAAGATGAGAACTGCCCAGAGACCCCAGAAGGTCAAGTGAGTTCTCTCCTCCCCACCTTCTCCCCTTCGCTTTCCAAAAGCCAGAGAAAAAGGCACTTGGCAATAGTTACAGTTCCAGGCACTTAACGAAGTCCACCACCTCAGCAAGACAGATGTTTGGAGAAATAATGACCCCGGGGACTTCTCAGGGAAAGCTGCCTGTACACAGAGGGGCAGCCGGGAGAGTTAATGAAGCCAGTGCCACAGGAGAGGTGAGCATAGGGCATAGGGCAGGGTGCCTCTGCCGCGGTGACTACGCCTCAGAGGGGAAGGGATGCCAAGACACGGGGCCAGCAGGGAAAGGCCACCCTCAGGACCAGGAGGGGGTGGGGAAGGGAGAGAGAATGGGTGTCCCCCATTACACAGATCTGGGCATCCTCACCCCCACTCTCTCCCCTCCCCAACCCTCCTCCAGACCCTCCATTATGCAAACCAAGTGACTACACAGATTTGCATAATTCATGCGTTATTAGTATGTGCTCCTGTCAGGCTTTTAGACTTTACGAAGCAATTTCGCTACCTTTAATAGAGAGTAAAAGTCAAGGGGAGAGATTTTTCTGTCCTTTCCTCATTAAACACAGAAACAACCTCCAAATCTTAAGTTGGGGAGAGGGTCAGCGAGAGAAACCAAGTGTCTTTCAATCGGACGCTTTGGCCAAGAGGGTATCAAGGGTGAGGGCACTGTATGTCACACGTCACATCAGCTGCGTCTCATGCACTGAGACTGTCTGTTGGTCTGGTCTTCAGTGAGGCAGAGAAAGTAGAGACAGCAGACATCAATTTTAGGTCATTCAATAACAACAAAACCTCTTTTATCACTTTTTTATATCACACTAAGTGCTTTCACTCCACTCGCTTACTCAGTCCCCACCGTAAGCCTATCAGGCTGAAAGAGCAACAATTTTACCCCTATTTTAGAGATCAGGAAACTGGGGTCCAGAGAGATAGAAGTTACTCACCTAAGTTCAAACATAGGCTCTCCATATTCTATCCACTACACCAGGGATGGCAAACACCAGACTTTCTCCATCCTTCCTTGCCCAGCACAGACATCACAAATCAATCACAGCACTCTTGCCCAGGATAGACATCACTAGTCAATCACACCAAGCTCAGACTGTACCTCAGAGTCCTTTTCAACACAGCCCTTCCCGCAGCCCATACCAATTGACACCCAGATAAAACGTGTTTGCTGTTCTTGCACGAAACCTGCCAACTCCCCAGCATCCTGCCAACACTGTGACGGTGCCATGAGTTTCTGGGAAGTGCTTATGGGCTAAGCTTAGCCTGGCTGCTCAGCCCCGGGAGCCCCAGACAGCCACCCATCAGCCCACTCGCTGGTCCCAAATGGAACCAGACACACCTGCTCCTCGGAGCAGATCAAGAGGAGTCCCCCCACTCCCGCCCCACCCCCAATTCCCAAAGGTCTCTGATCTCCTCACTGCAGGGGTCCCACCAGGTGGGACCCTTGAGGCCCATCTTCACTAAACCACAACTTCAGATACAGCAGGGACCCCAGGTGTCTGACTCCAAAATAGACCGGGGAGCCCTCCAAGGGGTGCAGGCAGAAAAGGGACCAGACACCGCCAGACCCCCATCCCACTCTGCCCTGGGGCCCAGCACCCCAGCCAGCCCCAAGGACACACTCTCCTCTCTCTATATCCGCTAAGCCTCTCCAGTCTAGAGAGAGAGGCCCCCACAACCCTGCAAGGAAGCCTGTTTGAATCACGGTAATAAAACCCTAAAAGTGCTCCTTTGCCCCAGTTGAGGGAGCGGATGGCCAGCCCCTCCTTGGGGGGACAGGAAGCAGCCCGCCAGTCCGACAGCAGGGTGGCACAGTGCCCACACCAGCCGGCACCAGCGCCTGGCTGGGAGCTTTTCTCCTGGAACCCACGGGGCCCAGTGTTGGCCTCCTGCCAGGCCCGAGGGAGCTGGAATACAGCCTGTTCCTGCCTGTGTCCAAAGGGCCTGGACAATGCCCCCCACCCTGTCCCCAGCCTGAGCTCACAGCCATCACCTGGGCTGCCTGTACCTGGCCTCCCCCTCTCCCCTGCCACTGGGCCCCAGACTCGTGCTGCCACTACAATCCTAAATGGCTTGCTCTCCAGGTCATCTCTGCTTCTGTGCCAGGGCCCAGTGAGCTTCCCTCCTGGTGTCACTGTCCCCAGGCTCCTTTCTGGAGGCCCATTGGGCAGGGGGAGGGTTTTCTCGTTGACCTTATTTAGAAGGGGCCAAGCACAGTGACAACAAAAAGCAGGCCGACTTTTAGTTGGTTTTACTTATGTTTTACATTCTCTCCAGACAACAGGACCCCGACTGTCCGCCCCGCCCCGGTGGTGCAGCACAGCCTTTAGGGGGCTGCAGTCAGTTCCTATAGGGCTGGGTCACATCTCAGGGGAGGAGAAGCAAAGGGACGCACGGCTGCTGCCAGGGCAGAGAGAAAGTGCAGCCTGGGAGCACCAGCCACTTCTCTGCAGCCACAGAGGGGGAAATAAGGCATTTGAGACTGCCCTGGGGGCCATGTGGTGCTAATTGCCTACCTAATTCACTAAAGGAGGAATGTACATAAATTAAGTACTAGACACTGCTTATCCATCTAGACCAGCGGTTCTCAACCTGGGGGTCGCGACCCCTTTGGGGGTCGAATGACCCTTTCATAGGGGTCGCCTAAGACCATCGGAAAACAAAAAGATATTTACATTACGATTCATAACAGTNACTGCACGGTGATATCCGGCCAAGGAGCCAGGCTGGTGACTGAGCTCACTTAGCCATGAAATGAGCCAGTCCACATGTGGCCACCGTCCTCGAGTAAACTGCAGTCAGCCTCCCTCAAGAAGCAGGGCGCACATGTGCCACACTGCCTCGTCACTGCTCCAAGTCTCGGGGACCTGCGCTGGAAGGGGAGCAGCCCCTTCCAGAAGACCCCGTGGGGGCTCTAAGTGATGTGGTTTTATGGACCGCTTGCCTCCCAAAGTCTGTTCTCCCTACACAGAGTACAAACAGACTATTACACCTGGCTGACACGGCTGGAGCACCACCCGCTGGTAGGGAAGGAAGGCGCCCAACACAGGGAAGCTAGCAAGAAAGCGACCAAGGGCTGGCCTGGCACAGGGAGGGTCCCTGGGCTCAGACCCCAGCGAGGCTGAGGACTCCCTGCCACGTGCCTGGGACAGACATCTTAAGACATGAGCCTTACCAAAGCAGCCCCCAGCCACCCCCAAGAGCATTTCCGGGGGCTCAGGCCACCCCTGGGAGTATCTTGAACAATGAAGTATAGAGACAAACACAGACGGACGAGGTGCCGGGAGCCACATACCAGAGCTGCCTCTCCAAGCTGCAAACAGCTCTCAGAGGACAGCGGGGCCACCAGCTCCTGCAGGGGCAGGGCAGGGTGGGAGACAGGACGGAAGGATGGCGGGGAGACAGGGATTTCTGAGATGGCCCGAGACCCTGGCAGGAAAGGCGCTGAAAATTGTGCTTCTGCGTTTGGTTTGTCTATGTGTCTCTTGTAATTTATCTAGTATTTCCCGAAAGGTCACTGGGTGGCGATTTCAATATTGCAAAATTTGTAGAGATGCTCTAAAAGAAATGTACAAATTTCACAGGTTTACGCCGGCTTAAAGGTAATATATTTCATTAAAAGCATCTATTCTGAGTGCACTCTGGGGAGGACTTGGCGACCGATGGGTGAGAGACCCAAAAGGCCTCGTGTTATTAAAAGACGCACTGTGTTTTCCTGGGTGGTCAAAAAAACAGAAAGCCAAGACATTCGAGAAGGTGTGGTTTGTGGACGGAGGAGAAAGTGGCACGTGAGGTCACAGAATGCTCTGGCCCCTTCCTACTTCCCCGAAGCTGAAAGGTGGGTAAGAAAGACCCTGATTAAAAGCAGGCTTCCCGCCTCCTGCAATCTTGCAGGACCCTCTCACTGTTCCTCATTAGTTAAATTCAATCTTTGTCCTTCACAAGAAAACAAACAGGGAGCAACTGCAGGAGGGGAGAAGGGGTCCTTATCTGTGCACAGAAAGGCTCCTGCAAGCAAACACCTCTGCCTCCGCCCCAGTCGGAAGTCCCCATTTCTCTCCGAATGGCACAGCCATTTCCTTCCTGTCAGCCTAGTGATGCACAGCTTCCTGTCAGGACAGTGGAGGAATCCAGGGAAATGTGTCTTCCCTCACAGCCTCCGCCTCAGGTTTGCCTCAAACGGTGCCAACGAAGCCCCTCCCCCACTCTGCCCCCACCAACACCCTCCCCCAAAACCAGGCCACCAAATCCAGGCTAAGTGGACCACATTCCAGCACCTCGGGCCTCGGTCTTCCCGAGGCCTTCGTGGAGACCAACCCTGCCATCCCCAAAGCCACCAAGAGGAGACTCATGGGAGGCCTGGTCCTGGGAGGCCACCAGCTCCTTTCAGCTCCCGTCCGGAACCCGGCCTTCCAGGAAGACGGAGGCCCGCCCTAGGGCTGCAGACACTGCGAGAGGCGCCAGACGGGGGCTTTTCTGGTAAAGATGGGCCACTAACAGCCACTTCAGGGTCAGCATTCACGCTATTCATGGTATAATAGCATGGAGGAGAAATAAAAACGCCCCCACTCCCTCCAGATCCCACAATAAACGGAGTGAGGGGCAGGGAGGTGAATAATAAAATAATCACCTCCAGTTTAGTGAGTCCTCCCCAGGTGTCCACATCATCTCCTTCAATGCCCCACAAACCCTATGACAACTGTTCCCAACCGTGCTGCCCATTAGCGTCACCTGGGGCGTTTTTAAAACTCCTGGTACCCAGGTTGCACCCCCAGACTGGCAAAATCAGGAGGTCAGAAGCTAGAAGCTGGAAGCCAGGCATCAGCATTTTTTTTTTAGAGCTCCCTGGTGATTCCAAAAGGTAGCAAAGTTTGGGAACCACTGAGGTAGGTGTCATTATATTAATGAGGAAATTGGTGCTCAGAGAGATTAAGTCACTTGCCTAAAGCCACACAGCTTATCAGCAACACTCAGGATTCCAGTTCGCACCTCTGTGGCTCCAACATGGAGCCCCCCCTCACTCCAAAATTTCCTGCAAGAAGTCGGGTCTGCCCTGTACTGCTGTCCCACCCCACCCCCTAATCAGAGCATCCCAGGCCACACCTGCTTGTGAGCAGGAGGAGAAAGGACCCAGGGGAGGGCTCAGGAAAGTGGGTGAGTGTGTGTGAAGGGCCTGCCAGGGGTAATGCAGGCGCTTTTTCGCCGTCCTCATCTGACAATTCCATTTCAGTTCTCTCCGGAAGGAAACCCTGGCCTGAGAGGGTCCTGAGAGAGGCTGGCCAGGTTTGTGTGTGCGTGCCTGTGTAGGTGAGTGAGGGCTCACGGCTGGTGCCGACGGGGGAGCAAGCAGGTGAGGGAGAACCCGGTGGTACTCAGACCTGAAAACCAGGCCTGGATCTGCTGTGTGACTTGGGGCAAGTCACTTCCCCTCTCTGAACCTCAGATCCCTCCTCTGAGTGACATAAAGTTCGTCCAGCCCTGTCCTCCACAATATAGAATTCCCAGGGCTGCTCTGATGGGACCCCGTTCTTGGGTCTGAGCAGGTGAGGGTGAGGGAATAGCTGTAGCCTCGCCCCATGCATCGTCCACACACAGTGCAGGCTCCCACAAACTCCCGGCTCTCAGGGCTGCCCGGACGGACCGGGAGGCCAGCGCACCTGCCGAACATATGGGCCGAGGACAGTGGCCTCTGGGTCAGCACCTGACACCCCCCTGCCTGCCTGTCCCAGGCAGGAGGGGGCTGAGAGCATCCGGAATCACCCTGCTCGCCTGAAAGCCCCCACCCCCATCCCAGCACATGACATGCGGCCTCACTGGCCTCTTCCCTGAGTGCCAGACAGAACCTGCTTCTCCTGTGGGTTAGTCAGGGGCCACCCCCTCGGGTCAGGGGCCACCCCCTCGGTGNAAAAAAAGAAAAAAGACCACACCAAATTTCCAAAGAGAAGAGAATCAAACAAAATTACTCCACTACAGTTCTGCTCACTCAGGTGGTAAATAGCTCTTAGGCTGGGGTAGGGGATCTGAGTCACCTTTCATTTCCTCATTCCGCTAATTAAACATACTTATTTGTTTAGAACCCATTGTTTAAGCCTTTCAATATTAACAGCTGCTACCAGGCTCCCTCTCCTCGGGGCTCCTCACCCTGGAACAGCTCTGGGACCCGGAGCACCAACCGCTGAAAAGGTAGCCGAATGAATGACACCGGTGGGCGCAAACCTACTTCCACTCACAGCAGCCTTCAAGGACCCCCGCAGAAGTGGCTCCGGGGGTCCCTGGGCAGAAAGAGCAAACACCAAGCCTCCCGGGCAGCCACTGCCGATGATGACACGCTAAGCTTTTAAAACCCAGGTCAGAGCTAAGGAAACACAGTGTGCAGGCCAAAGGTGCTGACCTCTCTCCACAGGGATGTCCCTGGCTTCCCGGCAGCGACTCCAAATCAGCTGCCTCTTGTCACTTGGAGCCAGGTGGATGAGGGGATTAGGCCTGGGGGCGTGGACTGGTTCACTGAAGAAACCCAGCTGAGCCAGAGCTGTGAGCTGCGGGGAGCCAGGTGGGCGGGGGCCCGGGGAAAGGTGCTCCCACAGGGCTGGAAGAGGCCAGGGGTGCACATTCCTCCTGGAGGACTCACCCTATCCCTCCCTCCAGCTGCCACCAGCTGCTGAGCGTGCTGGGA
>NW_017731728.1:260895-265581 GCF_001890085.2 Hipposideros armiger
CCCCAAAGCTTCCCTTCCCTTCTCTCGCCCTCACCTGTCCTTCTCTAGAACCACTGCAATAACCTTCCAACCAGCCTCCGTGCTTCGAGCCTCCTCCTATAATCCCCCCTCCTATTATTATAACCCATCCTCTGCAGTGGCCTGACGACACGGCTGTCCTGCCCAGATACCTCCATTGCTCCCTCCATCGCTCAGACAGCAGCACAAACGCCTCAGCCTGGTGCGCAAGGCCCCCGGGAGAGCTTACACGTCCCTTTCCAGTATTTTCTTCCCAACACTTCCAGGAAAACCTAGCTCCTTTGTCCCTGCCCGAGGATACCTGGCACTCTCCAACTTTGGGCCTCTGCCCAGACTGTCCCTTCAGCTTGGAGTCCTCCTCCCCTTTTGCCTCATGAAATTCCACCTTGCTTCAAGGCCCAGGCCAAGCCCCACGTTCCCCCAGAAGACACCAGACACCAAGGGTCGCAGGGCGTGCCCTGAGTGTGATGCTGCACCCCTTGAACGCACTTGTCACAGTCTGCCTCGCCTCAGGGCGGTGGCAGCCTCACCACCCCCTCAACCATGTACTGTCCATCTCTGTGCCCCCAACATTTCTGAGGCCGGTGCCTGGCACAGAACGGGTGTCGGAGAAAGTCTGCCTGTAGAAAGTCCTCGGAGCTTCTGCACATGGGTGCAGGCCTTTCCCCAGGGCTAGTCTTGAACACAGAATAAATATTTGCTTCCTGAGGTGGCCACTGGGGAATCCTGGCTCATCACCCCAAAACGATCCTAGCAACGCCCGGGTTGGCACACTCAGCCGTCTCTCCCCTGCCAGGAAATCTGCCACTCACCCAGCTCTGTCTCCCACTCATTCAGCACAGGAATGATGGCCCCACGTTTTCCTGCAAATTCCATCTTCCCCAAATATTTGGAGACCTTCTTGACCCGGAAACACAGAGCAAGCAGCAAGATGATGGAGTAAGCCTGGGAGAACAGTCATGTGGTCCCCCCGGGGGCAGAGGGGCCCCCTGGTCCATCCCTCTGGCAAAGTTATCATCCAGAGCTGGGCAACAAGTCCACCAACCCGCCACCTCCCGTTTGTCACAGCTGATGAAGCACGTTCCCCACACAGGCTCTCACTTGATCCACACCGCAGCCCACCACTGAGGGAACACCACTGCCCCGTGTACAGACGAGAAACGAGGAAACACTGCCCTGAGTCAGGACTTGAACTCAGGTCTTCTGTCTCCTGGCCCAGGGCCCTGGATGACACAGGCTGCCCCTGAGCAAAGAAAGGGCAGGGGAAGGGAGGGCGTAGGATGCACGCTGACTCGCCTGTGAAGATGAGTCATCTAAAAGCAGGGTTTCCCCAACCCCAGTGCTGCTGGCATTTGGGGGCTGGGTGATGCTTTGTTGTGGGGATTGTCCTGTGAGTTGCAGGATGTTCAACCCCAGAAATGACCCTGGCTAGCTACCTAGGAACGAACTTTTCAAAACGCCAGCCTCACTGCAGGCGACCCCAGCGTGGTGCTCAGGAGCGGGTCCCCAGGGCCAGCCCCGCTTTGGTCCCTCCCAGGCCCGGCCCACCTCTGCCCAGCATGTACCCACTAGATGCCAGGAACACCCTTCCCCAGTTGTGCCAACCAAAAATGTCTGCAGACATTGCTGCCTTCTGCACCATCTCCTCCCCTCCAGGCAGAACAGCCCGCCCACAGGCAGTGGAAGGGGAGGGAAGCGATATTTACTAGGTGTCAAGCCACTGGGCTAAGGCGAACATTAACATTGCTTCACAAAACCCCTGCAAGGCAGGCACCGTCACCCCCGTTCCACAGGTGAGCAAACGGACTCAAAGATTAGATCCTGGAAGTCCCACAGCCAGTCAGGGTCAGGGTCCAGGTCTGGACCCAGGTCAGATGGTAGACAGGTCCCCAGACCCTCACCCTCCAGGCCCAGGTCCCAGCATCACATACGGGTAGGGCTGGGAGAAGACCTTATTAGGCCATCCCTGCCCCCTGCCCCACTCTCCTCCCAGCCACAAAGGAAACAGGTGCAATGGCTCCCTGTGGAGTCCCTGACAGCCCGGGAGTGGTGAACGTGAGGCTGGGGATCCCCAGCGGCCTGGCCTCTCCTCATCCTTCATCCCTGCAGTGAGACCTTGAGGAGGAAGCTCCCCCCTCCCCCCCACATCCCTGCAGAGTTTAAATGCTAGAAAATTCAGAGTGCATGTCTCTAGAGTTTGGTATCGGTTCAGTAATTTCCCATAAAACCGGGCTTCCCAGCTGTGCCGGGGGAGCTCTTGAGCGTGTGTAACTCTTTCTAGTCATCAAACGGCTCTGAGGTCAGCCTGGAGGAAGCAGATTTGACCTTGAATGAGAACTGAGCCAGAAAGACCCTGGCAACTTCCAGGGACATTTGGGGGGGCAAAAGCCAAGCCCCTCACAACAGCCAGCAGAGTCCTGAGTCTGTGTCCTCTCTGCGCTCACTCTCCCAACCCCCCAATACCCCGCTGCTCCCCATCACTCAGGAGTCAGCCTCACGAACCTGCACAGTGTCCAGCACAGCCGACATCGGCCACACGGCCACTCGTCCTCTGAACTCTGCGATGTGCTAGGGCGGCAGGGTTTTTAAGTGTATTTCCTTTTCATTAACTTACATTTAAAACAGGTGCTCCATTCACTTAGGGGAAAACTTTTAACTAGATTTGCAACAACTTGGAGGTGTTCAACGGCAAGTGTTATCGAAACAAAGATCAGGTATTGCCAATGAAAATTTAGCGTCTGATTGAGGGGTGCGGTAAGGTACACACCGGACTTCAGAGCTTCGTATGAAACACAGAACGCAAACTACGTCGATTTTTTACATTGATTACGCGTCAAAATGGTAATATTTACTGTATCGGGTTAAATAAAAAACATTAACATTAATTTCACATTCCTCTTTTTACTTCTGGACAATTTAAAATTCCCGATGCAGCTCACACTCTATTACGCAGAGCCATCCAGGCCAGTCAGGCACAGTCCCCACCCAGTGCCTTCACGTCACCATGTCCTCTTCCCCAGGTGTCCACTCCCTTCCCTCCTAGGATTCTTCCCTCAGATGTCACTTCCTCAGTGAGGCCTTCCCCAGCACTTATTTAAAATCACCAACCTTTGGGGCAGCCAGTTAGCTAGCTCAGTGGGTTAGAGTGCAGTGCTCATAACACCAAGGCTGCGGGTTCGATCCCCACACCCTCCACAACTAGATTGAAACAACTACTTGACTTGGAGCTGATGGGTCCTGGAAAAACACACTGCTCCCCAATAAAAAATTTTACAAATCACCACCCTTGCCTCCAAACACCCTACCCTCCCATTCCAGCTTTATTCTTCATTATAGCATTTATCGCCATCTAAAAGAATACATAATTAACATTCACGGTTTATTGTCACTTTCCCCTACTAAAATGTAAGTTCCAGGAGACCGGGGACTTTGATATTTCGTGTGGTTTTTTTTTTCTGCCATATCTGTGGTACCTGCATAAAACAGGCGTTCAGGAACTATTTGTTGAATGAACAAAGTTACCTAGTTCCTGCCCGGCCTCCCTGCTCAGCTGGAAATGTCTCAAGGGTGGTGCCAGGCACATAGTAGGCGCTTGGCACATGGCTGTTGGGTGGCAGATTACCCTTGACCAGGATCGCTGGGGAAACAGAGGCAGCTTGGCTGAGTCATCCCATGGAAGGCAAAGAGAAGTCCCAAGGTCCTTGAACTGTCACCGTGGCGCCTCCTCACTGCTCTCCTCCTCTCTCCCCATCCCCCAGGAAAGCCACCCAGCGGCCCCACAGCCATGGGCAAGGGGGGGTGGGGAGGGAGGTACATTTCTTTTCCTTCCCATCGACTTTTGTTCTCCCAGTGAGAAGACAGATCTGCTTCTCCTCAGCCAGAAGGCCCCAGGCCACACTCCTTATACATTACAGTAATTAAATCCCGCCGACAAGAGGGTTCTGGACGGACAGGCCTGGTGCCAAGGGCTGGCCTGCAGGGAGGCGGCAGCAGGCAGGGAGGCTGGCCAGAAGGGCTAACTCTTGGCCATCTCCCGCTAGTGAGAAAATCCCTCAGCTACAAGGCCTTCGTGGGTTTCGCTCCTGGGACAGGAAGATAAAATAAAACCGCCCCCAGCCCTCCCCTCCCAGAGGCACCCGCTGAACAGCAAAGCACTGCTTCGGCTCAGGGTGGGTCATGGCTTTCCTCCCGTTCATGTCTGAATTCCAGCTGATCACTCGACCCCCCCATGAGGCAGCCGGAGGAGGAGTTCCCGGCATCCTCCACCTCGCTTTTCCCACTTTCCAGATGACAACTCGGAGGCCCAGAAAGCACGTTTCCCCACACCTAGCCCAGGGCCTTTCTCTTCCCTGGTGCTCAGCATGGGCCCCAAACCGCATCAGTGTGTCACATACAGGGGTGTCCCGTTTTAACCCTCATGACTGCCCCCAAAGAGGACTATGGTGAACCCCCAAGAAAATGGAATCAAAGTGTTGAAGCAACTCACTCAAGGCCACACAGGCAGGACGTGACAGAGCCAGGAGTCCAGCCCAGGGCGGTCGTGGGAAAGCCTGTTCTGACGCCAGGCCGTACTGCGTGTGTATGAGAGGCGGGCAGCGGGGGACAGATGCAGGTAGGACGAAAGACATGAAGGCGAGGCGGACCCGCGGGAACCAGGGCACCGAGGGC
>NW_017731728.1:271821-273302 GCF_001890085.2 Hipposideros armiger
GGGTCGCCTAAGACCATCGGAAAACAAAAAGATATTTACATTACGATTCATAACAGTAGCAAAATGACAGTTCTAGAGTAGCAACGAAAATAATTTTATGGTTGGGGGTCACCACAACATGAGGAACTGTATTAAGGGGTCGCGGCATGAGGAAGGTTGAGAACCGCTGAATTCTAGACCCATCACCACGCTGGGAGGGGGCATCAGAGTGGCCCACCCTGGCCCACACACAGGTAAGGAGGAAGACACTGAAGCTCGAAGTCACCCTGGTTGATAGTGGCAGAGCCAGGAGCTGAGCCCGGGTCCGCCTGGCCCCTTCCCTGCCCAGCCCGTGCCGTGGCCTGGGCCTCTCCTCGGGTCTGCCTCCCACCCCCCTCTCCGCTCCCAGCCCCGGCCTTCCCTATATTCACTCCCCAACCATTTGCAGAGAGCCCTAGGTGCCAGGCACTGTGGGAAACTTCCATATCCCTCATCCCCTGGGGTTCCCCTAACAACCATCCCCCCCTTTATGGATGAGGATGCCCCCCAGAAAGCCCACCCACCTGACGGGGAAGGGGCAGAGCCAATGTGAGTGTCACGTCACTGATCCCACTTCCAGGGCTCTTTTCCCTCTGGAGCCAGAGCCCTGGGCAGAGATCAGCCAGGTCCGGGAGGGAGGCACTGGACCCAGGCTCGGCTGGCCACTGGGGTTGCCTGCAGGGAGGCTGGTGCTTTGAAAAGTTCATCCCCAGGTAACTAGTCAGGGTCTTGCACGTGAACGACACTACCAAAGGCCCCCAGCATTGCCTGATACCTGTGGATATCCTCCTGGGACTCCCCCGCCACACAGCCCCTCAAATCCAGGACAGGAATCACCATTTCAACCGGGTCTCCATCACCTTTGAAGGCAACACAGTCCTGCCTCTCCCCACCCCGTCACAGCCAGTCTGTCGCCATGTCTTGTCAATTAAACATGGCGGCCATTGGTTGCGCTAAGAACGTTACACTTGTGTTCATAGTTAATCCTTTCTCACAAGCACCCCGTGGGCTAAGCATCACGACCCCCAATTTACACACGCAGAGACAGGTCTGGGGAGACCGGGAGACTTGCCCAACCACACTGCCTGTCAGCATCAGAGTTACGACGTGAGCCCCATCAGAGCTGGTTCCAACACACCAAGGCTTGTCCTCCCATATCTTTGAAAGCAGGAAGAGGGTGTATTCCAGCTCCCTCGGGCCTGGCAGGAGGCCAGGCCTGAGCCCTGTGGGTTCCAGAAGGAAAGCCCCCCAGCCAGGGCGGCTGGTGTGGGCACTGTGCCACCCTGCTGTCTGGGACTGGCATAAGAGCTCACGGCTTCCCGTCCTCCAAGCAAGGGCTGGTTTCTCGGCAGAGCAGGGAGGGGGACTGGGCCAGATCCCTCGCTTCGACCTTCACGCACAACCTGGTGAGCCAGGGTGCAGACACTGCCTGTCCCCAAAGCTTCCCTTCCCTTCTCTCGCCC
>NW_017731728.1:275652-285754 GCF_001890085.2 Hipposideros armiger
TCCACAACTAGACTGAAGAACAAAACGACAGCAACTTGTCTGTTCCCCTTCCCCCAATTCCCCAGCACTGTTCCCATTCCCCCAATTCCCCAATAAAAATCTTTAAAAAAAAAAACAAAAAAACAGTAGGCACTTAATACACTTTCCTGTCCTTCTTCTCCCCAATCTGTCCCTCTTTTCAATCCTAGGTTACCTTGAGGTCATTTTTATGGGAAGGAAAAGTTTCCATTTTATGAGAGCATCATGTCCCCGCCTGAGCTGCTGGAGACAGAAGCGTGATATGTGATCCCGTATGCCTGCGAGGAAACCCTCACAACTCACCCTCCACCCTAGACTTGTTCTCGGCTCAAGTCAACTTCATTTCACTCCTAAGGGATCTGCCCATCGCGGGCACACAGCATTCACCCTGCCTGGCGTCTCGTGGCCAAATGTCTTCCCACTGGCCCAGCACCATTACCCCCCCCAGGAGCAGGGGAAAGTGTCCTGACAGAGCCGAATCCCAGGTCCAGCCTGGGGCAGGGCGTCATGGCCCAGCTACGGGGGGCCTCATACGGTCCCGTGGCCACTAAGCTCTCAGACGAAACCACCATGGCAAAGCCTGCCTCAGACCGGAGAGCCCTGGGGCCCGGCCGGTGCCACAGTGACGCCTCCCCAGCCCCCTCAGCAGAAGGAATTAGAACCCCGCTTTCCTGATAAAGAGGCCACTGCTCATTGCCACACAGCTAAACAGTGCACAGCCAGCATTAGAGCCGGGTCTGTGCTGAAAGCCTGGGCTCTTTTAGGAAGAGTGGGCATTAAGGAGAGACCCCTGGAGCTGACCTGAGTCCTCCAAGCACAGACGTTTGCATTCCTGGAACCTAGAACGGGACCTGCCACATGACCCATGTTCAGTGGGGCTCAACCCCGGAATTCCTGGATTCTAGCCGCACCCTTGGCACTTACAGTGCTGAGTGGCTTGGACAAGTCACCTAACTTCTCTGGGGCTCGGGGTCCTGTAAAGAGGAGAATGGTCCCTGCGCTGCCTTCCTCACAGTGGGCCCTGCCCACCTGGGCTGGCACACCTGGTGGGCCTGTGGAACTAGCCATTCAGGGAGGTCTGCTGCCATGCCAGGCCACCAGCTGCCCCTGGAGGAGACATCCCCTGTCATCCCACCAACACCATCCAGCTCTGTGCCCCTCCAAAGGCAGTAAGTAGCCCCACCCAGAGCAGCACCCTCACCTGTGAGTGGTTCTGGGCACTCCCACACATGGGAGCTATTCGGGGCCTGGCTGAGCAAGCTGACACCCTACCCAGTGGAAGCCAGGAAAGACAGATAACGACTAAGCCCCAATGCGTTAAAATCAGAAATCTTCTCAAAAGGAAGCAAAGGCTCTGCAAAAGTCCCTGCTGCAGGGACCTCGTGAGGGTGCAGGTAGGTGCCAGCTCAGCAAAGGCACGAGGAAGGGCTGCCACTGACTGGCAGCCTGGGATGTGCCAGCCACTGGGCTGGCCACTTACCCAGCCATGATCACGTTTCCTTCTCACCAGGCTGGGGAGTGCCGCTGTCCGCATTTATAAATGGGGAAACTGAGGCTGGGGGAGTTTGAAACACTGACCTCAAGGTCACCCAGCATCCAGAGGCTGGGCAGGAGTGGCCCCCAGCCAGTGCAATCTCTTTGCCCAGCACATCACCTGCCGCGAGCTAAACACCAAACAACAGCTCTTGCAGGCCCAGCGCCCGCAAGCTCTCAGCAGCAGGCGCGGCCCATTCAGCCCCTGTGGGAGCGTGTTTTACGGCAGCTTTCCTGTTCATTTGACACTGAGCACCATGCCCGTCCTTAAAGAAAAATGCCCAAACAAGCTGACTCAAAGATAACAGATGCCAATTTGCATATTATTTCACACATCATTTGCATATTGCTCATTTAGTGTCACCACGGCCCTGCTCAGAATACAACTCTGGCTGCCTAAAGACGGCCTCCCCGCAAGGCCAGCCCTGATCCCTGCACAGCTCCCCCCACTTACGGCCCTTTGTGCCCCTTGGGGTCTGGTTGGGTGAGTTACCACCTGCCCCAGTAGGAGGCGTAGAGAGAACCTGGATTCACAAGCCCCCATAACCTTTTGAATCCAAGAAGGTGCCCTTTTGCAAGTTTTAAAGAAAAAAATGTATACTCTTGAAGACACAAGCAAGTCCTCGCTTTTCTTTTCCCCCTGCTTCTGTCCCGGGACCGCCTCCTGGTGGAGCCTCTCCCACTGTCCCATGCTCTCAGCCTCTTTCTGCCTGGTCACCGTGTGTCCCCTGACCGTCCTCCAGGCCTCGCCCCCTCTGGCCTGGTTTCGTGGGCTTATCTCTGTTCCCTCTCCACCTGTCCCATTCGTATGGCCACACCCAATGAGCTGGTCCCAGGCCACAGACCGCTGACTCTGAGGGTAGAATAACTGGGTCCCATGAGGTAAGAAGACTCCAGAAGCCCAGACCAGGCCCCTACTACATACAGCCCCGCCTCCCAAGGCACACGCTGCCTCCCTCTCACTTATGCTGACTCACCCATGGGGACTCATCTAGAAACGTGACTCCAAGGTGAGGCCATTTGATTTTATGAGAAAGGGGCACATCCCACACGGGCTCGCCTCTTCCAGAGCCCCCTCTACACCACCCGTGCAGAGGGATGACCTGTGCATCCGTGCCCCCCTGCGGTCCTTGGGTGACTGTGAGTTAGCAGGAGTGTCTTCTAAGCACTGGTCTCCTAAAAGCAACAGCCGGCACACATCACAGCTCACTGTGTGCCCAGCTCTGTGCTGGGTGCTATGCCACAGGCTGGGGCCATCACTCCCTCTGAACATCTGGGAAACAGGCTTCAAATTTAGTAAATTCCCTGAGCACCTGGCACTGGTATATGCCACAGAGCCGGGATTGGAACCCAGTGCCCAAGCCCTTCACCGCCACCAGGCCAGCTGTGCCAACGAAGGAGGCCTCTGAGAGAAGAATGTCAGGTCTCCATGTCCTGGGGGTGCCGAGCTCTGCGCCCCTGGCAATTACAGATATCAACTGAATATTGAATCAACCTGTGCCCTCGCCCTGGGCACGAGCATGTTGTTCCCTTGCTCAGAACCCCCTGGAACGAGACCAGCCCCAACAACATTGCCAGGGTCCTCTCTCCTCCCATTGCCCCCGTGCATCCTCCTGACAGGAACAGCCAAACTTCATTCCTTACCCACCTGCCCCCCGCCCCGGGACCCTCCCATCTTGGTCCATCTAATCATCCAGGGGCCACCCTGCCTCCTACAGGAAGCCTCCCCAACATCCAGAATTTCCGACCCCTTCCTCAGTGCTCCCAACACCACCACCAGAAGCCAAAGCCCCGCCTGGATGGACGGTGCCCGCTGCAGGCCCGACTCCCCTCCAGAACATGAGTTTGAGGACCCTGGCTGCTGTGTCTACGATGGAGCACAACAAACATACGCTCAGCGCTCAGAAAGCTTTGGAGCAGGGAAGGGAATTCTACGTCAGAGTCTGGCGTCGTTTCTAAGCTGCAGAAACAGGGACCCCGAGAGGTAAGGGGACTTGACAAAGGCCCCACAACAATCAGAAGCAAGAGGTGGAGGCGTCTCCTTGGGGCTCCCTCGAAGCAGACACAGGCTTCTCTTTACCACCAACTGCCAATGACACAGCGAAACAAAGCCTCGCGCCAGGGAAATGGGAAACTGGGACTCAAGGACGAAGAAGAAAATTCTAGAACCAAGGATGGAGAAGCCCTTCAAGGTTCCCTCACTCAAATCCCAGCAGAGGTCTGTGGAGGAGGTTGGAACAGGGAGGCCAGCTCTGCACCGGAGAGTTGAGCTCTCCTTCTAGAACCATGTCTCCTGAGACAGGTACCTGGAGTAAGCCACTCAACCCCTTTGCAGCTCAGTTTCCTCATCAGCGAAACACTGCTGACTGTGGTGATGACCAGGGCCACAGTGGGGGCTAGGGAACAACAGCATGAAAACACCTCAGGGATGTAAACGCTGAGCGGGTAGGGGTCACCCCCACAAGTAGCCCTGCGGCCACTGCTGGCAAAAGAGCGAGGCATTCATTGGGGGGGGGGGTGCATGAGGCCCCAGAGCAGAAGTATTCCACTGGGCCTGGGGCCTGCTGGCTCACCAGGGGTGGAGAGAGAGGGCCTGCCGCTAGTCCAGGCCTTGAATCCTGTTCTCGCCGCAATGCCCACGCCTACCCACCCCAGCTTGGCCAGCTCTTCAGGTGGGCAGGCATCCTGAGCGCTGACAGTGGGCCTGTCTGCAATCTCACCCTGCCCCCAGGCTGCCCCCTGGGCTCCCCCCTTGCACTGGCCACGCCCCAGGACACTGCCTTCCCCACGTACTGCACGGGTCGCTCCCATACGCCATCCAAGCCCTCTCTCTCTCTTGGTCAAGTTCCTTCCGTCCCAACGTTCCACATCACAGGTCTCCGGCCCCTAAACCTTGATTTGTCTCTTTTAAGCAGCAGCAGCAGGAGAGGCAAGACGGCTAAACTTGGGAGTCAAATGGGCAATGGGTTCTTATCCCGGTGCCGTCACCCACTAGCAGCGTCAGCCTGGCCCAGGGACTTCATCTACACAGGGGGCCCTGACCACCACCTACTTCCAAAACTCCCAAGTGTAAAGCTGGTCCCGGCCTGCGCAAATGGTCCCTACTTTCCCCTCCTGTCCCCCAGCAGCCTTTCTGAGCCTGATGCAGTGTGGTCCCTGCCCCCAGCCTTCCTCCCCTCCTTCCTCTCAGATCCCAGCTGAGCTCCTGGGGGTGGAATGACAGGGCGGAGGGGGGGAGGGGGCCCCCTCAAAACCCATTAGCCTCCTCCGGACTCTCCTCCCCAGAAAAGCACGCAGGAGAATGTTCCTCCCCACTGTTCCTCCCCACGTTCCCAGGAACAGCATGGTCTTAGAATTCCCCACCCTCATTATTTAAAGAGAAATAGGTGGCTTTCTTCTTTTTCTCTCACTCTCCCTTTGAGGTTTTGAGAGAAAGAGAAGAAAAACAGCTACGAACGTGCTGGCCTGCCTGCGGCTGAGCTGAGCTAAGCGGGATTTCATCAATATACAGCCGCCCCCTCACAACCCCTCTCTCTCTCTCTCTCTCACACACACACTCATTTTCTCCTCCAAATGTGCTTTACAAATAACTGCAACCAAACCAAGGCTCTCTGTGCAGGTTTTCCATTTCCAATAGGGCCCCAGCTTCGTTAGGGAGGTTACTCACATCTCGTTTCGTGACTGCTTCTCTTTACCTGATATTATTTAGAGCAGGTCTTTGGACCCTGGCCTGGCAAGACCCCCTTCCTGAAGGCTCAATGAGGGAAATACAAGGCCTTCACCAGCTTTCTAATTAGCCTGCCCAGCACCCAAATGCCCTAGCGATGAAACCAGTGCCCAGGCAGGGGGACGCTGCCTGCGGGGAACGGAAGTCCGGGCGTGTTATGAAGTCCTTCCCCGGGACAGTTATAAATAGTGAGATGACATGCAAAGGAGAGGCATATATAAAAGTTAGCTGTCCCTCCTGTGGGTTACAAATGGTTGACTCATTGCAGACTGTCCACAAAGGTTATAAATAAAGTCGCCACCGCCCCGGGCAGGAGAAGGGCCTCGTTTTCACGCTCCCAGAGCCACGTTTGCGGTCCTCGGGCCAGGACACTCAGAGTGGCCTGCGGAGATAAAATGTGTGCCTGGGACCTAGGCATCTGGCTCTCAGGCTCCTCATGTAGCCGACGGCTTATAAAGAGTCTCCTGCCTTGTGCCATCCTGTCCTGCAGGTCACCCCACGGGACCTGAGCACCAGGAAAGGGGTCTAGCCTAGTACTACTTTCCGAACATGCCAGACACCACAGACGAGAGCCCTGAAGCATGTCCTCCCAAACATCAGGACAACCCCGACGGTCAGCCACCGACTCCCAAGTGGCTCCTGGGTCTGGCAGGAGGTGCAGGTCACTCACCCGGCCAAGCCCGGAGCCCTGCCTGCTGCTCTGCTTTTCTGCAAACAAGACCTGCAGGAGGGCAGGGGCCACGGCAGCTGGGACCCGGGATCCCGCTCCATCGCTCAGGACGGAGATGGGTGTGCTCACGGACCTCTGGCAGTTGGCCCTAAGGGACCCCATTCCTCTTTGAAAAGTGAATGGCCAGGGGACAGCTCCCCCGGGTATATAGAAGCTGGCCTGTTCATGGCAGTCTCCCACAGGTCTGGAGACGAGACAGGGAGCCACGCGTGGCACAGACAGGACAGCCAAGTAAGACCTAGTCCTCTGCCTGGGGCCTGGGTGACCCCAGCAACAAGGCGGGGCAGGAAGAGGGGGAAAAGCAAAGGGGCAGGAAGTTGGTGGGGCAGACAGGAGCAGGCGGAGGGGGGCAGAGGGCAGGCTCTGCCTGGGAGGTGAGGTTCGGATGGATTGTGAGGCCCTGGGTGGGGAAGTGGTTTGAGGTCGTGCAAAACCGGTGGGAACAGAGAGCTACCTGTGGCACTGGTATTTATTTCCCAGCCTCCTCTGAGGTGACTCCACAGCCTGAGGTCCCTGAGAAGCAAGGCCCACCCGTGACTGGCCAGCTGGACAGAGGCAGCAGCTCAGCCACCAGCAGGATGGCAGGGAGGGGTTGGGAAGTCCACAGCTCTGGGAGGACAGCGAGGGCAGGCGGGGCCTTGCCCGGCCCCACTCTCTCTCCCCGTGTAAGGCATCAGAGTGGGTGTGCCTCCAACCAGCTCTGGGAGAAAATAAAGAGCGTCAAGGACGCCCCACATCCTCACTGCCCTACTCCTAACTGGCACTAACGTGGTAGAGACGATGTCACTAAGATTTCTCAGCAGGCTCTCTAGACCTGGCCTTGTCATGGTGTCTCAGCCCTCAGCGTAAATCCATGTATTCAAAACAAAACAAAAGCAAACCTGGACCCCTCGTTCATTTCAGGGGTGGCCCAGAACCATGAGGAGCCTGTGAGGGCCATCTCGGGCAATTTTCTGCCATGTGGCCTCCTGGCCCTGGGTGTCAGAATGAACGGCTGTTATCTGAGCCTCACCCCAGCACATCTTCCTTCCCCCCTCACAGCCTCCTCCAGCTTGGGAAGGGGGGAGCCAGGAACACTCTGCCTCAGCTCCTTACCTCCTCACCTGGCTCCCTTTTGCTTTCATTTCAATACACTCAGGGACATGCTACTTTCATCTCAAGAGAGGCAGGCCTGCGCGGTGAGATCCTCCCCCGGTGACAGAGATCAGCCAAAGACAGTCAACCAGGAGGGCCACAGCCCCGTGGACAAAAGCAGAGGATCTCAGAAAGCAGCAGCTCGGCGCAAGGCTAGGAGTCTGCAGTCACTTGGGGGGAAATGTGTGTCGCTCTACCTAGGGGCCTTTGCGTGGGAACTGCCATCAATGTCGAATTAGCCCATCTGACTGGGGTGCCTGAGGTCACCCCGTCCATCCTCCTGCTGGTCAGCGAAACCAAACAGATGCACGAACTTCTCCAGCAAAAGAGACTGTCACCCATCCCACGCCCAGGTTCGCTAAAGACTCTGGGTTCTCCCAGGTGGCGATTCTTCATTCTAACCCAAACCTCTTGTCACCGTGAAGTCCGTTTTCTCCACGAGGCTGGGGAACAGACATTCACCTCCCCTACAAGAGACTCATGTGGAGAGATGGTCTCCAGCAAGAAGACCCAGATAAGTTCCCTTCTGGGAACTTCTCGGTCCATTGACAAGTCTTAGCTCCCAACCTGTGAAGGCCCCAGCTAACTTTGGAGCCACAGTCAGGTAACAGAGGAAAAAGACACCTCTTTCCTGTCATCAGCATCTTCACTGCTAAGAACCACAGGCCCTGTACGGAGAACCTTACGCTCAGCTAACTCGCTTCTCCCCACTTGACAGCTGGGGAGACAGTGTCACAGAGGCTCCATGGCTTGTCCAAGATCACACAACTGGGAGTGGCAGGGCTGGGGTTCAAACTTCGGTCTGATTCTTTAAAACGACCCTATTTGCCTCCAGGAGTGGAGAGGGGAGCTGCCTGTCCCCTCCTGAGTCCACAGGACCTGACCGAGGACACACCCAGAGAATACGGGCGCAGTATTCAGTGCACAGGTGGATAGATAGAAGGGCTGATGAGCGGGTGAGCAGGTTAAGGTGAGTTCTGCTGATCACAACCAGTTCCAACCCCAGGTGCACAGGAAGGGGCACCAGTGGAGGCAAGCAGGACCTTCCCAGTTGCTGTCCCCCACACTGCCACCAGCCCGAGGGTCAGTGACTTAGAAACGGCGGCGCAGCCAGGTGCCTTGGGTCACCTCACCCTTGCCTCACACCGGAGTCTGCTTTCTCCGACTCTGGGGAAGCCCCCTCCAGGAACACTCTCCACCAGGATGACAACTGCTCGGGGCCCTTTCCAGCCCAGCAGCAACCCTCCCATCACGTTAACACAACCGGGCACAGACCGACCCCACACTGGGAGCCCTGGTCTCTAGGAAGAGCCCTGACCACGGGGGTCACTGGAAGACCAGGTGCTCCCCCTCACCCCCAGCACTCGGGCCTTCATCAGTTTCCCCCACTGAGGACTCCTGGTCCCCAGGGGGCAACTGGAAGGAGTCAGGGCTGTGCTCAGAGCGGCTGCCAGGCCTGCGAACAGTGGCAGCCCCCTCTCCCTGAGCGCACAGCGGGAGAGGCAGTTCTGAGAAGGCAGCTAGCAGAAGGACCCGCAGACTCAGAGGCTCATTACAGGGAATGACTAAGTGAGCTGCGATTCCAGGGGAAACCCCGCTCCCTTCTGCTCACTGAGGGGCTCAGAGCCTTGAGCTATTTAGACGAAGGCAGCTTCTCTTCCAGGAGCTACTGGCTGGGCAGCCCCTCTGAGCAGCCAGGCTCCTGGGGGACCCTCCTCCACCTGGAAGCCTTGGCTGTAGAGAAGAGGTCGTCTGACAGGTCTGCCCCCAACCGTTTCCAGAGCGGCCAAGTCCTCCCACCCCGCCAAGAGCTCGTGGCTGGGAATGGGGGAAATCTGATCAGCGCCTCCTAGGTTTTAGCGGCTGGATTTCAACAAGGAATGTGACAGTCTCGCAGCAGCTGTGCCCAGCCTGAAACAAGCTCTATTTGAAACCTCCAACAGCTGAACCCCTCCCAGCTACCGTCGGCCAGCTCAGCCACCCCCTGCCCAAAATGACAAATAAGTGAGAAATGCAAGCAACAAGCAGGCACACACACACACACACATGCACGTGCATACACACGTACACACACACACACACGCGCACACACACACCAACAAATCGGGGGTGAGGAGTAGATGGGGGGAAAACCCACTTGTCCTGACTCCCCAGGTCTCCAAGCCTTCGAGCCCACGGTAGGCAAAGCATGGTCAGAAACGCACCTTCTTCAATCCCCACCGCCTTGGAGGACCGGAGGACGCGATTCCCAAGCCCCTCTGGGAGGGAACCCCCTCCTCCACCCAGGGCTGGACCGAGGCTGGAGTACTGGGGCCAGCTCCCCCGCGGCAGCCGTGCTGCCAGGCTCCCTGGGCGCGCGCTCACACACTCGCACACACACATTCAGCCTTATTTATCCCGAGAAGGAGCTGGGGTGGGAGCGAAGAACCGGGGCTGAGCCCGGGCGCGGGCTCTCGGGACCGCCCGGGAAGCCCTGTCATCCCATCCGAAGGAGAGGCGCTCCCCACGCCTGGTGCCAAGGCGGCGCCCATCTGCTCTGCCCGGGGAACACCTGTAGCCATTTTTATCAGGGGATGTTTACGAGGCAGCCGCAGGTTTATTCTGAGTCCTCTCTCCCTGGAGGGAAAGGACCGCTGGTTTCCTCCGCCTGTATTCCCACCCCACGCCCCCCCAGGAGACTCAGGTCACGGGCTGCTCGTTGATTTTTGCCTTCAGTCTCCCAGGGACGAGGAAGGAGACAGAAACTTGGGGAGAGAGAGAGAGAGCAGACAGAGAGAAGGGACTGGCATGGAATCCCGACCCCCTACCCAGACATTTCTTTCTTTCTTATCCTCCGGAAAATGGAGTGGAGCAGGGAGGGGTGGGGAGGGGAGGAGGGGAGGTCACAGAGCTGGCAAGCACATCAAGGCAGTGTAATTAATCGGTGCGTTCGGCTGCTGGGTTATGCTTTAGGACGAGTG
>NW_017731728.1:293394-298967 GCF_001890085.2 Hipposideros armiger
GGGTGGGTCCAAAACGCCAGTGCACTAAGGTTAGAGCCCCCATTCTACAGACGAGGAAACTGAGTTAAGTTCCAGAAGTCATCGGTTTGCTCTTGTTCTCAGAGGAAGGAAGAGGCCATGCCGGGAGCCAGACAGGTCTGTCAACTTGCAGGTCACCCTCTCCACTCAGCCACCGCCACTGGGCTTCTTTCTCTTCCAGAGAAAGTACGCTCCCGCCCTCCACTCCTTTTCCAGGGTCTCCATAAAACCCCCTTTGGCAAAAGGAGTTGGGGGAGGTTTCAGGACAGCCGGGCCCTGGAGACCTGCCTGGAAGAAGGGTGACAACAATTCTGCTCTGAAAATGCTGTGGCAGGCGGAGAGAAGATGAGTGGAGTGCCAGGCAGGGGTGCCGGGAGCCCCACCTTGGACTGGGAGCTTGGCCCATCTGGTTTAGAGCTGCCATTTTCTGTCCAGCGACTACTCGAGAAGGCTGTAGGGCTCTGAGCCTAGAAAAGTGGGCCCTTTCAGGCCGGTTTGCAAAAATCGAGACACATTTCTACATGCTTCTCCTGACCCCTTCTCCATGGCTTTTGCTGCTCCGGCCAGATGAGTCATCTGGATGGGAACGTTTATTTATTTGAGGAGTCAAGGGTTAAATGAAAGGTGCCGATACCAGGACTGAGAGGGCATGGGAAACGGGCACCAACAAAAAGGGTGCCAACATCCTGTCACCATGATGTCTGCCCGGCGCAAAGGAGCTGATATAAACTGTAAAGTGCTCCCCACGTGGACTGGGCAAGTGCAAGAAGTGCGGTGGACCTTGGTGGCTGAGGGGGAGCCCTGTAGCCTGCTTGGCCAGGGCTCAGCCTCTGAGCCTCATTCCTGGAGCCTGGNGACAGCTCATGCCACGGAAGCAGCTCGCGCCCCTCGATGCAGCTGCCCCGCTGGAACGGGAAGAAAACAATGTCATGGTTACAGCTTGGGCTTGAGAATCAGACTGCCCAGGCTGTGGTCCCTCTGCCACACGATGGCTGCATGACCACAGGCAGGATCCTCAGCTTCCCACTCTACTCAGTGGGAGCCGTAAGGGCCCCTGCCTCGTGGGGTTTGGGAGGGTTAGATGCAAGACAGTGTGAGTGGGCTCTCCCATCGGCCCATCCACGGCGGCCCTGAGCCCTCAGTGATACACCAGAGCTGGCTGGTAGTGGCTCACAAAAGCCAACTGCGTGTACCTCTTCCAACCCCACATCCCGTGATGGCACAGTGATAGCCCGAAATCAGGGATGATGGGAGGATTTACACCACAGGAACTGGCAAGCACTGCACAGCTGGACTGACTTTTCCTGGTGAGCCAATCGTTAAACACTTACTGGCTGTAAAATATTTACCAGCACGCTTCTGCCTCTTATCCCATACCGTTATATACAAAGGTGCACTCCACCCTCCTCTAACCACTGTCCAGACACTTCCTCTCCTCCCTCCGTCTCACCAGCACAGGCTTCTGCACGTGCTTGCTGTGTGACCTTGGGCCAATTGCTTAACCTCTCAGGACTTCAACTTCCTTAGCTCCAGTGAGGTAGCACAGATCAAATGCTTTGTCACTGTCAAGTGTCTAATGGGTTAATGAATGAACTAGGAGCCACTGGGCCACAGGGCCTGATCATGGCAGGTTTTCCATGCTGCCCCACAGTCCCACTGCTCTCAGGCCTCTGCCCACCATTGCTGCAGGTCTGGTCCTCACTGTTGGGACACCCCCCCAATACTCCTCCAACCCCCAGCTAAAAACATGTCCTCCAAACCATCCATGAGTCAGGATCATCACCCATTTCATAGATGAGGAAACTGAGGCATGAGACCGATTTAAAAACTTGCCCACAGTTAGTAACCAGTAACTAATGGTGTAACCGGAATCAAGCCCCGGTTGGTCCAACCCCCAAGCCCAAGCACTTTCCTGAAATGCAGATCAACAGGATTCCGTCTTACTGGTATTTCTTAAACATTGCCACGTGACTCACATAACCAGCCTTCAGGAGCTTACGGTCTCACTGTAGAGGCAAGCTATACTCACATGGGATGATAAAGAACCTCAACAGAGACCCCAGCGTGTGGGCTAGACAACAGAGTTCATTGAAGGCAGAGGGTAGTTAAGGGAGGCTTCGTGGAGGAGGTGGGCCTTAGCCACACCTTGAAGATGGGCCTTCGTTCACATGCATCAGGCCTCNCCTACATACTCCTTTTGTTCAATGTATAAAGAGAAACCGCAGCCCCTACCTTTGAGTACAAACCCCAAGAGAGCTCGGTCTCTATCACCATAACAACAATTCCAAACATCCCAAAAATCAGAGCATAATCACTCAGGCGCTTTCTCTTTTCAAACAGGGCCCTCCTGTGTCCCAGCTTATAGCCAATGTTCTGGTTTTTCCGCTTGTTGGCTTTGGGGAAGGTGGTGCCGCTGGGGGTGGTGCCGGCGTGCTGGTGGTTGTGCGTGGCGTTGGGGTGACGGAGCAGGGTCTGGTGGGCATGGTTGTCCTCCCGGGAGGAGATGATGATCTCCGGGGGGTTGCTGGGGCCGAAGAGCTGGAGGGCTTGGCCCTCGGGCTCAGCCTCAATGAGGTTCCTCCGGGAGGCGCTGAGGCGGCTGAGGGGCTTCATGACCCCACCGCTGTACTTGCAGGAGCTCATGGCGATCTCCGTGAAGGGGTTGCTGTCCCGCCGGTGCACCAGGGGGCTAGCCTGCCGGTGCCGGCCGCCTGCACCAGGCCCACTTGTGGCTGTGGAACTTGGAGAGTGGCCAAGCAAGTGGTCACTGAGATTGAGCTGGCTGCCTTGCCTGGAGGAAGGGTGGAGGATGGCGGTGGAGTTGGACAAAGGGGGGGCCCTGAACGCGGTGGGAGAGGAGTGCAGCAGGCCGGGGTGCACGGGCTGGCTCTGGAGTTGGGCGAGCTGAGACAGGGGATGCTGCGGCTGCTGCGGCGGCGGCTGCGGAGGCTGAGGCTGCAACAGGGGTCCCGGGGGCTGCTGGGGGGCTGCTGGTGGCGCTGGTGGCGCTGGAGGCGGCGGCTGCTGCTGCTGTTCATCCCCGGAGGATGGACAGGGGCACTTGGGGTCTTCATCCAGGTCCCCCACCCCCGAGTCATGGAAGTGCCCGGAAGTGTCCATCTTGGGGCCTGGCTGGATTCCCTGCAGCACAACCCCCCACCCCAAAGCCACCCTCGCTCCAGAGATGTCCTCAAAGAGAGCCAGGCATCCAAGCTCCCCACCAGAGTGTCTTGGCTCCAGTCCTCTCTCTGTGGCTTGCTTCGGCTCTCTGGGGCTGCCTGGAGTCCAGACGCTGCCAGTCAAGAATGCATTATACTGGGCAGGGAGGGAGGGCAGGAGGGGAGCTTGGAGAAAGCAGAGGAAGAGGGGAGAAAGAACTCTGTCTCGGGAGGTGGTCCTCTAGGAGCGCGCGAGGACAGGCTCAGCTTCACTCCTCGCCGGCTTAATAGCTTTGCTCTCCTCCTCCTGCCGCTGTTATATTGTAAGCCCAGCCCACTTATTAGCAGCTGGTCTCATTGGCTTGGCTTAACCCTCCCACCACCTCCTGGCTCCGCCCCCTCACAGGCTCCTCCCCGGAGGAGGGGCCTGCCGCCCTCAGCTCCCAGCCCAGCGGCGGCGCGGGGAGGACTGGGAATTGTAGTTTCCGCTCCACACCCAGGAGCTGAGCCGCTGCCCTCGTTCCTGCGACAGGTAAAACCCGGGAGCCCACGTCGCTAAGGGATGTGCAAGCACGCGGAGGAGGAGCAGAGGGCCTCCTAAAGGGGAGAGCTGTGCATCCTGATGAGGGAGCAGGAAGCGGCGAAGACAAAGTTATTAACGGCCAGAGTCTACCATAGGTTGTTTCAGGCATATTATCCAGTCACATCCTCCAAACACTCAAGGAGGGGGGCATGTGTTCCCAAACTGACGCTCAGAGATGTTGAGTAACAACTCCAAGGTCACAGAAGCAGAGGGGATCCACGTTCTCCTGACTCCAGGTGGATAAGCTCACCTACTGAACGCCTGCAATGCAATCTGTGTGTGCAGGCGCCTCTCTCGTATTTCAAACCCTCACATCAACCCTATGAAAATGATGTCATCATTCTCCTTTTACAGATGAAACTGTAAAAAAAAAAAAATCGCTCAAGCACAGGTAAGTCACTTGCCAGGTGTCACCCAGCTTGTAATGAAGGGCGCTAGGACTTGAACCCAGGTTAGTCTGACCCCACAGCTCCTACCCCATCTCCCAGGATGCCTTTCCATGGTGACACTCAGCGCAAAGTGGGTACTCCACAAATGTTGCTCAGATGCTAGGTGGGAAAGAGCCTGAGAAAAGCTGTGCAGGAGGGACCAGCTCCCCCAAAGCAGGATGTGTGAAGAGGACCATGGCTCCAGCTGGGCATGGAGCCACCGGAGGGTCTGGCAGGAAGCCTGAAGACTCCCCCGTGGTCACTGCCCTCCTGATCTGCCCCATGGGGCTCTGAGAGTCCGAGCTGGGAACAGCTGCTGGCTTCCCAGGTTCAGAACCATCATCAAGTATTTATTAGGCTCCCACTGTGTGCAAAGGGAACTCCAAAGAGATGGGACGAGAGCTGAATTTATTTCCATTTCTGACTGCAGCAGACTCAGGGGTCAGTGAGAAAGGGACCATTATAGGATTCCCCAGACAAACCAGAGGTTTGGAGAGGGAGGCACCTTCCTGCCTGGCTCCTGCTTCTCCATCACCCCTTGGCCTCTGTCCAGCTGCTCCCTGGATAGGAAGGGGAAAGAGTAGGAGAGCCATGTGTACACACGTACACACACACACACACACACACGTGCACACATGCATTTATGTGTGTACACACTGGCCCTCAAACATGCACTGGCCCACACACACAGACACGCACGCGCACGTGCACACACTCAGTGAGCTTCTATAGCAGCCCCCCTGAATGGTGAGTGGCAGTTGTCCAGGTCAGGAAGGGGCAGAGTTCCCACCAAAGGAGCCCAGAGTGCCCTCTGTATACCCGCTCTCACCTCTCCAATCCCCTACTGGCCTTGATGGAGAGGCAAATATTACCACAACCGAAGCCTGAATAATTGCAATTACTCATGCATACTAATCTTGGTGATTGTTATTATTATCAATGGCATGCCCACTCCCTCTTCTTCCTCCCCCACCGCTACAAGTCACAACGCTGGGGCTCAGACACAAGTCTGGAGTCCCGCGTGTTTCCCCACAATCATGCAGGCCCCCCAGTACCACACACACACACATATACCCACTCTGGCATGCCCTGTCTTCCCTTCCATCTTCTTGGTTTCCTTCCATCCCCAACAGAGTCACCTGCTTGGCTCACTGTTCCAGGTTACATACTTAAGCTTCATGATTTCCTAATTCATTATGGTTGCTATGTTCTTAGCAGCAGACATATGCTGTGAGTATCGGTGCTGAGTGCCGGTACGGCATCTGGGCTGTGACAGACTCCAGGCCTGGGCGTTTCTGTGCCCACTCCACCACCGTGACCTGCCTCTGCCTCAGCTGGCCCTGCTGGGCCAGCCTGTGCCTCCAGTTCTCCTGGCTGTGCCAGCTG
>NW_017731728.1:302705-307561 GCF_001890085.2 Hipposideros armiger
GGAAAGAGGCCCCGCTGACCCACCCTCCGACAGTGAGGGTGGCAAGTGACCGACATATCCCCAGGGCCAGGCTGGTGAACTGGGCCCGAGCCCTCTGAGCCAGCCGGCACTGCCTGCCCTTCCCCAACTGCAGGTGGCCAGCCCACCTGCGGCTCTGAGATGGAGGCCCCAGCTGGCTGATGTGCGTCCACCGCACCTGGGGCAGCAACGGACGGCAGGTTTGTGAGGAGTGTGGCGGCCTCTGCTGGTGGCACATGCTCATAGCATGCACTGCAGACACCTGGGGAGGAACCCGGGGACCTCGCCGACAGAGCCTGCTCCCCGCCTTCCCTTTCTGCCTCCTTCCGAGGAGGCCCAGGGCCTGCACCCGGTACCAGGGCTCACCTTGGTGAGCATTTTGCAGAGGGACTTCCTATTTGGCGGGTTCCTTGAGTTTTTCCCCCACTGGGAAAGAAGAGATTACCCCCATCATCTGTCCTAGGTGAGGCAGCCTAGTCTTGAATGAGAGGGCTAGAAGGAATCCCAGACGTGCCTCAGGGCCCATCCTTATGAGCACAAGAAGAAGACCTCCCAGAGACGGCAGGTGACCTGCCTAAGCTCACGTGTGAGTTAGGGACAAAGCTGGCACCCGAACCAGGACCCGCTCGATGTGCCCCTTTCAAGGGGCCCGTCGTCTCTCAGTTGCTGTTGGGTGTCCAGCGGCACAGCTCATTCCTACCCCCTGCTCTCTCACCGTGTTCACCCCCCCACCAACGCTCCCAGCTCCATCTCTACTCCACGTCGCAGCCGCTAAAGGAGACACAGACCCTCCTCGGTCCCGTGTCCACAGGCAGTCAGCGGCCACGGCCCTTGGTGCCCGGCACGTTGATGTGAATAATGCAAAAGGGCAGGCATCTCCCTTGCCTCCCTCTTTCCTTCTCTCCTGTAAAGGTGAAAGCGGGGAGGGTTGCTATGGACACTGCACGGGGGGCTCTCTCTCCTCGGTAATAATCCGTAGCCACCCTCCCTGCTGGAGTCAGAGTCTCTAATTGCCAAGCCTCGGAGTCAGCGGGATGCCTCACAGAAGGTGCCAGGCAGCTGGGAGAGCCCGGTGGGCTAAGGGGAAGGAGAGAGTGACAAGATGGAAATTATCCCGAATTGCAAGCAACAAGCTCCACCTGTGTAGGCAGATTGACAAAACCAATGTCGATTTGGCCAGAATTAGAAAAGCGATAGTGTCTTAACAGGCTCCCCATCACACTGGACACTTAATCACTGTGGCCAATTCTCCTGGGCAGGATGCTGACAGGAGGGGGAGAGCAGGGGCCCCTCAGCTGTGTGCGTGAGCAGTGCCCACAGAAACGACCTTGATGGCCCGCTTGCTTTTATGTAAGAACCACCATGGGTCCAGGAGCTTTTCTGAGCTGGACTCCTGGCCACTCTGCTGCCCTGTGGGCAGAGGCACCCCAACTCCCCACTGTCACACAGCCCCCCCTCATTTATCCTCACCAGGAGATGAGAGCATTATCACCACTAGTAGTGTCCCCAACATGAAAACAGAGTATGCTCCCCCCGTTAGGCTCCCACCATGCGACCAGACAACTATCCCCTCTAATCCTGACCCTTTCACGAGGACCAAAACATATCACCTTTATGAACTCCCCTCCAAGAGACCAGGACACTGTCACTATGTGTGTCCCCACCATGAGACCAGAGCTTTTTCCCCACCACTGGGCTCTCCGCCGGGAAATCAGAATATTGTCACCTCTGTACATGTCCCATAGCTTCCCACCTACACATCAGACCAAGTCACCAAGACCACAGGACTGCACACAGCCATGGACTCGGGTCCCGCTGGACAGCAAGGTCCAGTGTGAAGCCTCCTTTCTGTTTTCAGCCCCAGACCACATGCTTCTGTGACGAACTCTCCAGAGTCCCTGGCGACCACAGTGAACCTTTAAAGAGAGGGCCTATAGGAGAGCATGTGGGGCCCTACAGGTCACTAAGCGTATGCATGGTGGCCGGGGTGACCTCCTGGAGGCTGTGCCTGTCTCAGCGCGGCCATGCGGAGGACACAGTGAGCTTTGCTCTGCCGTGACCACACCACACAGACCTTGTTCCCACCTGCATTAATCCTGGAGAAAGCGTGTGACTGGAGAGGGAAGCCCGTCTCCACCCCAAAAGACCCTTGAGATAGACACAGGTGTAGGTAGACACACATACACGTGTGTATACATGTATACATACATATAAAGAGATTGAGAGAGAGAGAGGTGAAGGAGGGCTCAAATCCCCACATTTACCAACATTTCTCTCATGTTTTAATTTCTGCCATTAAATACAGTGAAGCAGAACAGAAAATCGTTCCTCCCCCAGACCCTGTCATGGAAACCCCAGGACTTACCTGGAAATGAAGGCCACAAAGTCACCCTAGGAAGTAGGTGCAGGGCAGTCAGCTAAGCTCACTCCACCGCCGACTTTCTAACAGGTGGAACTCCAACACACACCTCAGGAAAACCACCGGTCGCTACCCATCCTGGACCATGGGAGCACTCAAAGCAAGTCCTTATCGCAAACGTCGGGCCAGAATGCCGAGGTCCTGCTGGGCTACACGGGGAGAGTTCCAGGCCACTGCCGGCCTGACATCTACTGCAGCGAAGAAATCCCCTTTGGGCAGAGCCACAGCCCAGCCTGGGACTCCCCCTTTCCCACTCCAGAGCCTCTGGCAAGTTTTTCTAATAAAGGAGGGACACTGAACAAGTGGGGAGCGCTCCATTTGGGGACGTGCCATGAGCAGCAGCTTGAAGGGCACAGGACCTGCACGACACCAGGTGGGGCCACCACCGTAGTCCTTGGGGACCTGACCTCTGCCCTCTACCACGGGAACTTCTCTTCCCGCTCATGAGCACAGGAAAGTGTCTGGGGGGGGGGGGGTCAGGAGAAGACAGATCATTTTATTCTGGGCTTCCAGGCTGCCCATCATCGGATGGGGGGAAGGATGCTATCTCCACAGCCCAAGTGAGGCCTGGACGCGAGTTCAGAACCAGATTCACCCAACAGTTTCAGGACACCTACCAAGCCCCAGGCATCGCCCAGCAGCTCCCACTAACCCTGTGACACTCCGGAAGGCGGTGCTTGTCGCCCCCATTTTATAGAGAGAAACTGGGACCCAGAGAGGCCTAGGGACTTGCCCAAGATTAAATAAGTGAGTTTCTGACTCAAAGGCCCCGCACCCTCATCTTGGCTATTTTCCCGTCTGGCATTTGAAAGCCACGCGTCAGAATGGGGATGGGATGAGGCTGTACATCTCCCCAAAAAAATGTGCCCAAAATAAGCCATTATTCTAACCAGAGAGCTTTTCCTACAGTTTAGGAAAGCTTGCCTCCTTGATTGTTTCCGAAATTGTGTTCCCAGAGTTGATTTTATGAGAAATTATGGCTCCAGCAATCCCTGTGGCCCATTGTGGGAGATCCTGGGAGGCCTGGTGAGCGCTAATCCTCTTTTCTTAGCACAATATCTTTTCTTAACTGCAAACCCAGTGATTAAGCCTCCTGGTGGCCCCAGGAACTAGCTAATATGAGCCCCAGAGGATAAGAAAGGCCAGTGGCTTCCTACTTCCTTCCTGCCACTTTCTTAAGATACACTCCTGAACCAACCAAGAGGGCCANTCAGCTTTAAAATCCCATCATCTGTGATCTGTGGGACTTGTTACCTTCAAAAGGTAGAACTGACGGAAAATAGGTTTAAGAAAAGTAATTTTTTGTGGTTTATATGGCTGTCTTTCCCACTAGGCTATGAAGTCCTAGAGCACAGAGAAGGGAGCTACTTTTTTTCCATATCCTCGACATTGAGCAGGGTACTTGGTCATGGAAATACACATTAAGTGTTTATTAGGTGGATAAATGGATGGATGGAAGGATGAATGGATGGATGGAAGGATGGATGGATGGATGGATGGATGGGTGGATGGATGGATGGATGGATGGATGGATGCATGGATGGATGGATGGGTGGGTGGATAGATGGCATTTAGATACAATGACAAATAATAACGGGTTTTTTAGAAAAATGAGTGGTATTTATAGAATATCCTTAATCTTTCAGGGATAGACAGTGTCATCAAGTTCAACCACACCCTCCCTCAGATGCTGGGTGGTTGGGTCAGAGACAGCTCTGGACTGAAGAGCTCATTACCCATCCAGACTCGGTCATAATCATGTTCTTATCTAGGAGTTTTATTCCTGGCTCAATTAATGCTTTAATAATAAAAGCGGTCCCTCTGTTTGCATAGTTTTCCAACTGCTTTCACAGAAAATGCTCCATGTGTACCTCCTGGCAGCCCTGGAAGGCAAGCCAGGAAGGTTCTATTGCTCCAGCTCTTACGCTCACCCCAATAAAGTTTAGAAAGGTTTAAGTGATGCGCCCAAGGTCACCAATTAACCGCAGATTTAAACCTGGATCTGCCAGAAACCCAGACTAGTGCTGTTTCCCATTCATGCTGCCTGGAATGCCATTTCACCCCTCGCTCTGCGTCGAAAGCTTCTCCCCTCCACTGCTCCTTCCCCCCAGTTTGACATCATCTCCCTCTCTGAATCCCCTCAGCACTTGTATCTCTCTGGCCTTGTATTGGAGTTGACTTTGGGCACGTCTTTCTCCCCTGCTTTTAATTTACACCATAAGCTCCTTGGTGAGAGCTTATGGTGTAAATTGTGAAACACACGTGCGCGCGCGCGCGCACACACACACACACACACACACATAACACTGTGCCTCACCCCGCACCCAAGCTGTGTGTTGAATCAGCCAGTGAGCGAGTGAGCTTGTGCATGAGTGAGAGTTCAGGGCACTCAGACCCGGACACACTGCTTGGCTGTCAC
>NW_017731728.1:314506-318088 GCF_001890085.2 Hipposideros armiger
TGTGGCAGGTACTCGGTAAATGCTCATTTCCTTCTCTCCTCGCTTTGCATGCCTCTGGTAGGAAGGTGTTTCCCTGGCTTCCAGGCTGCTCTGGACTGGGGAGGTGGTGTCGGCCCCCTTGCTTCTCCTCCGTCACCTTGGCATTGGCCATTTTGAAGCAGCTTTGCCAAGTGATGCCACCAGGAGAGGGACGAGGAGAGGCGTGCATCCACGTGGCGGGTTGTCAGCTGCACCACGGAAGTGATGGTGGGGTAGGTGGTGGGAGCCAGTGACTCAAAGCAGGTTCAGGGTTTATCGGCTGTTTTCAATTATCCCTGTCCCTCATCACCATGGAGAATGGAGAATTGAGTGTATTTGCCTCCCCCTCAACGCTGTTGCTGGCATTAGAGATGTGATTTGTACTTGGAGCAACTGTGGGAAAAGGACTCAGAATGGTCTCTGTATCAAGTTCTCCCCAGCACTGAAATGTCATTAAATAACTCTCTGCACCTGGCACCTCTTGGTCCCTTTAAAAATAGCTGGAAGAGAAACATATCTAGGAGAGAAGAGAACTGACAATTATTGAGCATCTGGGTGCTGCTCAATGCTCATTTGGAGCCGAGGAAACTTTTGCTGAGAGAGATTAAGTGGCTTGTGATAGCTCAGAGAAACAAAGCTGGTGCCATCTGACGCCCCACCCCACCCCTCTCTTAGGGAAGTCCCACATCCCTTAGGAAACATAGTGGGCCCATCTCAAACCTCCCTGTCTGTATCTGCTAAGATTCTTTCAGTAAAGAAAACCCAACTCAAGAGAAATTTAAAACAAGGACATTGGTTATCCCACACACTAAGAACGGAAGCGGTAGGACCGTTCCAGGAGCCATCAGTTTGGTGGCACATGTCACCACGAACAGAGATTCTTTCTGATTTTCTACTCTGCATCTTCAGCCCATTGGCCACACTCCCCTCGTGGTCACAAGAGGGCTGCAGCATCCCCAAGCATCTCATCATCACCCTGCGAAGTCCAGAGACAGTAAAGGGAAGCACCCCTGTCTTGGCTCTCTTTTGAATAATGAGGGAAACTGTCCCAAAAGTCCCTTGACTTTCCTCCACATTGACTGGTCAACAATGAGTCACACGCTCACACCTAAGCCAATTGCTGAGTGGGATTACCATGTCAGCTAGACGGGGGCGGGTCTTCCTGTGAAGCAGATGCTGACCAGAGGAGTGGGGACAAAGGGGGGACTCAAGGAAGAAGTGAGGCAAATGCTGCACCCGCCAAGCCAGCCAGAGGTCCACGCGCCTCCTCAGAAGGATTCTTGCCCCCAGGGCAGCTCCCTGGTAAGGACCCTGAGGACATGTCAGCTCACTGTCCTTGGAGCTCAGATAAGCACCAGCTTGTACCCAAACTGAGAACCCGCTGGCCTTATTGTGAGCTCGCTTATCTAGAAGACACACACACGCCTGACTTTAGATCTGGAGAAGAAATCTCATTAGAGATGTGTCCTATCACATACCGGGACAGCAGAGCCTTTCGTGAAACTTGACAGGCCACGCTGGTGACGCGAGCAGCTACTCAGTCGCCGAAGCCTTTCATTTCCCATAGGAAACCTGATGATTATCTGGCTGGAAATGCTTCTGCTCAAGTGGGGCCATGTGCGGACCAGGGTGGAAGAGCTCTTTGTATGTTCACGCTATGAATTCAGACCCCTTAAAAAGGGATGCTGGGCGAGGGAGGCCAAACACAATGCATAGCCAGAGACCGAAACATACCAGATTATTCACATTGGTAGAGGGATTCTACTACGTGATTTTTCTGCTTCTTTGTTGTTTTCTATTCTTTCCGAACTTTTTATAATAAGCAAGTGGGTATTTACTATGAAAATTCAGAAAAGTAAATCAATTAAAACACGGGACCCCTCCTATGATTGGCCGAAATTAGGGAAGTGTCTCCAGGGATATAAGGAGAGCATGCTGACCGCTCAAGGTCAGGGCATCCCACCACCTCTGCCCTCTCCAAATACCCTCAGAGGTGAGCGGGGGCTCCCTGAAATGGAGAAAACCAAGGAGGCGACCTGGAATTAGACGAGAGACGTGAGAAAGAGAAAGGTGTGCAAAGCAAGAGAGACAGGGAACCACTCGGAGAAACAAGGAGATAGAGAGTGAGCCCAAGAGAGAAGAAAATGAAAGAAAAAGAAGGAAGATTGATGGGGCAAAGAAGCAGACAGAGCAACACTGAGAAAAGAGGCGGAGAAAAGGCAAGGCTGATGCAAGATGCCCCACAGTAACTTGGTCAAGGCTTCTTGTTCATGCTAATAGGAACCACTGGAATTTCCAGCCCTGGGCCATCTTCTCGTAGCTGCCGCTTGCTTTCTGCATGAGGACAGAAACCCAGGGGTCACACACTGTTTTTCTAACCCAGCAGGATCCAGGTGTTTCCAGTTCCTGGACCAGGCAGAGCTGAAGGGTGGAGGGGTCATTATTCAAAGAGGCCCTCAACCACGGCAGGACTCTTGGTTAAAGGTGGGGGAAGAAACTGCCAGGACTCAGGGGAGTTATTCTAACTTTGTGAGTTCAGGTTTCCGTGGCCAGGAGGAGGACAACCACCTAGAAACAATCTGCTCATTCCATCTACCCTCCTAGCACACAGAGGCGTCTCCCAAAAGAATTCCCCACATAGCATAAGCTCCATTTTTCCCTCTGCTTGCTGACTAGAGAATGCTTAGTCATCCCTCAGGGCACAAATGAGACCTTCCCTGACCCCCACAGCCCCAGACGGGTCAGCTGCTTCCGGCTCTTTGTAGGGACTTCCACTGAGGCACTTCCTACAGGGCATTATAATTAGGTGTTTGTGGTCGCCACCATCTGGGACAATGCCAGGAACTAGCAGGAACTCCATAAACACTTGCGGAATTAATGAACGAGTAGATTAATCAGTCTGCTTCCCTGACTAGTTGTTGAGCTTCTCAACTTGTATGGAATTAAACTTGAATCACCGCACTTGCGACCCAAAGGGCGCTTAGCACCAGCCGGCCCAGCTCTCAGGTCCCAGTGTGGGCTTTATCACAAACGTGGACCACAGACTCGAGCGGTCAGCAGGCTCTCCTTCCATCCCTGGAGAGACTTCCCGAAGCTAGGCCAATCTGCAAACATAGCAGGGGTTCCGTGTTTTACTTGATCTACTTTTCTGAATTTTCATAGTAAATACCCACTTGCTCATTATGAAAAGTTCGGAAAGAATAGAAAACAATTAGAAGCAGGAAAATCACATATAATCCCTCGACCTAATGTTAAATCTGGAAAGTTTCGGTCTTTGGCTATGCATTGTGTCTTCCCTGTGCAACTGAGATTATTGAGTGGCTGTAATTAGCGTGTACCTGATATTTTATGTTCTGCTTATTTCATTAAAGGAAGTCTCACAGCTACATTAAATCCCGTCTCATTACCACAGCAACATAACACACACACACACACACACACACACACACACCCCGCACTTGGTGTTTTAATTAGATAGCATCACACTGTCCCATCATATGTCTATGGTTTGCTCAGCCATTCACTACTCTAGGGCACTTGACAGTTTCTGGCCATTATTTTATT
>NW_017731728.1:319918-321926 GCF_001890085.2 Hipposideros armiger
TCTTCTTTACCTGGCCACTGATTCCTCATCCGTGGCGTCCCCACGTAGCCATCACTTCCTCGGGAAAGCCACCCCTGACTCCTCAGCCTAAGGCAGGTCTTCTGTTATTTACTCCGTGCCTGTCTTCCCTGGCACGGTCTCAGCTGTAACCCTATCGTATGTGCTTAGAGCCCTCCACCCCGCCTCCCACTAAAACAGAAGCTCCAAAGAGTGGGGCAGGTTGTCCCAGGGCCTGGAGCACAGAAGGGGCTACAAAACATTGTGAAGTGATCATTATAGTATAGAGCTAGGAGCTGTGACGGCGGAGGACAGAAGAGGCGCCTGGACCAACCCCAGAGAGCAGGTGTGGATGGGGATGTTTCCCAGGGTTGGTAAAGCTTAAGCTGAGCCCTGAAGGATGAGGTTTCATGTGCCAACAGGGGGCAGAAGCGAGGAGATTTGCACTCAAGGCAAAGAGAGAAAGCTTTGGGGAATTGCTTTGGAGAAACTGGAAATAATCCCACATGGCTTGAGTTCACTTGAGTTCAGTGAGAGTACTTGAAGAGCTACGGCTACAGAAGTACGTAGGAGGCGGACTTGAAGGGTCCTACAACCAAGAAAGTGGTTTGATAAGGGAATGGAGAGCATCAAAGATTCAGGCAGGAGAGTGACCTTAAAAAGCACTCTGGGGGCCGGCCGAGTGGCTCAGTTGGTTAAGAGCTCGCTCTAGAGTTTGAGCTCTGAGCAACAGCGGTTCAATTCCAGCCCGAGCTGAGCAGCCACTGAGCTGCCAACAGGTAGCAGGATGGCTCAGCTGAAAAAAAAAAAAAACCACTCTGCCTACAGTGTGGAGGAAGGATAGCATAGGATCGAGGTCGGAGACAAGCAGATCAATTTGGAGGATGCTGCATGAATCCAGGGAACTGATAAGAGCCTGAACTAAGGCAGTGAGGAGGGAAATGGGAGAGGCATTTGAAGATAGGATTGACAGGGCTTGGTGACAAAGTAGGTATGTGGTTAAGAGAAAAGGTCGTTTCCAATTTCTTGTCTTGAGCAGCTCAGTGAAGGTAGATTTTCCAAGAAAAGGAATATAGGAGGAATAAGAGATCAGGGCAAGATTATGATATGCCTCTTATTTGACATGTTGAGATTCAGGTGTCTGTGGGATAAACCACGTATACACGTTAAAACAGGCCTGGTGCTCAGGCCAGCTGGGCTGGGGTTCCGTTCAGAAAAGATTTATCGAGCACTCAAAATGAAGGGTTGGTGCTCAGAAATGTCCGTATCACAGAGGATGAAGGGAGGGATGTACAGGTGCTATAGGGACCCACAGAGAGGTTCTTGGACCATCTGCAAGTTCTGGGAAGCTTCCTGGGGACAATGAAGCCTGGTCGGAGCATGGAAGGGATAACGGTGTGCTCTGGATGCTGGTGGGAATGAATGGGCGATGAGGCTGGAGAGGCAGATGAAGGCCAGGTCATGGAAACCTGGAGTGTCATGCTAGGAACATGGTATTTAGTCAGACGTTATTATGTAGCCATTGGAGGGTTTAATCCAAGCACTGATGTGGTCAGATGTCTGACCACACTGGAGACAGTCAGACAGAGGGAAACAGACTAAGCTATCTCCCCAACAGCCACTGTCCCCATTCTCCCTTATAACAGAGCCCAAGATTTGTTCAGGCACTTTATCTCCCTGTGTCTGCATGTCTCAGAGAACCAGGGCCACACCTCCAGTCCCAGTTGAATCATGATTGATCTAATGCTACCATGGTGGTTCCATTCCCCTTAACGGTGACTGGTTCAGGCATGGGGAAAGCGGTGGCCATGCGTGTGAGAGGCTCCTGAGAAAGTTTTCCTTGATGCTGGACGCTTTGGGGTCTGTATGGAATGCCTGAGCCTATGGATGCGCTCTTGGGACCATGAGGGGAGTTAGCTTGAAGAGAACTCAATGAGAATGGCAGAGCAGAAAAGATGAAAGGAAGCTAGGTGCTCTGTTAGCTGTTGACTCAACCAGCTCGGAAGCTGCC
>NW_017731728.1:322451-324400 GCF_001890085.2 Hipposideros armiger
TGTTGGAAAATAAACTCGGGGCTTCAGTATTTACTGGAGTCCTCCCGATAACTCTCTCTCTTCTGTCTCTTTTCTTAATCCTAACGCCCCCCCCTCAGGACTGTTCGAGATATCGGCTGGCTCCGATAGGCCCAAGGAAAACAGCCCCCAGGACAAACGCAGTCTGCAGCTCAGTGTCCCCTAACTTCATACAGACTCAAGACAGACTTCCCCCCACGAGTCCCTCAAAGTGAGAAAGTCTCAGAGGCAGGGCTCTGGCTCAAATATACACAAGGTATCACCAAACAGAATAACTGGGCTGCCGCGAGTGCACTCAGGCAACCTGCGACTTCAGTTGTCCCCAAGAACCATGGGTCAACACTTACTTCATATGTTTGTAATGAAAAGGCCCCTTTGGGCAATTTCCCTGAAACAAAGGAACTGCCTAATCCAAAAGTGAATGGAAGTCACCGCCTCTGGAGACAAAAAAAAACAAAACTTCTTGTGACTTTTCAGTGACAGTTTTTTCCCTTTTCAATTCATCAAGGTTTCAAAAATCGGAGGGTTCGGGCTCAGCCCAGGCGCCCTGTCCCCATCTGAGCGACGTAACAGAGCACAGGAGAAAGGAGCGGGCCCTGAGGGGTGATATGTACCTAGTGGGACATCCATGTAGAGAAGCCAGAACATTCCGGAGTCGCCCACAGGGAGGTGAGCTCACCCAGGCAGGATGGAGGAGGGAACAGGAGGCGAGGGCCCGAGGAACATCTGTATTTCTAGGACAAGAAGAGAGCAGGAGTCAGAAATAGCAAAGGCATGTGCAGAGAGGCTGGGGACCCAAAACAGTGAATTCGAGAAAGAGGGAGTAGGTGATCGTATGGGCTGCAGGAGGGTTGTGAATGAGAACTGAATAATGCTGTGTCCGTGAGGGGTGACCTTCAANGCCTTCTAGTCTTTTTATTATGTAACCGTCTTAAAATGTGACCCTTAATGTTGAAGTCACCTTGGGTTGGGTTTTCTGTTCCTTGCAGCCAAAATTATCAACAACGCATAGGAAAGGACAGAAGCCATGATACTGGTCAGGGGAGCCATCAGCAAGACTGTGGTAGCACAGAGATTGTGGTTGAAGCTGCACGTATAGATGAGATGTCCTTGGGTGAAGGTATATGATGACATAGGTAGAGTGAGAATCTGGGGAAAGCAGGACAAGATGCTGGGGAACAATAATGACAGGACACACGTCAAGGAGGAGAAGCCTACATGGAGACCACACGGCTGAAAACAAGAAGTATGAAAGAGGACAGCATCAAGACCCAAAGAAAGAAAAGGAGCAATTTAACAGCATCCCAAGCAGCAGAGAGGTCCAGATAGGGAGTTATAAAGTGCCTCTGACCACAGGAGTTCACAGATGACACCAGTGAGAGCTGAGTCAGTGGAGATGATTGAAAGAAGAGTGATAGTAACTTGATTGAAGTGGGATAGGGGCAAATGTACGTTAAGAAAGTAGAGCTAATTGTGTTAATGACTTCTTAGCACTTGGTCACAAAAAGAAAGAGAAACTTATACACGGAAAAGCTAAGAAAACGCAGAGAGGGTGGATTAGTTATATATTTGTACATAGCAAATTTCCCCAAAACTCGGTGGTTTTTTGGGGTTTTTTAAAGATTTTATTGGGAAATTGGAAAAGGAGAACAGCATTGGGGAATTGGGGGAGGGGAACAGACAAGTCGCTGTCCTTTTGTTCTTCAGTCTAGCTGTGGAGGACATCGCTTCACTGGCCCACGTTGGTATTTATCATTGCGCTCTTCCCAGCTGAGGCAGATCGATCGCCGGCCATTGAACGGCCGCTCATGGCAGCTCTTGGCCACTCACGCCAGCTGCCAGCCACTCACAGTAGCTTATGGCAGCCCACTGCAGCTCCACTGCAGCCTATACTATCGCCGGCGACTCACAGCAGCCCAGCTCCAGGTCGA
>NW_017731728.1:329872-334668 GCF_001890085.2 Hipposideros armiger
GAAAAAACCAAAAAGCTGGAGTAGCAATACTTATACCAGACAAAATAGACTTTAAAACAAAAGCTCTATAACAAGAGACAAAGAAGGACCCAGTAATTCCACTTCTGGGTACTTATCCGAAGAAACCTAAAACACTTCTTCAAAGGGACATGTGCATCCATATGTTCATTGCAGCATTATTTACAATAGCCAAGATGTGGAGGCAACATGGGGGTCCATCACTGGGTGAGTGGTTAAAGAGGTGGTACATTTATACAACGGAATATTACTCAGCTATAAAAAAGAATGAAATCTTGGCATCTGCAACAACATGAATGGAACTAGAGGGTATTATGCGAAGTGAAATAAGTCTGAGAAAGACAAATGCCATATGACTTCACTTATATGTGGAATCTAAAAAACAAAACAAATGAAATCACAAATCAGAAACAAACCCATAGATGCAGAGAACATTTTGATGGTTGCCAGATGGCAGAGAGGTTAGGAGGATGGAGGAAGGGGAAGAGATTAAGAAGTACAAATTGGCAGTTACAAAATAGTCATGGGGATGCAAAGTACAGCATAGGGAATATAGACGATAATATTGTAATAACTATGTATGGTGTCAGATGGGTACTAGACTTATCGGGGTGATCACTTCGTAAGTTATATAAAGTCTAACCACTATGTTGTACTCCTGAAACTAATATAATGTATGTCAACTGTAATTAAAAAATAAAAATTATTTTTTAAAATGCAGATAAAACACAGATTGCTGGTGAGCTAAAGCTAAAATAAATAAAGTAAAATTTAAAATCATCAGCTTTATTTTAAAATTTTGCTTTAAATTTTTTATACTGTTCATCTAAACTAGTATTTTGCCTGTTATTTTAATAAATGACTATGTTGGAAGAAAAGAAACTTCTTCGAAAACAAATTAGGTAGAATCTTGACCAAAGCAATACAATTTGTGATTTTGCTAAAATACAGACAAAATAAAATTTTGCAAAAATAAATTTTGTGGAAAACTATATAATAATTTAGAAATGATATTTGTCTTTATTACTTATCCAGTCATCTTGGCCCATTAACAGAACACTCAGACATGCATAATAATAATTAAACTCAACCAATTTTGATATTTTGCCAATTTCTGAGTTACAGTACTTTCCAATTTTGTCATTGTAACAGTATATTTGTCAAAGTAGGAGGTTAGAACATATTTTATTTAAGAGTTGGTTCGTTTCATTTATAACTTCAATATTTAGACATATAGTATGTAGGCCTCTCACCCCAGCCCCACAAACCTGAGGGACCAGCCCCTGGCTGTGCCTGCCTGCAGACTCTCACTGGGGGGAGGCAAAGAAAAGCACAAGGCTGATAAATGACCCAGCTATAAGAGATGCGCCCCTCCCCGGGCGCATAGGCCCCCCCATGCCTCACTCCCAGCCCACCTGCAGAGGGAAAAAAGAGGTTCCCCAATAACCAGGTGAAACCCTGCCCTCCTGACCTAGGAGCATCCTTTCCCAAAATGATGGAGCTTTCGGGAAAACCCCAGCCCTACCAAGAGAGGGCAATCTTGCTCTATGGCCGCAGGTATGGCCGAACACACTATTCATCTATCTGTTCATTCACCTGGCAGAAGCTGGCAGGTGAGCCTTCCCTGGCCTCTTGCTGCCCTCAGTCTAGTGACAACTCCTGCCAGTCCTCTTCACTGGGCTCTGGATGCGCCCAGACCACGGGCCCATGTTGGGAGCCGTGCGGGCTGGCTTTAGTGATGCATTGTTTTGCATCTTGTTTTGCTCCTTTTTGCACCTGGAGGATGTTTACTTAACACTAAGGTACCAGGCGAGTGCGCCAGTTCCTAAAGAGACGCAGAAGATTTGTAGCTATTTGGGTTAATGGAAGGAAGTGTTCTGGGAGGCTTACCCCTAAGGTCTCCCTGACCTTTAAAGTATCTAGCAGATAGTTAATGATCTCCTTTTGAAGGAGGTAATGCATGTTTATCCCTTCTGTTTTGCAGTACCCTGGATGTATATAAGGGTGTTGGAAAATAAACTCGGGGCTTCAGTATTNAAAAAAAAAGAAGGGTGGAGTCTAGAGAACTGATGATAAACAGAGCCAGAGTCCTGATCAAACCATACCTAAAGCTAAATTACTTCTGAAATTCTCAGTCATCTGAGATAATACATTCTCTTTATTGTTTAAATCCATTTGAATTTATTTTCCTGTGTTACTTGTACCCAAAACCACCCTTACTGATATATAGGAGCATGGAAGAGGGCCCAATTAATTTTGTCTGGCAATATTAGGGCAGTCTTCCCAGAAGGGAGAACACTTGAGCTGCAGTCCTCTGTGACCTCCAGGTGACCTTGAGGGCAACCTGACTTCCCTCCAGTCCCACTGCTGAGGTCCTTTCACTCAATCCTCCCTCCCCGACAAATCCACACATTCTCACCATTCACCAGGCAGCAGCTTATCGCCACTGATGGGAGATATTAAAGCTGACTCCTTCTGCCCAGGAAATGGAAACAGCCCAGGAGAATTTGCTGGAGGAAATCTATTAAGCAACAAAGAACATACCCAGCTGTCGAGTCATCTTAAGAATTTAAAATCATGCAATTTGCCTTCTGAGTGGTTTTCTCAGCCTGCAAGGGCTCTCCACTTCGAGAGGGCCGTGAAAACCAGTGGGGTCTAGAATGTTCCCTGCCGGGGCACACCTCCTCCATCTGTGTGCCTTTCTCTAACCAGCCATGAGATTAAGAACAAAATCCATATAGTCATGAACCCCTGAAACGAGTACAATGAATCCTCTTTCTTTTTGATGTGACCTATTAGCTTCGCGTTGGTAAGAGTTTCTTCCTGTGCTGTGCTCTCTGGCACGTTATCTCATCCGGGCTTCCCAGCAGCCTTGAGAAACAGGTGGGATTCCTGGCCCCCCAGTAGCCGCTGAGAACCCAGAGGCTCCAAAAGGTTAAATGGCTTGCTCAAGGTCACGAGGCCAAGCCCTGGTGGGGCCTGGATTTGAACGCGGGCCGCTGGGGCCTGTTCCCGGAACCCTGCGTTGCCTCTCTTCTCACACAAAAATTAGAAAACAATCTTCACGGTGCCAACCCAGTCTGCCATGCAAACAGCAGCAAGCTCCAGCAGAACAACAAAGTATTCTGTCCTTCCAGGAATCTAAGAATCCCTCTCTGGACCACGAAGGGCCATTCTGAGCCTCAAACCCCTCCACGTGAAGTGGAGATCAGCTGCCTCACTGGCAGTGAGAGAATCAAACAGGGTGACTGTGTCCTTCAGACAGGCTGGCATCCACCCTGGGCCAGCCTGAGAGCAGGCTGTGAGGACAGGTCCCTGACACACACACACTGCCGGGGCAGTGCTGGAGCAGGCGTGCGCACTGGGGGGGTCTAACTGACCTAACACATGTTCAGCGAGGACAATGCAAAGGCCACTCGTGGCAGAAAGGGGTCAGGGGAAGGGCAACCTCCTAGCTGCTCTGTGGGAACCACAGCGGAACCTCCCCAGGGCTGAAACCTGCACCCCACACTCAGAGTTTCCATCCTTGTCACATGGCAGCCATGCTTCCTTTCCCACACGGGTACCCCCGCCTGAAACCACCTCCTCTCTACTGCCCAGCCTCTCCCAGAACAATAGAGCCAGGAGGCCTCCTCAAACCAGCCAGCTCTGCCTCCCACCCTGCCCGGGTGGGCCCAGTGGGTCTCCTGCCATTCCACAGGGTCACAGGGGGACTTCCTGAGCTGGGGACGCGGAGTCGGCTTGGCTCTAGTCCACTGGCGTGCCCTCCCTCCTTACCTACTTCCTCCTTCCATCCATCCCTCCCTCCCGACGGCACTGAAGAAATGAATGAACAGAGCTGTGGGTGCAGGGAAGCTGAGGCTTCCCTCTGAGCGAACAGCTGGGGACAGCTGTAAGTCCGTCGCGAATGGGTACCCCCATGTCCAATGAGCCCAGCACGCCTCCCTGGGATGGACACTTCCCATCTCCGAAGTGCTGAGCTCATCCTTGCCCCTCCTCACGCCTCAGACCGCCCACGTTCTCCCCACCGCCACCTCACCCTCCACCCCCACACACCATCACCAACAGCTTTGCTTCCTACTTCCTGGGAAAAACCTGGCGCAATCTGACCACCGGAACCCCCTCATCTCTCTACCACCAAACCACCAGCTCCCCCACATCAAGACCACCCTCTCTGCTCCCCGTGTGATGAGGGAGAGTGTCCCTGTACCGTTCCTATGGCCCAAGCCCACCCTTCTCAAGGACAGGGCCCCTGCCCATATCGTCTCCTGCAGAGCTCCGTTCCAGGACCCCTTCTCCTCTCTGTCTATATCCTCTCCCTAGGTGACCACCTCTTCCCTGTCCCAAGGTTTTAAGTCCCACCTCTAGGCTTATGGCTCCCAAATCTATATTTATAGCGCACACACACACACACACACACGATACACACACACAAAAGGGACCCTGCAATTCCACTGCTAGGTATATCCCCAGGAGAATAGAAAACACATGTTACCACAAAAACTTGTACATGAATGTTCACAGCAATGTTATTCACAATATCCAGAACATGGAAACAACCCAAATGGACACCAACAATGGATACACAAAATGTGGTCCGTGCAAACACTGGAATCTGATTCAGCCATGAAAAGGAATGAGGTACCAACATGTGCCTTAACATGGACGAACTTTGAAAACATTACACTAAGTAAAAGAAGCCAGTCACAAAAGGCCCCGTAATATATGATGCCGTTTAAATGAATATCCAGAAAAGGCAAATCTATAGAAATAGAAAG
>NW_017731728.1:338833-365079 GCF_001890085.2 Hipposideros armiger
CAGAGGCAAGAAGGGGACGAGAGAGCTGAGACGGTACTAGAGGGCTCCGCAGACGGAAGGGAAGCTGCCCCAGGATGGGGAAAGATGGGGAAACGGGGAAATCCCAGGGCGAACCTCTGCAGCAAAGCCTGAGGTGGGGGGGGGGGACGCAACACGAGTGGGGAGTGAGAACCCAGGGCAGGCCACCAAGGCAGGAGGGACAGCAGGAGAAGACGGAGCCGAGGAGGGGAGGTGGGGGACACAGGTGGGGGCTCAGCCACCTGCCATCACCTGCCCAGCCTTCCTGATGCCACACCAGCACCGTGTGTCGGGGATCTGAGCTAAGGGACCTGTTGGGCCCAGAGCCCCGTCACTTCTGTGGTCAGCAGCATGGCCTCCTGACCGGCTCGTTGACATTTACTGCCCACCTGCTACAGGACAGGTGCTGAGCTACATGCTGGGACTGACAGGACTCAGAGGGACCAGGCCCTGACCTCACAGCTCCGAGGGCAGCAGGAAGCACTATGAAGCTGACTTTCACGGGGTGCGAAGGCTAGATAGAGGGTGCTCTGGACACCTCCCTGGGGGAGGGGCCGCGGGGGTAGTAGAACCAGGGAAGGAGGCAATGCGCAAGCAGAGAAGCAGAGCCAGAGGAGGAGGGAACCAAGGGAACAGCAGAGGCAGGGATGTGCCGGACAGAAGGTACAGCGCGCTCCAAGGAGCAGAGGTGGACAAGAGCCTGCGGATTCCAGGAACTGGGATCCCAAATCAGGATGGCTGGAGAGCAGAGTCCAGGACCGTCATCCAAGGGATGGGGCTCGAAGCCACAGGAACAGGGCCTTCCGGGGATCGTTAGCGAAGAACACAAAGTAAAATCATTACCTAATTATGAGCACAGGCCGCCACAGGTCATTGTACTCTGGAACCAAAACAACTGTGTACATTGTGTACGAAATCAAATCCATAGCCCCTACCGGGGCGGGGGGGGGTGGGGACTGCTACAGAGGCTAAATCAGTGACCATCAGAAGCGTGGACAGAAGGAAAGCGGGGGAGGGATGGAGGGGCCGTATCAGCTTGGCTTAATGGGACCTGAATGTAATTGACTACTGCTTTTTTTTTTTTGGTTTTTTGAGCTGGTCAAGTTCAGTCCCACCAGATGTCATGAAAGGGGGGCCTGTGAGGAATGACTAACAGAAGGAAACCAGGTGGGAACAAGCCCTGAACTGTACCTGACTCATGCTTGTATGTCCAGTACCAGCCTGGGGTGGGCCTCCCAAACTTGCCACCGTTCTCAGTTAAAAGCCCACATGCCACAGAGGGAAGGGGTTTGAGGCCTGAGCTGTGCTGAGAAGCTGCTCTGAGGGCGCAGCAGAGCCCACCCAGGGCTGATTCTCATTGGCAACCCCCTCCCAGTTCAAGGTGGGCTCAGACCATCCATCTGCAAGCCTATATTTAGAGCGCACTCCCAGAGCAGGTGGGAAAAGCAACCTGCTGAGGCCACCTGTGCAAGTCTAGGCCTGCCAGACACACTGAGAGGGGACAAGGAGCAGGAGTAGGTGAGGGGGAGCCCCACGCAGCCAGCCTGAGGCTTAGCACCACACGGACTCAGCATCCGCACTCTTCCATTCGTCACACGTCCATTTTGATAGTCATGTTTCCCTTTATTTTTCATAAGAATTCCTTTTCCAAAAATGCCAAGTTTATCTCACACCTACCAAAGGGTAAGGGGGTGGGGGTGGGGGAAGGCACTAAAAATGGAATGGAAGCTCAAGACCAGGCCCAACCCCACTGGGAAAGAAGGTCACGGCAGTTGAACTCCTGGGGACAAGCACAGTGCGGCCTGAGCAACCCGGCACCGTGACCGGCAAGGTTTCTACTTCACAGGTGGGAATCAAGGCTCGAATGTGAACTGACTTTCTCAGGGTCCCACAGGCAGGTAATGATGGGTAGGAATCACACCTGACTACGAAGCGTGCTGGGCAAAGTCACTCTACCTTTCTGTGTCCCCATTAGTTCAGCTTTAAAATGGGAATGATGACATGGCTCCTGTGAGAATGAAATGAAGTGACATGCGTGACAACACGTGGTGAACTGTAAAGCGTGACGCCTGTGTTCACGTCTTCCCCACGACCCTTCCCCATGACCAAGGGCAAGGTGAGGGGATGGCACTGCCACCCGGGCCCTCAGCTCCCTGCCCTCTGGCTCGCTTTGGCCAGCACGCGCAGGATTGGCTGTACAGTTCCTGGAACATCCTGGCTCTGCTCCAACGATGCCAACCCAGGCCAGCTGTCCTGAGGCCTCCCGACCATCCTGCAGGACAGCCGCAGCAGCAGGAGACACGAGGGGCCAAAACTACTCCTAGCTCAGGTCTAGAGGTGCTGGGAAATTCGGCAGAGCCGTCACCACAGAGGGACATTGCTGGAAACGTCTCCACTTAGCAGACACTGTCAATGCCCAGGTGGAGACAGCTGTGCTGCAGAGCGGGACCCTCACTTCCAGAACCCCAGCCCAGCCGAGGAGCTGCAGGCCTAAGTCTACACCCCTATGCCCCATCCCCGAGCACGCCAGGAACGCTCCCTTCTGGGAAGCGGCCTCTGTGGCCTCCTCATCCTGGGACACCTTTATTCACCTAAACAGGACATGCCAGGTGGCACAGGCAGGTGGCCTGGCCTCCTCGGGGAAGTCTGGAAAAGCCCAGGAAGCAGGGGACCAGGCCAAGCTCCCGAAGGCTCCAGCTGGCTCTTCTCTTCCATCCGCCAATAAAGGGCACACGCTCGTGGTCTCAGAAACACGTGCCCTGGGTGGGGAGTCAGGAGCCCTGGGGCCCAGTCCTGGCATTGCCACCAATTGCTGCATGACCTTGAGCAAACCATTTCCCCTCGCTGGGCCTGTTCCCTCATCTGTAAGTGAAGGATTTGGAGCTAGGCCCATTACAATACTTGCTCTCCGTGATTGTCACACACCTTGGTGACCCCTCAGAAAGCCTCATACAGTCCCTAGCACGGACCTTCCACAAGCCCTGAAACTGGGGAGCCATACAAGACAAAACCAAGCAGGAGGTGGGTGCAGAGGCGTGGATGAGAAGACAATGTTTTTAAAATTTCTCTCAAAGAACTGGCTTTCAGGAAGTTTTAGAGCTGTCACACTATAGGCACCTTTTATTCTAGAAAAAAAAAAAAGTGCATTCCCCACCCTGTTCCCTTCACCAGAATTTAGCACCAAGTTTCCTTTGGCTGTTTCCAAACCCCAAATCCACTTTCAGGAGCTGAGTCTGCCATCCCTGCAACCAGCTCCTCAAAACAGAGGAATTCCCAAAGACATTTGATAGAGGCAGCATCCCAGAAGCATCTGAGCCCAAACTCCCAAGGTGACCACTTCAGGCTGCAGCCAGCCCGTGGACGTCCAAAACCATTTAAATTTGTATCTCATTACTCCATAATGCTTTACATGGAACAGTGAATGCCAAATTTTCCTCTTAAGACAGGCCCACATTCTGCCTTAGAGAATGCGGGAATTTGAATTTCCAAAATGAGTGCCAAAAAAAAAAAAAAATCCAAAAGCATCCAGACAGAAAAGAGGAGGTTACCTTCCAAGGAACAAAGTCAAGGTGACCCGAGACTCTGCAATGTTGACTATGAGCCAGCAGTGGAACCAGGTCATGAATCCTAAGCCAAGCGAGTCATTGTCCACAGGTAGAAGCAACACAATGTCATTGCCTCATTCACAAGAGTTAAGAAAATACACCACCCACATGCCCTTTCTGAAAAAAATCTTTGAAGGCACCTCAACTGTCTGGAAAGGAATTAATACACAAAATTCGAAAATGGGTTAGCTGGGGTATCATGAAAGGATTGTGAAAGTGAGCAACAGACCAGTTAAGTCTAAAAATTAAGTTATTGTTGTAAATTTTATTTAAAATTGGATGCTAACGATTTATATGAAATTCTGGAACAGGCAAAAAGTAATCAAAACAGTCATTGTTTCTGGGAGGGCAGAGGTTGACTAGGAAGGGTTAAAAAGCTTTCTAAAGTATTGGAAATGTTCTCTATCTTACGAGGATTTGCGTTACACAGGCGTGAACATTTGTCAAAACTCGGTGAATTGCACACTTAAGATCAGTATATTTCACTGTATACAATTATATCTCAATTTAAAATAGATATCTTAATATAAGACCAAAAAGTATGTGATTGGTTTATACATTACTGAAAACGCAAACTAATCCAGGAATATGGTATAATCTGTTTAGATGTTCTTTAATTTCTCTCAACAATGTTTTATAGTTTTCAGCGTATAGGTCTTACGTGTCTTTTATCAGATTTATCTCTAACTATTTCATAATTTTTGTGGTATGGCAATCGGCGTTATTTATTTTGACTTTTCATTGCTCATAAAACAGAAATACAATTGATTTTTACACACTGATCTTGCATCCTGCAACCTGGTTGTATACACGTGTTTGTTCTAGTGAGGGCTACAAAGTGCTTTTTTGGAGATTCCACCAAATTTTCTACATAGATGGACATGGCCTCTATGAATAAAACCGTTTTACTTCTTCCTCCCCAATCTGGGTGTCTCTTATTGCTTTTTCTTGTCTTATTGCATTGACTAACACCTCCAGTACGATGCTGGCTAGGTGACGAGCGTGAACATCCTTGCTTCATCCCCAAACTTAGGGGGAAAGCATTTCGTATGTCACCATTAAGTACGCTACCTACCGCCAGCTGTCGGGGTTTTGTAAATGTTCTTTTTCAGGTACATGATGTTCCCTTCTATTCCTAGCTTGCTGAGAGATTTTATCAGAACCGAATGCAGGATAAAATGCATTCTTTTTTTTTTTTTTCTAACAGCTCTTTCTGAGGGTCTATTTAAAATACCTAACATGATACTTGATCATGGTGGACACTCGGTCATCATCAGTCATCCCCAGCCATCACCACTCTTGCTGGGTACCAGGCACGGGGACACAAAGATGAACAGGCTCAGGCCCGTTCCCCGAGGAGCTCTCAGTCTATGGGAGAGGCAGAGGTGTCCCCCAAGGTGCCAGGGAGGAACCTGAAGTCAGTGCCACAGAGAACGTCTGTGGGGCCTTGAAGGAAGGAGACTAGCAGGGCTGACGCGCCTGGCAAGCACCATCCCAGAGTCCCAGGGCACTGCCTCTGCTGCCTGGAGGTGCCCCTCTGGGGCCCACTGCAGGTGCCTTTGAACCATCCCAGTCATGGCGTCGAGCAAGTCACTGGGGCCAAGTCTGGTGAATCCGGGACTAAACTCTTTGGGTTACAAACCTGGGATGAATAAATAGCAGTGGGCGGCGGGGAGCACATGGGAAGGGGCCCCCGTGGTCGCTAAGCCCGTCCTGGCTCGATGCTGGGAGGGGAGTGGGGGTTCCAGGCCCAGGAGCTGGGTCAGCGCCCGCAGATGGGGGCGAGGCAGCATGTGCTTGACACCAGCGTGACCTCTTGTTCTTCTCACCAGGCATTCAGTCACATCCCCTTCTGAGCGCCCACTATGGGCCGACACAGCTCTAGGAGCCAGGGGCACAAACGAAAAAGACAGGGCCCCCGCCACCAGAGCCCACCCTCCCGTGACAACCCCAAAGGACACACAGGCAGGGCGGGCTAACAGAACCTGGTGGCCAAATCGCCCCAGCAGTCAGGGGACACGGAGGCGTCCACGACGACTGTCAAGCTGTCAGGCCTGGTTAGCTGGAAGCGCCAGAAATTAGGAATTGTGTAAGGCTGAATGAAGAAACGGGGCCACGTCCCAGGCCCTCGCCCACGGTGATGGGACTTGTCCAGGACCACACAGTGGCTGCCAGGAGCCTTCCATCTCCCATGCCGCTGCCCCTCTGTGAGACCTTCGTCCCTCTGGGGACTTGCTGCACTGAGCCTCTCTTGGGGCCATCCCAGAAGATGAGACCCTCAGATCCCAATCCTGTCTCTGACACAAACAGACCCGATGCCTGCATGGCGCAGGCCAAGGTCAGCATCTGCACGATCCGCTCCAGCCCACGTCGGAGGAGAACAGGGACCCGTGCACCTGAGCCCCACACAGGCTGGGCTGGTGTCTGGGAAATGAGAGATGTCCGGCTCTGAGCATGTGCTCCAAGGAGCTTTATTAGTGTCCACACGCTTGCCCAGCACCAGGGGCTGAAAGCATCCTGAAGAGAAAGCAAGGCCACCACAGGCCAACAGGCCAGGCAGCCGTGGAGATGGTGTCTGCTTCAAGCACAGCCGGTTCACCCCCCTCTGCCCTTTAAGTCTCCCCCTAAGAGGCAGGGCTGTGCAGCCCATAAAGAAATGAAGTCCTGAAGGTTTCCTGGTTTGCCTGACATCTGCCAGCCCCCCCCAAAATCAAGCCCCAGGCCCTCTGTGTGCTCCCCACCTTGGCCAGCATCAGCAGCCACCTGTGGGGTACAGTCAGCCCCACCCTCACCCCGCAGCCCCTGATGACTAAAGTCTGGAGTGGACAAATTCTATCAGCTTCTCCAACTGCTCCTCCAGGCGCTGTGGGTCTCCGTGGTTCTCGATGACCCAATCGAAGTCCCCAAAGTTGTCCAGGCCACATTCTGACTCACCATCGTCCACCCCTGCGGAGGAGGCATGGCGAGGTCAAGCCGGCTCCCTCTGGACAAACACGGGGCATCGGGCATGGAGGCCGGCTGGCCCCAGATGGAGCCAGCCTCTCTGCCTCCCCAGTGACACTCTAGAACCAAGCCCCACCCAGCCCAGGGCTCTTCCCCACCCTCTGAAACAACCTCAGGCCCCAGAGGGTCCCGCCAACTAAACTCGTCCCTTGCCACTGCCTGCAGAGAGTGGACTGTCCTCTAAAACCACAGACAACCCGAAAAGCACTGCATTTTCACTTCATGTGAAGCTAGGCGTCTTGCTTTCCATCCCTACAACGATTCAATCCTCTCGTGAGGCAGCGTGCCATCCTCAGCTGACAATGCGAGGGGTCCCAGCAGCATCACCTGGTGGGTGTACTGTGTCTATAAGGCGAGGTGCAAAGCGCTTCGCCCCAGCCCGGCCTGTGCTCAGTGCCCAGGAAACGGGCAGCCCTCAGGAGGGGTCGTACCCGCTGGACTTGAACTTCCCCGAGTCACCGTGACCCTGGGGCAGGAGGAGACCCGAGCTGTGCCTCGCAACTGCCACAGAGCAGGTCCTGGCTCCTACAGCTCCCTCCTGCCGCCTCCACTCTGTGACCCAAACAGGAGAGAGGCGGCCAGGCCTGCCCTCGGCCCCACTGTCGGTCTCCACCCCGCTGGAGGTCCATCCCAACCAGACCTCCAGCAGCCCACTGGCCTAGAAAAGACCGCCCAGCTAAGGGTCCCAGGCCAAGGTCACGCAGCACCTCTACCCCCAGGACACCCTCCCCTACCCCACTCTGCTTTCTAACCTGGGGTCAGTCCTGAGCCCCGGGCCTCAGATTCCCTTTCCTAATCCCTTACTCACAAGGGAGCAGGTGGCCTGGTCTACAGGTGGGGTGGCCAGCTTGGGGGCAAAGGTCGTGAGCAGCTCACCTGGTGTGAACACCCAGCCCCGCTGCTGTCGGCTCTGCTCCGAGGCCACCACACGGACCGTCTGTGCCACAGCCCCATACGCCTCCTGGAACCACTGGATGTCAGACATCCTTCGTGTGTCACTCACCAGCTGCAGGGAAGGGACACACAAAGGTGACCAACAGGACATGGCGCAGAGAGCAGCAGGACAGGGCGCTGGGTTGGACGAGGGGAGAACCCAGCCCCACTCTGAATAAGCAGTATGACAGGGTTGGTGGGGAACGACATGACCCAGGAAAGCGTAGCCCCACACCCCATGATCACCCAAACAGCTGGGACAGATGTCCTCTCTCCAAGCAGCCGTCCCTGATTGCTGCAGCCTGCAGCCCACTCTGCCCACTGTCTCTGCCATGGACACACTTGTGTTCTGTGGTCGTGCCAGTCATCACTGGGTAAAAGAGGCCTCAGGCTTTGAAGTCAATTCAGCCAGTCCAACACACTCATTTTACAGATGAGCAAACTGAGGCCAGAAACCAAGATACTCTAACTGGTCCCTGCCCCCTAGCACCTTTTCAAATGTAAATGTGATTTCTGTCAGCACCCTGCCCTAATATCTAAACCTCTCAAGGGCTTCCCAACATTCTAACAAGATCCAAAGCTCTTACCCGACTTACAAGGCCCTGCAAGACCTGGCGCCTATTTCCCAGCAGCCCCCTCGTTCATTCCACTGCCACCAACTGACCTCCGTGCTATTTCTCACACACGCCAACCAGGTCTCCACCTCAGGGCCTTTGCACGTGCTATGCCCTCTGCCTGGATAATCACAAGGCAGGCTCCCTCACTTCATGGAGGTCTCGGCTCAAATGTCACCTCCTCAGAGGCTTTCCCTTCCACCCTGGCACCCTTCCTGTCCCTGTTGATTCCGATATGCTGTTTACTTTCCTCTGAGCATCTGTTTATCAGTGTGTGTGTGTGTGTGTGTGTGTGTGTGTGTGTGTGTGTGTGTGTTTACTGTCTGTCTGCCCTACCGAGTCAGCTCCACGAGCCAGAGGACCTTGTCTCATTCACTGCTATGTCCCTGGCCCCTAGTGCGCTGTCTGCCACACCAGCACTCAGGAGCATATGTTCAATGAATGAGTGAATCAGTGAATAAAGAGGCCAGCTGTCCCTGTCCAGGCTGCTGACATGTTCACTCGCCCGACTGTTAAACAAAAACGACAACCAGCACCTGCTGTGTGCCAGGCGCCAGGGACCGAGTGGTGAGCAAATCAGCCCCGGCGTCTGCCTTCTCAGAGCTTCCAGTCTTGGGGGGACAGACAGGGAACTAGCAGCTTCATGGAGACCCGAGTCCTCACGGTGCACATCGACAAGCACCTCAGCCTTACCACTGCCAAAAGTCGATTCCTGATTTTCTCCCCAAACCTGTCCCTCCCTCACCTTCCCTGTCCCAGAAAATGATGACTCTATTTGTCCAGCTGCTCAGAGAAAAATCCTTGGCACCATCTCCTGTGCTCGCAGCCCACAGCCAATGCACCTATTGGCTCCATCTTCAAATTCTGTGCAGAGTCACCCCCTTCTCCTCCCTCCGCCCCCACTCTGGGCCGGCCACGGCCACTCTGCCTATCTGACAAAGGTCCTCTTCCTGGCTGTCAGTCCTCACCCTTGCCCTAGGTCAGACACGTCTCTACTCTGCTCAAAACCCTCCACTGAGTCCCCGTCCCAAGCAGAGAAATATCTATGCTTTTCCAAAGAAACTGCATGATCTGACCTCACCTTCCACCACACACCCTTGACCCACAGATTCCCATTTGGCTCCCGCCCTTACCTCCTTCAGGTCCGGCTCAGATGTCTCATCAGCGAGGCCTTCCGATGCCGCTGACAAAGCAGCAACCCAGCCCTCCCCACACGTGGGGCCTGCTTTACTTTGCCCCGTAGTATTCATCTCCACCCAGTAGATGCTGTATTAACTTAGGGCCTAACTCCCTCTACCCCCGGCTACCATGTAAGCTCCCTGAGGGTGGGGACTTCACTGTGGGTTTGCCCTGATGTACCCGCAAGTCCCCTGGCACCATGCCTCATAGAGCAGACAAGGCTGGCTGACAGATGAAGGTGGAAGGAAAAGGGTACGGTGCTACGGGAGCACCCGACAGGGAGCACGACTTAAGACCAGGGTATCAGGGAAGGCTTCCCTGAAGAGGTGCCATGTAAGCGGAGCCAGACCTAACCAGGTGAAGAGGGAAAGAAACGGCAGTCCGCACAGGTAGAAGAGCATGTGCCAAGGCCCTGATTCCAGAAGAAACTCGATCTATTTGCGGGACAGAACGAAGGCCGATGCAACTGCAGCTTAAGGAGTAAGGAGGCTAAAAGGGGAGCAGGCGCCGGGTCCGTTAAGGCCCAGAGTTCATGCGAAGGGTTTTGGTTTGGTTCATTAGAACAGTGGGACGAAGGGTTCGAACCAAAGGACTGACATGACTTGGTTTATGTTTTGAAAAGTTCACTCTGGCTGCGGTGTGGTGACTGGGTCATAGGGGACAAGACTGAAGCTGGGACCAGTGTGGAAGCTATGACAATTGTCCAGGGGAGAGATGGTGTTTGGACCATGGGAGGTGGCAGCGGAAAGAGCGAAATGGTCACGTCTGAGACTTATGTGGGGAAAGGGGGGGACTAGGGAAATGTGTTTTGTAAATGCTGCCATCTAGCACTCTTACCCAGACCGGCTGGGAGACGCCTTCCACCACCTTCCTGCAGAAGAAGCCTGGGTCAGCCTGGCGTTTCTCCTCCCCCCAGGCGATCATGTCCCGCCGATAGGCCTCCTTGTAGGTGCTGGCATCCAGGAGTCTCTGGAAGTTCAGGCCGTGCTCCTGCCCAAAGCACATTACAAGTCTATGCCCCCAACCTCTCCACCTCCCTGGTCTCCCCTAAAACAGAGGGAGGGTCAGCCTTCCCCACCCCCACCTTCCCCCAGGACGATGCCAGGACCAGGGAGGTCTCTGCCAGGACAGGCTCTGGAAACGAAGAAATCCCAAACACTGGCAGATGGAAGGTCTCAGGACAATCCAGAAATTGTTCCACTGTGTCTTTTAAATGTGTAATGTGGTTTGGTTTGGTTTCTTTTTTTGGAGGTGGGAGGGGGGGTGGTTTTGGCAACAGTTTTACCTTCCCAATTATTTCTGGCTTAAGCTAATCCTGAAATTAGTTTGCATCCCCTGGGCATAGGCTTAGCCTTCAACTAACGTGGGAAATCAGAAAACGTGGCATTGCGTGTTCCCCCACTGCCCCTTCTGGCATCGTTTGCCCCCATCCCAAAGCCCGGGACACTTGGCTTTCCTGACTCTCTCCTCCCTCCCTCAGCCCCTAGCCGCACCCCCAAACCCCCTGGCATCGCTGCTGAAATGGCATCACTCCCTTTGACTCCGGGCACTCCTGGCGCCTCCCACACCGAGCACCCCTGGGGCTGGACGGAGGAGCTGCGTCCTGCCCTGGCCTCCCCTTCTCCAGGGGCACTGACAAGCAGGAGCGGTCCATCAAGAGGGCCCAGGACGGGCAGGGGCCTGAAAACATCCGTTCAGGTTCCAGCTGTGCTACTCACTCACTCACTGCAACAAGGCCTCTCCCCTCGTACTGCTTCTCCGCCTGCAGACTAAGGGCCGAGCGTCGGCCAGTCACATCGCCCGCCTGCACCCCTGCTCCGAGGTGATGCTGGCAGCCACCTCCCGCTTGTAAACTGCTTTTCTGTGTGCTCTTTACCACAGGGGGAGAGTGGCCGCCAGGGGCGTTCCGGTCTGCTGCTCCGTTACATTTCTCATTGTGACTTAAGAAATCAAGGCATTCACATTTCATTTTGGTCCTGGGTTTGAAGGGGAGTGGTAGGTGGAGTGGAGCCGGGTTTCCAGAGGGCAGGGCCAGGCTGGTCTATCAGTCGCCTACTGAGGCTTCAAAAATACAAACTCCAGCCCCTTGGCCCCCCCGGCTGCACCCCCTCACCCTCGCCCCTTCTGGCTCATGTTCCGGAGCCAGGCCTAACCCGGGAAGCACACCATGGTTTTCAAACTGCTCCTCCGAGCCCCGGGGTTGGTGTCAGGTCCCTCTGGGGTGGGCTGAGTGTCTCCACCACCCCAAAGGTTACCACTAAGACAACTGTGACAACCACAGACCGTTATGCCCCGGGTCCCCCAGGCCGCCATTCCATGAACAGGTCTGTTTAGCCGGTGGGAGAAGAGCAGGGGTACAGGAGACGGGGCTGTCGTACGAAAGGGGGGACAAATTCGTCTTGTGTGGCCCCAGAAGGCCAGGCTCAGGCTAACTGACTAAGGGGCCATGAGCACTTAGAGGTCAAGGGCAGAAATGCAGACGACCAGGGGGCTCTTCAATGTGTGAGACGCTCACGTCCACGCCCCTTTCAGAAGTCTAAGGTTATAAGTGTTTGTTTCTTTTCTTTAAATCCTATCCCAACTACCCTGTTTGTTTTTTGAAGACCCACATGGCTCAAAATTCAAACGATGCATATTCACTTACAGTGAAAAATCTCTCTCCCACCCTGTCCCCAGCCGCATAGCTCCACTCCCTGGGGCCACCAATGGCGCAGTGTCTTGGGTACCCTCCCTCCCTTCTGACGCATCCCAAGCACCTGGAACAGCATTGAACACAATACATGCAGCCCATAAATAACCGTTGGATGGCTGAATACATGAGCAAATGTATTTACAATTCTCCCCCATTTTTATACAAGTGCAGCATTCTCTGCCCACTGTTCCAAGTCTTGTTTTTTTCACTCGATAACATATCTTGACCACTCAGGCGACTAAATTTCTCAGAGAATTTCAGGGCTTGTGGCAGGCCAGCTGAGGGGGTCATGTGTGGTATCACACTTTCTGAGTAAGGGGACGTGTGCAGACCCTTGCTAATTCCACAGCATCAGAGCTGCCGACTCGCCTGTCCAGCCTTTTCTGGACACACTTTCTTGAAATACTCTGGGGAGGTGGCCTGAAGTGAGCGAGGCCAGTGGGAAACACAGAGAAGCTGAAAATGCCCCCCGAAAGGTCCACCCACAGAAAACCGAGAGCTGGCCACAAGTGGTCACAGGGACCCTGCCAGCAAGTGACTCAAGCGACAGCCACAGCAACCAAAGCCGGGTAGCTGGCTCCTTCCAACCCATCAGATGCCACAGAGTCACCACCTACCTGAGCATACTGCTCCTTGAGTGGCCCGGAGAGCCGGAGGACAGCACAGGTGTCCGCCCCGAGCCTGTGAGACAGGGAGAGCCAAACCCAGTTACCCTGGAGCTCCCAGGCCCCAGAAGAGGAACCCAGAGGCCTGGGCTGTAGCCCTGTCTCTGCTTCCGGTAACTCACACTGTCAGATCTCACCCTCCCTGATCCCATTTTCTCATCTGTAGAATGGGGATGCCTGTTGCTGGCCTGTCACAGGACCACCATGCAACTCAAATGAATGTGAAAGTGTCCCGAAACTAACAGGGAAAAGAAATAAAATTATAATTCCAATCTGAACATCCGTGTCTGGTGATATCCTGGCTAGGTTAGTTACTGTGGGAACCCCGAACTCGTTTTCTCACAGCAAGAGAACCTCCGCCTCTGTGACCGGGTCCCCACTCAGTTCATCCACTCTGTTCAACTTACTCAGCCAGCCTTTCATTATCTTGTACTGTCTGCTCACAGATTCGCCTAAACGGCTAACACGGTGAGGTGGGTGTTATTTCCACATTTCAGATCAGAAAACTGAGGTTAAGTGAGGAGAACTGACTCATCCAAAGCAACACTGCAAGTAATGAAGCCAGTTTGGGTAAAATAAAAAACAACAGGCATCATTTAGTTCCTGTGCCTTTATAGGTGTCAGAAATATATTCTAAGCCCTTCACATGCACCGTCTCATTTAATCCTTACAACAACCTTATTACTATGCCCATCGCACAGATGACAAAACTGAGGCACAGAATGCATGAGAAACTTGTACGAGGTCACACGCTGGTAAGTGGTGAGTCAGGACTGAATCCCAGCAGTCTCATTCCAAAGCCTGTGCTTCTGACCACTATTTGACTCCTGTGGCTGGGGGTACAGAGAAATTCAACTCAGGAAAAGGTGGTGAAAGATTCAGGTGGTGACCGCTGGCTGCCGTGGGCTCCCCCACAACCTCTTAGGAGCCCTGTGGTGCCCAAAAGCAGCCTCAGGGTACCCTCACCACACTGGTTTTCAGGAGAGGAACCCCACTCTGCTTCCTCCCTGCTACCTCTGCTCTCACAGCCAATGCCCCAGCCAAATGCTCCCACACAGACCATCTCGCTCTGAGAGGAAACACGGAGAAAAAGGTATTCTTTGGGGAGGCAGTGAGGTAAAGCAGAAAAAAACAATTCCTGGATCTATTAATAGACTAAAGCTTAATTTGAGTCCTACATCTGCCGGTGGCTTGGGCACAGGCAAGTCTGGGTTCTGTTGTGTTTTGAACTTTTTGGAGCCTCAGTTTCTTCACCTGTGAAGTGGGGGTGCTGACAGTACCTAACAAAGACGTTTTGAGGCTGAAAGGAGATAATATATACACACAGTGCCTGGCCCACCAGAACGGCTCAGTAAGCCCCAGCTGTTAGGTGGTGTGCTGGGTGAGGGTTTGTCTTTGGAGTCAGACACAGCTGGGGGGTGGTCTTAGGCAAATCATTTATCTGTGACTCAGTTTCCTCATCTGTAACGGTTAACTAGCAACACTATCGCGTGGATTAGGAATGGTGTACAAGAAGTGGCTTGGTAGTGACTGCTATTAATGCTTCTTGGCGAGAGAGGCCTACAGCTTAGTCTTTGGAGAGAGGGTCCCCTGGCTCTTTGAGGTGGGCGTGTGCAGAATGCTGTTTTATATGCTGGTGACATCCCCACCTCCCACCGGCCAGTGCTCCTCCAGCCCTGCAACCCGAGGACCCTACCCAAAGCTCACACCATTCACACCCAAACACACCCCTTGCATCACGTCATGTGGGGTTTCCCCCCACCCTTCCCCGCCCCGCAGACACCTGCTCTGCAGCGCCTCGGTCACGAAGTCCTTCCCGGATTTCCTCTTCCCGCTGAACAGCAGCACCAGCCGCGGGCCGCCTTCCAGCGGGGCCATGAAGCCCCCACGCTTTGCGATCCCTAAAACTGACACTACACCCAACCCTTAAATCGGGCCGCCCGCGCGAAATGGATGCGGCCACTAGAGGGAGTGGCGACGGGGAGGGCTTCTGTCCCCGTCCTCTCCACAGCTGTAGAGAAGACTGCCAGTTCGCATACGCGCTTCCGTACGTTTCAATTAAGGTCTACACAAGTTAAATATGGAGGCAAAGAAGGCTAATTCCCACGACGGCCTTCTCCCCTGAAGACGCACCCCTCCCAGCCCTCACCTCATTTAGAACAATCCGGCCCCGCCCAGAACCTGACGTCACAGCCCCACCTTCTTAACTGACAGGGGCCCGGGGGATTGGACGCAACTATTTTCCTCCTGGGGGGGGGGGCGAACTTCTTAAATTTGCTGGACTGAACCTTAAAATTCCTTTCCGCCCCACCCACAAAACTTATGAAGAGAGAACAAACATGATCACTTGGAAGAAGCTTTCCAAACTGCCATTTTATTTGTGCATTACAATACATGTGCTGCAGCAAACCTGTAGTTGCCCCACAGTGAAAATGAGTCTTCCTGGAGATGAAACGAGACCCTGACACCAGAGGGCGGTTCTGGTGACGTCATACTGCGGGTGGGGCTTAGTCGAACAGGCACTATTTTATTGTTAAACAGGTTTTTATAATTGGGTAGGCCACTGCAGGTCCTCCCTTTAATGCCAGCGAAAAAGCTTACATTGCTTTTTGGAGCCGCAGCCTCCTCTCCAAAGGTTTTCGAAAGCGAGAGAGCTTGGAATGACGTGGGTGACATAAATAGTATAGGTTAAAAAGGGGCCTTGAAGCCACCCCTGGACGATATTACCTAGTTTCATGCGGAGTCCAGCTCCCAGCCAGGAGGAGCTCAGGGGCAGAAGTAGGGGTGGTGATCCGTCCCCTCCCTGAACTCCCAATTCCACCTCTGCCCACTGCAGCTGACCAGCCGGTCCCAGTTGAATAAGTGGAGTTGTCTTTAGCCCTGACTCACTGTCCCGCTTTTCTCTGATATTGTCAAAACAGAGCCTGTAACCCAGTAAGTATCTGCTTCCATTTTAGGAGCTATAAAGCCATCCAAAGAGAAAAGTGAGGTGTGGAGGCCTGCCTTGAGAAACCAGTAATTTCTGGAATGTTGGAAAGATGGCACAGAAGCGAAAAGAAAGAGGGGTCAACAATCAGATGCAAAAAGAATGGACCTCAGGAAGGTCTTGTTTTTTGTTTTTTGGTTTTTTGAGCAACCCTGAAAGCGCTGCACTCATCCATGCACTTAGAAGGCAGTGTAGAGTGAAGTTTAATCCCACCTTTGACACTTGGCAGGAATATGACCTTCAGCAAGTCACTGAGTTCATCATTGATGACGCCCACCTCACAGGGCTGCAATAAGAAGGAACTGTGAAAATATATGATAGACTACAATTAAAATACTTTGTAAATTCTCAAGTATCACCCAAATGTGGAGTTGTTATTCTGTGATTTTAGAGTTTATAATCAGATTTCCCAGCTCGCCTTCCAAAAGCATTTACTTGGGACTCCACAGGAAGCCCCAAGCCCACCTCTGCTAGCAGAGACTGAACGGATGAACTTCACTCACACTCCTGATTTCCTGAGAAGGACTCAGAGCTTCCTCCCAAGCCTCTTCCCCCACCTGAGCCAAACCACACCCCGCCCTTCCTCTCCCCACTGGAATGGAGCGCCCCGAAATTCCCAGCCAGTGATCAGAAATATCCTAGTCTCTTCTGAGGAGTTTCCCTCTGGTCCTCATCTGAAGTCCAGCTGAACGTCTCTGGCCCCTACTGCCCTCTCAAGGGCAGGCTTTTCATTCGCCCCCAGCTCTCGTAGCTCAGCATAAATTTTGTATCCCTCCGCATTTCATCTTCCAGACCATTACTCCCCAGCCTCTATGAAAACGGGTTCCTCGAAGGCTCATACCACCTGGCTGACCCACCTTCCCCCCGTCTTCGGCGTCGACAGCCACCAATCCTGAGATTTATCCTCATTTACTGAGACTTGGCCACTGGCTCCTGGTCTTGTCCACCCAGTTCCTGTCATCCCGCTCAGGGAATTCACACGCCTCATGGTCAGCTCAGCCAAGACCCTGGCCGCTCAGTGCCTTGGCCACAGGTGTCCAAAGGCTTTTTCCTCCTCTCCTCAGACAGCAGCTCTCATGGACACCCCCTAGGGCCTGATCATCCCCAGGAGCCATGCAACCTGCAAATTCACACACAGCCTCGCCACCCTCCAAGGTCACTCGCTCAAGTACTGCCCAGAGCAGTGCTTCCCTCCCAGGGCCACCACTAGCTTATGAAACTCTTTATATTATATAACATCTGCTCTCCTTCCTTCCACAACCGAAGGGAACATCAAATGCGTGAAGACGTGTGGAAGCCTTTGTAAGCAGTACGGGGCTGCACACATGGGAGGCACTATTTTTGGTGTAGAACGGCTGCGCTGAAGGCTGGGGTGCTGCTGAGGGTGAGGCAGGGAAGAGAAGAGAAGCAGGACTGTGTGATGGGTGCAGAGACAACCAGGAAGGGAGTGGCCAGTGTTCCTGGGCACTGAGCTCGGAGCCCAGAGATTCCAGACACCCTGGCCTGAAGGGGGTCTGGCAGGGGATTGGTGAGGAACCCAGTGCTGGCCTAGAACAGAGAAGTGCCCTTCAGCAGTCAGAAGCACAGTTACCTCTGAGAGTCATCTCTCATCTTACTAAAGGGGCAGACCATTTAAAGAGAGGTTTGCTTTGCCCACCCAGAGGACAGCTTGGGAGTCAAATCTAGGCCTGTTTGAAGGAAGCCTGCTCACTGTATTAACACACCCAGAGACAGTCTGAGCCTACAGGGGACCAGCTCCTACAGCTTGGCACAGCCTAGACGACGGAGGAGCTGGGCTGTATCAATGCCCCTCCAACCCTGTCCAGGCGGAGGGAGTCCTGAGCAGGGGGCCCCAAGGTCTGCCCCTCCAAGGTCCCATTGTGTAACCAGATGCCATCCTGGCTCAGTGACACCACCAGTGACCCTTGCTTCAACTTCATGCTTCTGGTTTCAGTATATCTTCCCATGGTCGTTACCCAGCTGACCCAAGCGCCCCCCTCTGCCAGTACTTGTGAGTGTAGCTTGTGAATCAGTTCTCATGTGTGTGATGAGCATTGCTTCCCGGGCAACGGAGCCAGGCAGAAGAGGGGCAGGATGGGGTTGGGGGGAGGGGATAGCAAAAAGAAGTAGCACAACAGGGAAAGAAAAGAGATGGAGTCTGAGTCTTTGGAGAGCTAATAGGAGAGAAGTTCATTCATTCATTCATTCATTCAATGTGTATTTAAATGTCCAAAATGTGCCAGGTGCTGCTAGAGAAGCAACAGGAAACAAAACAGCAGTATTCTCAAGGCAGACAGGCATTTCAAACCAGCTAAAAAGTGAAGTATGAGAGACTTCATCCTGAAATTGAAGAGGGAAAATCATATAAATTGACACTTGCAGGATGCCTGATAGAAGCTATAAAGGGCTCTGTGCATTCTCATGTCATTCCCTCTGCCTGAAACACTCTCCTCATCTTTTGCCTGTGAAACAAGCTCCGACTTGTACTTTGACACCTAGCCTGCTCCTCCAGTGAGCCCTCCCGGACTCCCCACTCCATCTGACTTAGAAACCTGTTTTCTGTGCTCCTATACACCCTGTATCGCCCACCTCATAACATCTTACACTAGACTACTATTACCAATTTACTCATGTCTCTCCCCCCAAAGAGCTAATATTTATTGAGCATTTACTATGTGCCAGACCCTTTCTCAATCAGATGGTATAAACACTACTATCCCTACTTAAAGATGAGACAACAGAGGCTCATGACAGTTAAGAGATCTGCCCAGGCATTTATCAAACAGATTGTGGTATGTGCCCCCAACCTGGGATCCCACTCCAGAGAAAAGGGGCAAAACATTTCCAAACAAACAGCTGAAGAGTCAAAAGACCTGGACCCCACCCCTCTCATGAACCCCTCCCCAAAATTCGTGAAATACCCAGTGATACAGATGACCACAAGACTTACTATGGCGATCACTTCGAAAAGTATATAAATGCCGAATCGCTATGTTGTACACCTGAAACTAAGGTAATATTGTATGCCAACTATAATTAAAAATAAAATTTAAAAATACTTAAAAAATTAAAAAAACAAACAAATGGTGAGAGTAAAGCCAGAGAACTAGAAGGTACCGGCCAGCTCTGACTTTCTAGGGTTCTCTAGCATTTAAGAAATGCTATTGGGGGCTGGCCAAGTGGTGCATTGGTTAAGAGTTGGCTTAGGGGCCGGCCGAGTGGCTCAGGTGGTTAAGAGCTCGCTCAAGAGTTTGAGCTCTGAGCAACAGCGGTTCAAATCCTGGCCCGAGCTGAGCTGCTGCTGAGCTACCAACAGGTGGCAGGATGGCTCAGCTAAAAAAAAAAAAAAGAGTTGGCTTGGGATGCCAGCTCTGAGCAGCAGGACCCCAGATGAGATCCCACATGAGGGCCAATGACAGCTAAGATGGTGAATGACAGCTCGACCTGGAGCTGGGCTGCCGTGAGTCGCTGGCGGCAAAGCCAAGAAAGAAAGAAAGAAACGTCAGTGGCAGATGTCCCAGGAAGTGAGAGGCTGCTGGCTTGAGGAGGTGCCAGGGTGGCTTCCCACCTTTCCCAGAACAGTGTGCCCTTCCTGCAGACCAATGGCAGATTGGAATCTCCCACTCAGTCCTTAATCTACAAGTTACAAGGTAGATCTAGTCCCTGTGTGTTTATGGCTGAGGAAACAAAGACACCATGCCAAGAGTGCTGTGCTGCCCAGATCCAATCTGAGGAATCTGTACGTTGATACCAGCCATGTCAAGACATGCCACTAGCATTCAGAGCGTTTACTATCGTCTCTAAATCCTCTGAACTCATCCGTAATGTAGGCAAAGCAAGGATCCTCCCTTTTCCAAAAGAAACAGGCTCCAAAAACGGAACCAGTGTACTCCACGGCGGTGGCTTCATCTAAATGTGGAATCCAATGAGAGAACAGAGAAGACTTTTTAAAACAAAGATTCATGAGTCAGAGACGTGTTTTTGTTTTTCTGTTGTATTATTTTGTCGTGAATGTACACCTCGGAGCTGGGGAATTAACCCCACTTCAAAGACAATCAAAGAACGACTTACTGATTTCATCCTACTATTTTTTTAACAACCTTTGTGAGAAAGGTTGATGTTTATTTTTAAAAGGAGATCGAGAGACTTGCTTCAAAGTCAGGAGCTGCTAGTGGCGGAGCCAGGCCTGTGTGGCTCCAAAGCTGGCGGTTCTGGGCCAGGGCAGCCTCCTTCCCCGTGTCCCCCACCCCGCCCCCCAACAACGAACGTACTCAGCACTTCGCAGGCTGCTGGAAAGCGGATCGGTGGCACCAGCCCAGGGTCAGCCACAGGGTAAGGCTCCATCAGTGACCGATGAATACATGAATGAGCGAATGAATGGGGGCTCTTTGGGGAGAGCTGGGAAGCCAGGACTTCACTCCTGAGGCTAGAAGCCCTTTTGTGGGACCCTCAAGGATGAGACCACATAATGCCAGACCCAGCTGCTTAGGTTCATGGAGCAGCTCCTGGAGACCCCTCTCTCCTCTCCCATCCCTGACCTGGGCAGGTCCAACTTCCCGTCCTCCTGTGGCCGCCCCCGTGTGGCCATTGTCGGATGTCTCATGTGTGAAGTCACTGCTCAGAGACAGCACAAGAAAGAACCTGTCTTGTAGCCAGCTGGTCCTTCAGACCGCGCCTCAGAGCCTGAATGCCAAGCTTGAAGAGTCAGAGAGAGGAGGGGAGGGGAGGGGAGGGGACGGGACGGGAACAGGGGGACTTAGTCAGGGGTCAGCAGCTGAGGCTCTGGTCTCCACTCTGTCCCCTAGCAAGCTTTGTGACCTTGGACCTCAGTTGCCACCTCTGAACAACAAAACAGGTGGCTCTGACTCTCGTGAAGGGTCTTTCCAGGGCCGGCCTTCTCCTAGCCACAGCTGGGGCCCATAAGGTGACAGCTGGTGGCCAGAGAGGAAATGCCTCCAGGGCCAGGTGCCCAGTAGCTGAAGTGGGAGATCCACAAGCCCAGGGAGGGGAGTCGGCTAAAGAGACACAGAGATGGGAGCTCAGACGTTGCTTCCAACCTCTGGGTCAGCTGATGGGGAAGGGGGCGGGGGGTGAGCAGCCATTCTGGACATTTCAAATGCCCACTGGTGTCCTAAAAGCTGCCTGGGGACCAGTCCTCCTCCACTGTCACTGGCCAGCTATGATGGGACCTTAAGCAAGTCACCTCATCGCTCTCAGTTTCTTCATCTGAAAAATAGGGACATTTATGGTTATACCTTCTTTAAGATCTACTTCTCAGTGAAGTAAAAGTTGTGGAATTGCTCCGAAGAGTACACTGCCTGTCTCTCTGCGGGCCGCATGCCACCGTTTGTGCACTGGTCCCTCCCTACAAAGCTGCGTCAGCGAGGCCCGAGGTTGCATTCCAGCCAGGCAAAGCATTTCTGGCGGTCGGCTTTGCCCTCGGGTGACTAGCCATGCAGGGCACCATCTACCATTTGCCTCTGCACAGGTCGTGCCTTCAGGTTTCTGCCTGTCCTGCCCCAGCCCACGACCTGTCCCTTGACGCTGGAGAGGGTCACTCCTCTCTGCCGGGTGCCTCCCCTCAAGCTCAGTCAATGTCTGGGGCTGCTAAGAATTTCCTCAAATGGGTCCTGCCCTAGAGAGGAACGGCGAGGGGCGGGGGGCATGATGGGACATGAACTCGGTGGAGCAGAGGTGACCTGCTGGGAGGGTTGCTCTACCCCCGTCCAACCGTATCCTGCAAATCAAGCCCGGCAGCTTCCCCTCACCCCCCACCCCAACAAACCAGTTTAGCCTCGCCTCCCTTTCCCAGCATCGCATGGGGATGCAGTCATCCCCCTGTCACGAGGCTGGGAGCTGAAAGTGTCCTCGACTCTCCCTCTCCCTATCCTTGTCCCATCCAAGGCCAGTCCATTCTAATTCACTGATCGAAATCAGGTCCCTGTCACCTCCCTCCTGGGCCGGTTGCCTGACACCTCCAATTTCACCTCTCTCCATTCCGTCCTTCAGGCCACCAGCAACAGTGCACCCATGCGCATCTTCCTTCATACAGGTGCCCCCTGCCCCTCAAATGCCTGCACCCCTCCCCATCTCCTACAGCAAAGCTCCCCCTTAGACGTGCAGGCGTGGGTCTGTGGGAGAATTTGTTCCCTCCTGAAAGTGAACTTTACCTTCTGGCCACAGGGCTGTTCCACCCTCCCCTCGGGCCTCACCTCTGCCCTTTTGAAATCCCCTCCCCTGTCACTATTATCCTTTAAAAGGTCCAGCTCAAAGGCCACTCCCTTCTTCCTCACCTCCTCCTCCGACACCATTGTGAGAGAGTACTTTGAAAATCCTGCTTTGTGTTAAACCAGCCCAGTTAGCTTCACGGACAAGGGTTGGGGTCCCCACGGCACCTTGTGTTGGGACTTGAACGCTATAGCCTTTTCCCTGCCAACTCCTGTTGCCAAGTGGGGGGCCAACACCCTCTCAGTAGCTCACGGAGACCCCGGCTTCTCTGCTAGAGCTTAAGTCAAATAAAAATCACTACTACTTCTAACAGTACTCTACAGTTTGAGAAACCTTTTTGTGTATCTTCTAGTGACAACAAACTATGAAGGGGCTCTCTACAGTCTCCACTTTAATAATGAGAAAGCTGAGCCCTAAAGCGGAGTGGGGGAGCGCGGAGGGATGGGGGGGCGCGCCTTACTCAAGGCCCTAGGCAGGCACCACCTGTCCCCACTGTGGAGACCTGAGCCTGGCTTTGCTCATCCCAAAGGCCTAGTTAACAGAGAGCCAGGCTGGGCCTCCATCTGGCCCAGAATAAAGAACAGGTGAGTGGGGAGGGGCCTGCTTTTGTCCCTTAGGGGCAGGGCTAGGGAAGGCCGGCCAGGGGAGGAGGAGGGAGCCCAGACAACCAACAAGAATTGGTGACAAGGGGCTTCTGTGGCTCAGAGGGTCGGGTGGTGAGGGTGAGATGGGAGGGGAGGAACCTGCTGTTTTCTGGGGTTAGGTCGGTAACACCCCCAGCCACTCTGCAGCCTCCCTACTAGACCTTCTATGCGCATGTGAAGTGTGAAGGGACCAGGAGCACCTGGGGCCCAGAACAAGCCGGGATGAGGAGAGGTGCATACACAAGGGCGGCCCTGGGAGTTCCCATAGCAACAGCCAGCCAGGCCAGCGTCTGTCCTTGGGCCCAGCAGGGAACGGGGAGGCTAAGAGTAGTTTTCAAAAGGAACACAGGCCTTTGACCCTCAAGAAGCTTATGGGGGTGGTACAGGCCTAAAGATGACCCACCACCAAATTCTAGCCACCACCCCCATTTCGGGGACCCCAGGATAAGTGAGACTGGAAGCAGTGGGAAAAGGCTGGGAAGCAGGGGGAGATGGGGAGAGCCTGGGGGAGGTAAGGATTGGGGGCGGGCATTGGTGAGAGAAGGCTGAGCTGAGGGCAGCTGGAGAAGCAGAGAGAAGGGGGGTAAGGCTGAAGAATACGAGGAGAGAGAGATGGCAGATTGGAGGACGGCTGGGAAAGGAGTGTCCAAAGGAAGCAGAATTTTTCCATTTGATGGGGGAAGGCACAAGAGGGCCACCCCCTCCTCCAGTAATCCCCCCAAGGCCCCCGGGAGCTGAGCTATTAGCTGGGGGAGTCCCCAACAGAAAGGGCAAAAAAGCCAAGCGCTCAAAATACCAAGCGCTCAAAATACCAAGCGCTTACACAGGAAGGGCCCAGAGCAGACCCTGGGAGGCCAAGGTCTGTACGCAGGCTTCCTGGTCCCCCACCCAGCCGGGAGCTGTCCCCAAGCCCTGTGGGAAGGGAGGTGTGTAGTGTCCCCTTCTCCAGCCTCCCTTAGCTCATCTCCACACGCTGGCCCAGATCAAGAGAGCATCCTATGATCTGGGACCTGGGCCCCCGTCTTGACCAGGGCTGTTGTGGAGCAAGGGGCCAAATGACCTGTGCTGGGCACCCCAGAGAGGGTCGTCAGAGTGGCCATGTCCCTGGTGTCCTGGCCCTCCCCCAACACACCCCTTGGGGTCCTGGTTCTTTTCCTCCTGACTCAGCGGTTTCCAAAACCTCCAACTCAGCATACGTACTTCCTGAGCGGGTAAGAAAGAGGGGCGCTTGGGGGAACTTCCTAGCCTCCCTGAGAGTCCGTTATGCAAACGAAGGAAACGAAGGGGCCTAGAAATGAAACTGAGACGCCCCAAGTGGCCCCAAGTGGCCCAAGCCAGAGTCAAAACCCTGTGGGAACCCAGGGAGGCAGGGAGGCCAGCTTGTGTCCTCTCTCCTAAGGCCAGCCCGCCCAGCCAGCCCTCACCAGAACACAGAATCCTGCCTACCTTCTAGCCTGAATCCCTCTCCCGGAAACCCAAGTTTCCCGTCAGCCTCACAGGCAGCGTAAGTTTTTGGCGCCTGCAGCAGATGAGCAAGGTGAACAGGCTACGATGGCTTCCTCGTGAAGGACAAGGGGTCCACAGAGCCGCGATGCCAACTCCAGACCCTGGCCCTTGGCCAGCCTGTACGTGCACCCCCACCCCCTCCCCAGAAAGAGAAGACTCCTTTCTTAGAGCCCCTCAGCCCCTGTCACAGACCCTCTGCCTAGGAGGAAAGTCTTCCTCAGGTCTCACTGCCGTCAGCCTGTCTTGCTGCAGAAAGCAGGCACACAACAGACTTGATAAACTTTCGTCGAATGCGTGGCCTTCGGTCCATTCCCAGCCGACTCAACCCGCCCCCACCCCAACTGCTGAATCAAATGATCAGACATACAGCCTTTGAACAGTGAGTGGCACGTCCTAGTGGTACATCAGCGCTTGCTATAAATTCCGGACCCTGCAGGCCCTGTCCCCTTCACTAACACCACTCCCGACCTGGCCGGAAGTCACGCCCCGAATCCTGTCCCCTACACTGGCTAGCGGACGCCCACGGCATCAAGAAGCCCAGTCAGGAAGGACTCCCTAAAACGTAGCCCAGGGGAGCCTGGGTCTTCTTGGGGAAGCTGGCCAGTGAGCAGGCCCAGGGTCAGTGGGGTGGGGTCAGAGATTTGGGGCACTAGGTAGTGGGGGAGGCAGGGTCTGGAGCAAATGTGGGGCCAGGGCGCCACCTAGTGGCTCCCTCGCCTCCCCAGCCCAGAAGCCTGGTTGGGGGTGGTCCTCTCTTTTCCCCCCAAAACCCTGAAAGGAGTGAAATAGCTTTTGAGGGCCACAGGCGGGACAGGCATTTTGCTTATATTGCTTGATTTCGTCTCTTCCCCAGCCTCTCAATTCCCGTTTTTTTGAGAATAAGAAACACAGGGGCTCCCGGAGATTAACTTGCCCAAGATCGCTCGGCCTGGATTTGAGCTCAGGACTCAGACTCCAAAACCCACCTCGTTTTTCTACATGTCCCAGGGGTGCAGACAAGGCAGCTGTGAGCAGAGGGGTGTTCCAACCCAGAGGGCCTGAAGTGGTTGGAAGGGGAGGGGAGAAGGACGGAGTCTGTGGGAGAAGGTGAGTGCCAGTGCTTAGAAACCAGCCCAAGGGACAGCTCCATCCAATGTCACAGCTCCACCAAGAGCATTTTATTGGGATGGGAGTCTACAGTTCAAAGGGGGAGGTGAGGCCACGTGAGAAGCTGGGGTAAAAAGAGGACTTCACCCCCTGGGGACAGCTGCCTCCAAATCTAACAAAACCCCAGGGAAAGCCCTCATGCTGGGCCTCCAGCCAGCAGCTCGCAAACCCCAGGGGGCAACCGAGGAGGCACGGGTCGGTGTGGCGCCCAGGGCCCACTCGGGGGCAGCACACACACAGGAGGAGAGCTCTTTGGCTTCAGAACAACAATGCCATCTCCCCACCCCACCTCACCCCCCAAAAAACCCCCCAGGCTCCCCTCCCATCCCCTTTCACATTGGAGTGACACAAGGGCCCTGAGCATTTGCATATATTTGCATAGACAGCAAGGCAGGCTCAGCGAGGGCCTTTTTCTAGCCAAAGTGACAGTGCAGGGCTGGGTAATTTCACTCTCCGCTGCAAAGGACATCCAAGGACACCCACCAAGCCAGGAGAAATGGCAGTTTAACAGTCCCCAGGGGTTAGATAACAGCCGGCCTCAGCCCCTGAGGTGGCGGCTGTGCTGTTCCCCGGGCCCCACAACTCTGGGGCCCCGAAAGTGTTTGTCCTTCTTCCTGGACCTGTGAGGAGACATGGGGAAGGGGCAAGAAGGGGCCTTCAGAGGATAATGCCACTGTGATGAGAAGGGGCTCTCTTGAGGGGAGGGGACCCTGCTACTCCTGAGGCAGCCAACACAGGCGGCCACCTCCGCCCACATTAGGAGCCAGGCCTGGTCTTCCGGGATGAAGGCCCCAGTCAGGGAGGCAGGAAGGTGGGAACAACCGCCCTTACCCCCAGGGCAGGACAACTAGGGAGGAAAAATCCCCCAGCCCAAAGGGGACGCCCCAGGACCACTCTGAGGTGAGCACAGGCAGCTCCCTGCCCTCAAGGGAAGCGGGGAAAGTACCTGGATGCCTTCTCTAAAGGGAAGCCAGTGGGGGCCTAGAGTGGAGCTGAGGCCTCACTGGAAGCCCCAGACTCAGGACTC